>NC_066337.1:4615929-4926930 GCF_022539315.1 Serinus canaria
CAAAAGTGAGGCAGCTCCTCCCTGTGCACCCTTAAGGGGCTGCCAGGCTGAATTCCAGGCAGATTTATCTAGGAAGGAATTGCTAATTCATTGTGGGGTCACGGCCACAAAAATGCTGCTAGAAGTTGTGGAAGCTGCAATTAAAATTATTAATAGAAAAAATCACCTGCATAAAAAAAAATCCAAAAAAACCTGATAAACCCTTTAAAAAACCCCAAAAAGACTTAATCTTCATTATTTCATTTTTAAAAGCCAGCTCTATTTATTTCAAGTTCATTATTCCCAAACATGACCCTCAACCCATCATCTTATTCCCTTCTTCTTCTTCTTCCTCCTCTACAATTACAAACAGAGATTGGACAAATATAAATGAGTGGGGGGTAAAAAAAAAATTAAAAATAAAATTTAAAAATTAAAATAAAATTTAAAAATCCTCTTTTTGTGGGAGCAGGAGCTGAACTGGGATCTGCTGGTCAGCTGAAGCTGGACCAACAGATCCCATCTGGATAATTCCTCCCCCTCCCAGGGCTGGAGGAATTATCTGCTATTATCTGCCGAGCAAACACCGTCCCTGAGTGAAAACTGATGCTGTGGCATTTTTCAGAATGCACCAGGCCCTGGCTCCTGAGCACTGGAGCCAAACGTTCTGCCCTGGCCCTGCCTGCCAATGGCTCAGGGCTGGGGCTGTGATGAAACCCAGGCTATTTTGGGAGGGCCCCATTGTTCCTGGGTTATATGGGCTGCAGATTTGTCTCGGGAAATGTGGGATTCATTGCAGAATCTGCTGGAAAAAGCAAGGTTTGGCCCCCAGTGGGAGGGGAGGAGGGTCCCTCAGCCAGCCTGCCCCTCAGGTTTGTAGGATCGTGGTTCTCCTCACCCTTTTGCAATCATTTCTACAATGCCAGTGTCTGTCCTGGAGCTCTCTCACTCTCTTTGGTGCCTCTCAGAGAAATATCTGATTTCTCAGCAGTCCCTGAAGGAGGAGATAGACCAGGAAATGTCCAGCTGGTGGAACTCTTGAATGTGCTGAGACAGGGAGGGTTTGTGCCCGTGATGGGGCTGACTCAGTGCTGCCATTAAAGAGGAGGGGCTGCTCTCCTGCCCTCCTCTCCCTCCCAGCAGACAAGGTCAGGCCAGGAAATTTAATAAAATGATTCAGCTGACAGGAGAGGGACACGAGCTGATTGTGTGCCCTCCTGTTGTCACCACAGAGAGCAGGACCCTCAGGGAGCAGTGACTGCAAAGTCAAATCTGGATGGGTTTTTTGCAGTTCCATGGGATGCCCCGTTGCTGTAGGAATCCCTGAGCATGCCCATGTCCCAGAAATGCCCTGGAATGTCTCAGCTCCTGCTGGAGTCAAGCTCAGCTGCCTGGTGCTGGCAGAGACAAGGGTTCTGGGGGTGCTTTCCCTGTTTGGTGCAGTTCTCTGAGCAAGGGTCTGGTTTGGAAGCTCACCTGCCTCAGTTTGGGGAGCTGCCAGGTGCCCAGACTGCTCTGGGTGCAGGACTGCTCACCTCCTCTGCTGACTCCTTTAAAGCACAGCTGCACTCTGCACCATCAGAGCATTTTGTGGCCACTCCAAGAGCTCCATTCTCCAAGGAAATCCTTTTCCTTCCCTGCCTCAGGCCCCCAGCCCAGCATTTCAACCCAAGGAGGCAAAGCCTGAAGGGTCCCCGCCTCTATCTAATCATGGCAACTCTGGCTCAGTATTGATATTGCCTTATTAAAGCAATTAGCTGAGCATTTCAGAGGCTTGTTAATGCTTCTAGAGTGACTTCTAATGAGGGATAATGATAACAAGCATGGAAGGTCTCTGGTGAACTTTAGATAATGATGTAAATCTGAGAAAGGTCAATGCCATCCCTGGATTCCATGATGGCCATTCCATTTCCGTTCATTACCTGGTTCAGCTTCATTTTCCCTTCCCAGGCCATTTCCATCCCCAGGAACCTGCTCCTTATCCAATCTAGAGCCCCAGCACTCCAGCACAGATTGACTTAGCCATGAAATAAATGATGCTGAGCCTTTAGTGCTCCTGGTAATGAGCTCAAGTCTAGACAAGAACAAATCAATTAGGGAAAGGAAAGCAGGAACAACAGGAGGCACCACGCAGGGACAGTGTTTGCATTTACATGGCAAAACATTCCCCCTGAGCATCCCAAAACCTACCAAAAACCAGCCTGGGGAGAGGATAATGCCAAAGGGAAGGGAGATCAACACAGAGATAAAAAAGGGTCCTGGAGGGAGGCAAGAAATGGAGCAGCTTTGGCAGAGCTGGGCTGGGGAGTTTAGGTGCGACGGCGAGATCTGGAACTGTCACACCTGAGCTTTTTATTAACTTTTAGGCAAATTTTAAAGCTTGGTATTGCTCTTAAATGAGCATTTTCTGGCATGGAATATCACTCATGTGTGTGCTGACAGATTTCTGGTTTGTCCTTGTCCCTGTGTTTTAATGTGTATATATATACATATATATCTATATATTTGTGTGTATATATGTCTAGAAATGGGGCAGATATTGGATATATACACACAAATGGGGCAGGAATATCTGCCTGCAGGCAAACCCTGCTGTGATAAACTCAGACCAACAAATCCCAGCCCTAACCCACAGCCCAGGAGTGCCAACCAGGGGTACAAAATCCTGGGAGTGAGCTTGGCAAGGCCGGGGGGATCAGAGCAGAGCCAGCTCGGTGCAGGTGGCACAGGAGCTCTGGTGCAGCCCTGGGAGGAGGCAGAGTGTGGGCAGAGGAAGGGCATCCCCCCATGCCAGGCTGTAATTCTGGTACCAACCTTGCTTTTTGAAGAGGTTTGAGGGGTGAAGCGAGGGTGCCTGTTGGCAGACTGAAAGAAGAGTTTATTGAGGAGAAAGGATGGGCAGAGATGGCTCCATGCTGGCACTGCCCTGGCACAAGCAGGAGATACCAAAAGGCCATTTAATCTACCAGAGATAAGCAGAAAAGCCTATCAGTGAGCCAGGCAAACTCCAAACAGAAATAGAGAGAACTTTTCCTTTTTTTCCTCTCAAGTGAGGGAGATCACCCAGGGGAAGAAGCTCCTCAGAGATCAGTGAAGTTCCTCTCCCAGCAGGTGGGACTGGCCTCACCTCTGGGCTCTCACTGCCCCCAGAGCCCAGCTTAAACTCAGACTAAACTCAAATCCACCTGGGCTTTGCTGTGGGGACTGCCCTGCTCCTCCTCACCTGCAGATTGCTTTTTTCCAGGTGAATCCTGGCCTTTCTCCATCGCTGGAGCACGAGCTGCATCCCTGCTCCCCGTGCCTCAGTTTCCCCAGCAGCCCCAGTCCTGCCTGGATTCCTGCCCTGCCTGGGTGCTCCTGTGAGGATTAATAATTAACAATGAGATTTTTAAATCTGGGCCGAGTTCAGAGCCTTGTTCTGGGCTGCTGCAGGAATCAAAGGAGGCACGAGGTAACTGTAAATCATTTTCAGGAAGTTGTTTCATGCCTTGGGTTGAAAGATGTGTGGAAAAGGAAAGTATTAAATGCTTTCCATTCATCCACTCTTTGCTGAGATTTTGAGCCCAATATTTAGATCACCCTCTGATTATTAGTGCAAATATTTGCCCTTTGTTTATTATTCTGCACATCTCTAAGATGGGAAGGAGGAAGGGCTGGGGAGAGGGGCAGATGGGAATTATTAAATAGGTAAATAAAAGGCCAGTCAGCAATGAATCCCTCCAGATCCCAGCCTGGAAAGGTCCCTGAGCTGGGGAACCCTTTCACTGAGCACAAGGGGGCTGGAATGGAGGGCACAGCAGGATTGGGATCAGGATTTGTACCTGATCCTGGTTTTTAAGCTGCAAGGTTCTGTGTGATGGGATAAACCCCATGATCCTGGTGAGGCTTTCCCAGGTATCATTTCCAGGGCTAAGCTGCTTCCCTTGGTGCTGCCTTCATCTGAAATTCCTTTCTTGACTGATCCACCCCAGGTTTGTCTGAGTATCTGCACTATCTCCTTATATATCTTTTTTATCTATATATTATTTTTATACTCTCTGTGTATAGTATATATGTATGCACTCCACACCTATGTCAATGCACCCTATACCCATATAAACACCACACAACTGGAGCTTCAGAAGTTCCTTTTCCAAAGAGCCAACCCAAACCAGCCCCCCAACCCCACACAGCCCTGCCATGGAGCATCTGCTGCCCCCTCCCCAAGTTCCTCCCTGAAGAACGGATGAAGAGCAGGAGTTGCCCCATGGTTTGGATGAAATGATGTCTCTTTATTAGGTCTCTCTTCTAGGGAAACAATTTATTAGCCACAAGAATGTTGTGTTATGCTACCTCCTCCTTTTTGCCTGGGAATTTACAGTTCACACACTGCACCAGCACATAAATCCAGTTTTATTTCTCAATTTATTCACCTGGAACTAAGTGGATTAAATCTTTTTTTTTTTTTTTTTTTTTAAGGAGACCAGCACTGCATTTCCAACCAGCACCACTGCAAACAACAAGCAGCCAAATTAGAGGTGGCTGTGGCCCTGCAGTCGCTTTCTACTCCAAACTTTCATGCTCGCCGAGCTTAATGGCGATTTTTTTTTCTTTTTTTTTCCTCTTTCCCCCTTTAATTTTACCTTTAATGACCCTCTTAATAAACCAGGATTGATTAGAATTTGGCTTTAAGAGATGAAAGGGCCCTGCAATTATCTACTTGTATATGCCCTTCAGTAAACTACCTTGTCTGCCCCTCTCCCACCTCCCCTTCTTCAGAAGACTTTCCCAGGTCCCTCTTGGCTGCGGTTGAACGATGTTGGCTCATGTCCATGCTGCAACAAAGACCTGGCATTCCAGCTGTCTGCTTCTAATCTCCAGTGTCAGCTCTTGTTAATGTTTCAGCATGAAATCAGAGGGGGCAAAGCTGCATGGAATATTAAAACCATGATCAGAATTCCGCTGAAATGCTGATAGTCTGCGAGAGCGCCATTAGGAGGGCCGGCAAATCGCTGCCTGGAGTTGAATAAAAATAAAAATAAAAGGGGAAAAAAAAAAAGGGGGGGGGGGAAATAAAATAGAAAAGATTTCCATCCACGGGGGGAAGTACAATCAGTGAATCGCCGGGCTAAATTAGCATTTTTTCAATTGGGGATCGAAGTTGATTTATTGTTCGACACAACATTAATGTAACTGTGTGCTTGACCTGTTAAGGCAGCTAATTTTTCATTTAAATGGGTCCTTTCTGTATGCAAAAAGGTTGTAATCATATTTCAACTTTGCAAAGTGATCAGGGAAGAACTGGACTGTTTCAAAATTGTCTTAAGGAGTCTCTCTTCCCTCCCTCCCTCCCTCTCCCCCTTCCCCCTCCCTTCTGCCTAGTGGTCAAGGGCAAACAGTTTGGGGTTTTTTTTCCCTTAAAAAAAAAAAAAAAAGCTGTCTCAAGTAATAAGCTTAATTGTCATTTGACTTGAGCTGTTTTACACCACTCTGACCATGTAAAAAAAGCATCTGAGTGGGTGTAAATATCACAGCCCCAAGCCCTGCAACAGGAGCTGAGTGTGCAGGGAGGGTCTGTCCCACTAAGAACTGCAGGGTTTGCCTGAAAATGGGGGATTTTTATCCTTCCACCTTTGTTTTTCTCACCGTGCTGAGCAGAATGTTGACTGCAGACAGCTTGTATATTCTGTAGATATTTGAAAAGAGTATAAAAATCTCTGATTTTTTGGGGAGAAGAATGAGGAATTATGAGAAATGAGGGCTGAGGAAGGGGACCAACACAAGGCTGGGCACAGAGGGAGCAGGGCAGCAATTCCTGCTGCTTTTAATCGACTTTGCAGCATCTCTGCAGGGGCAGAGTTGGTGTTTTCCAGCTCCCAGTTTGTTTTGCAGATGGAAGGGGTGAACTTACTGGAAGTGACGCTGCCTGGGAGAAAGTGCTGCTGGTGCTGACTCTGGAGAAAAATGAAGCTGTCCAGGAGCAAATTTCGTTCTCTGCTCTGAAAGGCCGCTCTGTTTTGTCATTTCCAGTCTGGGGAGGAGGCAGGGATGGGGGTTTAAAGGCAGAAATCCAGTCTGGGTGAGGAGCCTGCTGAGGCTGCTCCTTCTGGAGGAGCTGCAGATGGGACCCCTGCCCACCTGAGCCCGCTTTGCTTCCTGCTCTGTGCCCACCCCAAACCCCATCACCCCCAACTGTTGCTGCCAGCTCAGTCCCCAGTGGCACTGCCCAGATGCCAACAGCCAGCACCCAGAGCTGCTCCCCCAGCACAGGAAGATAATATACATTTCCAATTAGTGCCACACATTCTGGTCATGTTCTCCTTTTACTCCCTAACTATCTTTGTTTTGCTCCAGAGCTGCTGGGTCGTTAATGAAATCCTGCAGTTCTGCTAATCCTGGGTACAATGCAGCTTTTCTCTGCCAGGCTATCCCTGACACAGAACTACAGTTACCCAAGCTCCCCACCACATTAGGATTCCTTGTCGTTTGCCTTTCATTACATACCTGATGTAGCACAGTAGCAGTCAAATGTCCTTGGCAGGCAAAGCAAAGTATTTAATTGTATTAAATTCTGCTTGCTCCGCCTTAAGAACACTTTTTTTTTTTTTTTTGCCATGGGAGGGAAGGAAAAAATTTTTTAAAAAATTCCCATATCATGGAAACTTTCTATTTCTGTTGGATGTAAATGGAATTCTACTTCTGCAAGCCCTGCTGCAGCCCCCTCCCCAGCAGCACTGCATTGCCAGGGCCATATGAAATGCCTCTCTGGCGAGGAGAACAATGAGGCATTCATCAAAGGCAAGCAGTGATTAGATGTTTTTCATTTTCAGAACTTTGGGAGATAAATAGGGGCCCTGTTCCTCCATTTGATGTACAGTACTGGTGGGGTTCAATTAATCTCTGCTGATAAATTCCAAATTTCTGCAAGAGCCTTTCTGAGGGGGGAAGAGTGGCTCACAGAACGGTGGCTTCAGTTCCTCAGAATGGGGGTGCTGGATTTCAATAAATAAATATATTAAAGAGGGCTGGGATGGCCATGGGGCCTGGAGCAGGGCTGGGAAGCTGTACAGCTCCCTCCTTGCTTTTTCCCAGTGTTTTCCTTCAGAAAAAAAAATGATATTGGCTGGAATAGGCAGCAAAACATTAAATCTCAAGCTTATAAGAGGTCTGAACTCTGAGCTTGGATTTCCTGTGAAAGTTTTGAGTCTCTTGGTGTTTTTGTGCCCAGTTCTGTTAAACCTCATCATTCTCTCCTGCATCAAGGTGCTGGGGAAGTTTTGGTTTAAAACTCTTCTGAAACCCTCGAGTGACATGGGGTTAAAATACTCAAGAGCCAAAGGGTTAAAATACTCTAGGGCCAAAGGGTTAAAATATTCAGGTGCCACGGGGTTAAGCAGGGCAGAACTCTCTACAGGTAAACACAATTATTAAGTTGAATTTCTCCAGTTTTCATCTGAATATGCAGAATTCCAGCCAAGGCAGGGTAAATCCTGTGAAAAACGAGTGGCTGGGAGCACAGCCGTGGGGGTGTGTGCCCCAAAAGCTGTCCCTGCAATTGATAATAATTCCCCCACTGATGATTTTATGAATCAGATTGATGAGTGAGCAGGTCTCCAGCCCCGAGCCAGCTCCTCCCTGCTGCAGCAAATGGAGGATATTGATGGAGCAGGTTTGTGCTGCTGCACCAAGAAAATAGGTCAGGTTTGATCAATACAGAGCTGCTTTCAGCAGGGCTGCATCTCCTTTGCAGAAATGAAGCAGCTCAATTAAAAGGAATAAATAAGGTGGGGAGCTCTCAGGCTTCATTTAGGGCTGAGATAAAGCAGGAGTGAGCTCGGTGCTGCTGGCAGCGTTGTGGGAGTGCTCTGGAGGTGCTGTCCCTCAAAAAGGTTCCTGACTGATGTCACAGGGAATTCAGGTGACACCCGAGCTGGTGGAGCCCTCTGCGGGGGTTTAAACTCTTTGGAGCTCAGCTCAGCACAATCCCAAATTCGTAATGTCGTGCACACATTTTTACAGATCTGCCTGAAATCGCCACGAGCCCTTCTGGGTCTGTTTGTGGTTTTTATCCCAGTCGTGTTTCACTGCTAGGATTTATAATCTGCATTTCCTTGTGATTATTCTGCACTAAAACCACACTCTGGGTGTTTTGCTGCAGCACCAGCAGCCATTTATTGAGGGTGGCACACACTGGGGAGCCAAAAGATGTAAAAAATGGTGTTCATTAGGGTTTGATCCTGCTCCCTTTCACCTCTCTGGTTTCCCCAGAGCTGAGCCAGATCCTGATCAAACACAGAGGAAAAAATGGGAATTTTGGCTCAAATCCTGCACTCATTTTCCAGAGCAGCACCACGAAAAAATTAAGGGATGGGTGGCAGCTGTACCTGTGAGAAAAGAAATGGGTTTGGGCACAAATTTTCATCTTTGTTTTTGAAAGATGCAGCAGCTCCTTTGTCGTGCCCAGGGTTGATGTCAGCCTTGGAGGGGTCAGCAGGAATCTCTCCAATTTTTTCAAGGGCTTTGGATCAAACCTAAAGCCAAACTGCTCATAAAAAGTCAAGAGCAAGACAAAGATTGGGGGAGGTCATTGGGTGAAAAAAGTGGATTTTTTTTGCATTTCTGCTGGTTTTATCAGGTGCTTTCTGAATGCAGCTCAGCCTGTGTTATCTACAAGATTTGATGTCACTGCAGTATCTCAAGCTGCACTGATAACAGGATCTCACAATGGATTCTTAAAACATGGAGAGAGTTTGGGAAGGTTTAGGCTCTGGATTAACTGAGTGGAAAATGTCTTTCATTGGAGCTACAGATGGCTCACAACACAGGGGAGGAATCTGGAGGAAAAAAATCAGCAGAACCTCTTTGTCTTTTCAACTTCATTAGGTTTTCCAAAGCTCTAAGCAAGATTGTTCATGAAATGAGAGGAGAGATGGAGAATTATGAATTTTCACACTCTCTCATTTGTTTTCATCTCCTCTTTTCCCTAACAGAAAGCATTAAATGCATTTCTCATTCGAAAAAATATGAGTGTGGGGGGAAAGAATTGCAAGCCTTTTGTGGTTTTGCCATCCATACAAGATGAAGATCTGGCTGGAAAAGGAAATGAAAATATTTTAGACCCAGCTCTGAACCTGAGGCAGTGGAAACCAGCAAATTGATGATGATTCTGCCTTGTTTGGGTTTTCCTCATGAGGTTCTGCCCGTGAGGAGTTGGATTCCTGACGTGCTGGGGTGGGGCTGTAGAGTCCCTGCTGTCCCAGGGTGGGGCTGGAGTGTCCCTGCTGTCCCAGGGTGGGGCTGGAGTGTCCCTGCTGTCCCAGGGTGGGGCTGGAGTGTCCCTGCTGTCCCAAGATGGGGCTGGATTGTCCCTGCTGTCCCAGGGTGGGGCTGGAGTGTCCCTGCTGTCCCAGGGTGGGGCTGGAGTGTCCCTGCTGTCCCAGAGTGGGGCTGGAGTGTCCCTGCTGTCCCAGGATGGGGCTGGAGTGTCCCTGCTGTCCCAGGGCTGGAGTGTCCCTGCTGTCCCACGGTCAGGCTGGAGTGTCCCTGCTGTCCCAGGATGGGGCTGGAGTGTCCCTGCTGTCCCAAGGTGCAGCTGGAGTGTCCCTGCTGTCCCAGGATGGGGCTGGAGGGTCCCTGCTGTCCCAGGATGGGGATGGAGTGTCCCTGCTGTCCCAAGGTGGGGCTGGAGTGTCCCTGCTGTCCCAGGATGGGGCTGGAGTGTCCCTGCTGTCCCAGGATGGGGATGGAGTGTCCCTGCTGTCCCAGGGACACGGTGACAGGTTGAGTTCAATCAGGGCTCTCCCCAAAACCCAAATCACAACGTCCTGCTGACTGTCCTGCCAGTCCCAGGGGGCTGGGGGAGAGCTGGGGGTGAGAGGACAGCAGGGGACCCCGAGCTGGGGACAGAACATCCTCCTGCCTGAGATTAACTCATCCAATCAAACCCCAGTGCTGCCATCAAGAAAATCAGCGCTGCACGTGCCAGAATTTCCAATTTGGACCAATTTTCTCTCGGATTTGAAGCCTTGTGTGGGGATGACTCTGTCCAGGTTGCAGCAGAGCTCCCAGAGCCCAGTGGAGCTCCCAGAGCTGCAGTGGAGCTCCCAGTGCTGCAGTGGAGCTCCCAGTGCTGCCGTGGAGCTCCCAGAGCTGCCGTGGAGCTCCCAGAGCCGCAGTGGAGCTCCCAGTGCTGCCGTGGAGCTCCCAGTGCCGCAGTGGAGCTCCCAGTGCCGCCGTGGAGCTCCCAGAGCCGCAGTGGAGCTCCCAGTGCTGCCGTGGAGCTCCCAGTGCTGCCGTGGAGCTCCCAGTGCTGCAGTGGAGCTCCCAGCACTGCATTGGAGCTCTCAGAGCCGCAGTGGAGCTCTCAGAGCCAGCACCGTGCCCAGCTCTCTCCACTGACATTACTGACACAATTCCCATTTAATTTCTCAAGCCCTTGGCTGGAAAAGCCTCCCGGCTCCATGACAGGACATTTAGAAAACATCTCCTCGTTGTGGGAAAACGAGAAACCAGCCCAGGCAGCAACTGCAGAGGAAATCTGCAGCCAGTGCTCGGAGCACATTAATAACATGACGAGTGACCTTTCTGGAGACAAGAAATGCGTGGAATTGATTGTCCTACCCAGGAGCTGGGCAGAGCCATAGATCAGTTATTTTCAGCCCAATCTTTGTTGTGGTCAGTGCAGGCTCAGTGTGGGTAGAGTTGAGTCTGGTTAAATCCAAACAGAGCCGAGGAACGAGAACAATGCCTTGGTGTGGCTGCCAAAGGTGCAGCTGCTGGTGGCCGTGCTGGAGCTTCTGCACTGCAGAGCTGCTCCTAAAGAGGAATTTGTAAAGTCTCTGCTGTCCTTAAAGCTGCAGATTCTCACTCTATATTTATTATATTTATATTTAGATATTCATGGGTTCTATATTTCTATATTTCTATTTAAAATTTTTCTATTTATATGTGATTTTTTTTTTTTTTTTTTTGTGATGAGCTGGCAGAACAATGATAATTCAAACCCTGGAAATTTTTATTGTTTTGGTTACTCCCTACTTTACCTGGGAATAAAAATCCCAGAGTGCAATGTCCTCCCTATTTAGAATTAATCCCAAGGGTATCTCCGTGGTTGTGGCGACCGGGAGGTCCCAGATCTGAGGCAATCTCTTGGTGGGTTTGTCCAGCCTGAGGATTGGAGTTTTCCTCAGTTTTACTGGGAAATCAGAGGGTTAAGTCACAAAAAACTCAATATCAGAGGGCTGTATCACAAAAAAAACCCCAATATTAAGGGGTTATATCACAAAAAAACCCCAATATCAGAGGGTTTTATCACAAAAAAACCCAGTGTCAGAGGGTTATATCCCAAAACCCCAATACCACAGGGCTGTATCACAAAACCCCAGTATCAGAGGGTTATATCCCAAAAAACCCCAATATCAGAGAGTTATATCACAAAACCACCCAATATCCAAGGGTTATATCCCAAAAACCCCAATATCAGGGTTTTTTTTCCCAAAACCCCAATATCAGAGGGCTATATCCCAAAACCCCCAATATCAGAGGGTTATATCCCAAAAAAACCCAATATCAGAGGGTTATATCACAAAACCACCCAATATCAGGGTTTTTTTTCCCAAACCCCCAATATCATAGGGCTATATCCCAAAAACCCCAATATCAGGTTTTTTTTTTCCCAAATCCCCAATGTCAGAGGGCTATATCACAAAAAAACCCCAATATTAAGGGGTTATATCTCAAAAACCCCAAAATCAGAGGGTTATATCCCAAAAAACCCCAATATCAGAGAGTTATATCCCAAAACCCCAATCTCTTTCCCTTTAAATATTGCTTTATCCACCCAGTGCCACAAACTGCCAGGACAAACCAGGAGGGAGGAATTGCTGTTTCCTCCATTCAGGGAGCAAACAAGTGCAGGGAATTTTCCAGCTGGGGGAGGGCAGGGAGCTGCCTGGTCCCCAGCAGCGGGGGGGATGTCTGCTGCTTCCTGCCCTTAGCCAGGAGAAATATCCCAAATCCATGAGAGGGATGCCTGATCATCCTCACCTGTCAGATCCCAAGCAGCCTCTCTTAAAAACCAATTTGTTTTTCTGCCAGATCGAAGTTCTTATCTGTAATTGCACAGGCCATGAGTGGCACCCAATAACCAGTTAATATTCAGTTCCATTCCACAGCAGGGTGGGGGAGCAGGGAGATGTCTTAATTTAAACATTTCTTGTACAACTGTGAAAATGTCCTAAGTGAAATTAATTGAAGCTGGGGGAGAATAACTTATAAATCACCTTGTCTGGCTTGCATGAAATGATACAAGGATAGGCTGAATTCTCCTCGTGGGGCTCTGTGGAGCTGCAGAAAGCTTTAACCCTGAGGTTACCCTGTTATTCCAGCTCCAGGATGGGAGAAATCCGACTCCTACAGGTGATGTGATAAAGGCAGGGCCAATCTAATTAATATTAAGCCACCAATTTGTTCTGTTGCTGCTCAAAGGTGGCTCGTGCCAGGCAGTTTGAGGGTGGTGTTGATCCCCTGGGCCATCCCTGCCTTCCGCTCCAGCAGCATTTTGAAAAAAAGGAGGAATAATCCATCAGGCTGTGCTTTTCATGGGACAAATATCACCAGAAAGTGGGAAAAAAAAACCCCAGCCCCAGTGGCGTCAGCAGAGTGGGAAATAAACAATGCTGGCTGGAGCACAAGCTGGAAATTAGGAAGGGTAAAGGGGGATTTGAAGAGCACACAGAGATGCAAACAACTCACAGAAAATTTATAGATTTGCCAGAGCAGTGGGCCTGGGAGGGAGAAGAGTTGTTACACTTGAGGGAGGCTTGAAGAACACTTCAGGAAAAGCACAACATTGCAGAGAAATAAAAAAAAAAAGCCACATCTCCCAGTTAACTCTTCCAGGGAAGCACTGGTGGAGCTCTGAGCACACACCTGAGACTGGGACAGACAGGACTGAGCTATGGACAGGAGGAAAAGGGCAAAAAAGGGATAATCCTGCTCAAAACAGCTGCTCCATAGCAAACTTTGGAGGTGTTCACACTGCAAATCAGCAAGGCTTAATTAAATCCTGGGCAAAGCTGGATCAGGATTGGGAATAGACTGGAGGAAAAGAACTCCTGGATGTGAGACAGAGGAGCCCAAGCAGCTCCTGGAGGGGGAATCTCATCTCTGGGAGCAGGACTGGTGACAGGGTTTGCAGGGACAGCAGAAAGTTTTGGGATAAACTCCCTGGCAAGGGGAGCTGAGGAAGCCCAGGGGGGGCTGGTGAAGCCCTGATGGGGTTGAGGTGGGAGGGAAAAGCCCAAGGTGGGAGGAAATGTTCCTTTGCCTTCTGAAAAATCACTGCTGTGCCCTGGGTTTTGTAGGTGCTTGGATGTATTCACTACTGAGTTGGGAAAGTGGGGAAATAAGGCAGGAAAAGGGAAAAAAAGGCAGGAAAAGGGAAAAAAAGGCAGGAAAAGGGAAAAAAAGGCAGGAAAAGGGAAAAGTAAGGCAAGAAAAGGGAAAAGTAAGGCAGGAAAAAGGAAAAGGCAAGAAAAGGGGAAAATAAGGCAGGAAAGGGGAAAAATAAGGAAAAGGGAAAAATAAGGCAGGAAAAGTGAAAAGTAAGGCAAGAAAAGGGAAAATAAGGCAGGAAAAGTGGAAAAAAAGTAAGGCAAGAAAAGGGAAAGTAAGGCAGGAAAAGGGAAAATAAGGCAGGAAAAAGGAAAAGTAAGGCAGGAAAAGGGAAAAGGAAAGCAGGAAAAGGGAAAAATAAGGCAAGGAAAGGGAAAAATAAGAAAAAGGGGAAAATAAGGCAAAAAAAAGGGGAAAAGTAAGGCAGGAAAAGGGGAAAGTAAGGTAGAAAATTGATTTTGGGGCTAAGCTGGAGGTGGCTGAATGATTTTAGTGGAACCCTGCACAGTCAAAAGGGAATTTTGAGGGGCTGGGTGGAAATTCCCAGCTGGCAAATCCAAGGGAACTCTTGAAAAGAATATTTGGACAGCCCATATCTATCTCAAGGATTGCCAGAGAGGGGGAAAAAGAGATCAGTGAGGGAGCAGTTCAGTGGTGTCACTGTCCAGGCTGCAGCAGTGGCCAAAAAACCACCAGGGAAGGGGCAGGAAAAACCCAGGGAGTTCTGTGGAAGATGAAAATATCAAATATTCCATCAGTGTCCTGGGATTGGGGGTCACTCCTGAGCCAGGGGGGGCAGGCAAGAAACAGAAACAGCTGGGAGATGGACAACAGGAATAATGAGAGGTCTGCAAAAGTGCTGAAAGGAATAATTCCTTGAAAGAGATTGTTCAGCTGGGAGAACCCAGGAGTAAATAATAAAAGGGAGCAGGGAAGGTGAATTGCAGCAACGTTGAAAAAGCTGGGAGAGAGAAGGGGGTTTTGTACAGTGGACAAAAACCTGTGGAGCTCTTTGTCTCCTGGCGTGGCTGAGGGCAGGAATCTGGTGGGGCTGAGGAGTTCATTGAGGGTTTGTACAGTGAATGGAAACATCTGCAGTGGAATGGGTGGGATGCTATTCTTAGCAAAGCAGCAGCAGCCACCCTCCCACTTCAGGGCATGGCTGAAATGGTGGCTGAGGGAAGGGGAGGGGAGAAAATTCCTCATTAAAGGTTTTTTCCTTGTGATCCAGGAGGTGATAGGTACAAAAAAACAAAAAAAAAAAAACCCAAAAAAACAAAAACAAAACAAAACAAAAAAAAACCCAAAACCCCCAAAAACAACAACCCCCCAAAAAAAAAACCCCAAAAACAAAAAAAAAAAACAACCAAAAACCCCCAAAACAAAAAACAAAACAACAAAACAAAACAAAAACAAAAAACCATAAAACCCCAAAAACAACAACACAAAAAAAACCACCAAAAAACCCAAAACCAAAACAAAACAAAAAAACAAACAAACAAAAAAAAAACCACAAAAAACCAAAAACAAAACAAAAGCAAAAAAAACCAAAAAACCCCCAAAACAAAAAAAAACCAAAAAAAACAAAAAAAAACCCAAAAAACCCCCAAAAAACCCCCAAAAAACCAAAAACAAAACAAAAACAAAAAACCCAAAAAACCCCAAAAACAACAACACAAAAAAAACCAAAAAAACCCCAAAAAACAAAAACAACCAAAAAACCCAAAAAAACAAAAACAAAACAAAAAAAAAACCAAAAAACCCAAAAATAAAAGAAACCAAAACAAAAAAAAAAAAACCAAACCCAAATTTTGTTATCACTTCAAAACAGGTTTGGCATTGCCTTAAATAAATATTCCAACACGTCGTTTTTATTGCAGTTTTTTATTGCCAAGTTAGCCAAATTTTTGTGAAAGGAAGGGGAATTTGGGAGTGAAATGAAATTGCTCCTCTCTGCCAATGTGGCATCATCAGTGCACAGCTGTACACAGGTGCTGGGGGCAGTAATGAATCCAGTTTATTACACTCAATTAAAATTTATTGCACAGGTAGATTTAGGTGCTAGAACTAAAAACAAACAAAAAAAAAGATTATTTGTGGTTTTCCTTAATAGGGAGGGTGAGGAAACACTGAAAATCAGTGGGGAAACATTGAAAATTTTGATTTATGGTAGGAGATTTTTGAAAATTATTAATTTTTGATTGAGAGGAAGTTGATCTTCAGCTGGGATGGGGGGCAGGGAGAGAAGGGGAGCCCTGGGGCAGGGCTGGGGGTCCCAGGGCAGGGCACCTGTGGTGCTTGGCCACTAAAACCCCTCAGCCCTGATCCCAGGGCAGGGGCTCAGCCCAGCTCTCCCCAGTGCCCCTGGATCCCCTCACAAAAGGGTCAAAGAAAACCTGGGGAGCCCCAAATTCAGCGGCCAAAAATTCATCCCCAGGGAAGAAAAGAAAGCAGAACAAACCAGCAAAGCCCCAGCCCAGGGGTCTCAGACAAGCTGGGACTTGGTGACACTGGCTGTAAATGTGACAGCTTCTTGCCACCTCCTCCTGGAGGGATTTACTTTGAATTTTTCTGTGTAAACTGGGCTGAAACTGGGCTCAGGTAGGGCTTTTATGGCCAATTCCCTGCAGACCACGGGGACAGTCCTGGTCCCCTTCCCCTGGTGCAAAATCGAAATAAATCAGTGAAAATGCACATGCAGGGAGCAGAGTCTGATCCCTGGCTGGAAAGCAGACACAAAACACAGAAGGAAGGGAAGAAAAGCATCACATAGAGCAGAAAAAAAGAGTTTTGCTGCACTCTCCAAGCGGGATAAATGAGCATGGATGTGTGTGGATATTTATGTATATTTATATCTACAGAGCTGGCTGCAGAGGGAAATTTTGTTCTGTTTTGAAACCCAGCTCAGTGCAACAGGAAAATAAAATGCTGGGCCACCACACAAACCTCTTGTCTCTCTTTTTTGTGTCAACTCTTGCTCCCAGAGAAGAGCATTTTGTTTCCTACTGTCGAGGCAGCAGCAACTAAAGTGAATGTTCATATGTGTGGTGAGGCATTTGTCCCTGGAAAAAATAACATCTCCTCTTCTATTAACGTTTTAATTAATCCCTTTTAGTTATGAAATGTAACTTTACATTACATAAAAAAAAAATTACATGCAGTCTCTTAATCTGCTAATCCTTTCTCCAGACAAGCTGGTTCTTTTTAAATCAACTGCCATTTTATCAACCCAATGGAGCAGAGATCCGGACTCAACTCTATTCAACAATACATTCTTTTCATGAGAGACTGGCCTAGCTAATATGACACCACAAAGGGCTCGAGGAATTCCAAATACCCAGCTCTTTGGATTAAAAGCATAATAATCCCATGCAGTTTTTTGTTCAGAATTGATAGAATGGTTGTCTAGTGAGTCACACTTGTTTGAACTTATCAAAGTAACAATATATCAAGCATTTCCTAGGATGATATTTTATTTTCTTATTTTCTCAGGTCGATTCAACTTCTTTCAAGTTTATTTTTTTTTTTCTTTTTTCTTTTTTTTTTTTTTGGTGAGCATGTATTAACGACTGCCAAATGCCCCTGCAGCTAAACAATTAAAACCTATAATTAAGCCCAGAATCTGATAGCTGCTGTTTCTGCACAGCTTTTACACAGACATGAGCATTGTTTGTGCCAGGGCAGCGAGCTGCACTGGGCTGTGAAAGCTCTTCAGGCTGCTGTGAGTCCTTCCCCTGGCCGTGGGCATGACTTTGCTGTGTTCCCAGGTCTGGGAGCCAGAGCAGGACAGCTTTTGTGTGTCACCAGCCCCTGGGGAGGTGGCCAAGCAGGCTGCTGGGATGAGCAGCCCAGTAGCCTCAATAAACAGCCCTGGGGAGGCTCTCAGAGCATCCCCTCCCTCCCTGCTGGGGATGCAGCCGGGCTGAGCCCCCAGCCTGCTCCCGGAGAGCTTTTCTGAGTGCTTGGAACAGCCACCAGTGGCATTTCCAGCAGAGAGGCTCCTCCCAGGGAGCTGAGGTGGCCACGGCCGTGCTGCAGCTCTCTGTGGGAGATGCAGGAGATCCCCAGGCAGGGAACAACGTGCTGGGAGCCCATGGTTGAACAATTGCTTTATTAAAAGTGCACTGGATGACACAAATACTGCATTCAAACGATGCTAAAGAGATATTACACTACACCATAATATATTACACTACACTACCATATATTACACTACACTATCATATATTACACTACACTATCATATATTACACTACACTATAATACACTACACTGTTCTATTCAGAAGATTCTAGAGAGAAGCTGTGGCTGTGTGAGACAGCCAGGACACAGCTTGGGGGGATTGGCCAATCACTCCAAACCACTCTCACCTGTGTCCAAACAACCCAACCCCTTTGGGTAAACCATCTCCATAACACATTCCACAGGTGCAAACAGGAGCAGGGAGTGCAGGTAAGAATTGTTCTCTCTCCTTCTCTGAGATTTCTCACTGCCTTGCTCAGGAGAAATCCTGGGAGAGAGGGAATGATGTCTCTCTCTCTGTTCAGAGAATGTGAATGGCTCTCCCGAGGGGAACGAGTGTTTCCATGGCTGGAGTGGCTCCTGCAGAGCCAGGAGGACCAGGAGCACGTCTGGAGGAGCTGCTGGGCTGGAGCTGGGCTGGAGCTGGGCTGGAGCTGCCACGGGAAGGGGCAGCACAGCTGGGGATGTGTGACGGGCTCCACAGAGTGGCCTTGGCAGGGAACACCTCCCTGGCTGCTGTCCCCACAGGAGAGCAAGGAGCAGACATTCCCCAAACTGCAGCTCCAAAATTCCCATGTCCCCGAGGCCATGAAGGGGTCTCTGCTCACGGCAGGGTTGGTATTAAATGGATTTTAAGGTCCCACCCAACCCAAGCCATTGCAGGATTGTCCCAGCCACGCACACAAACCCCGATCCCCATCCAACCCCTCCCCAGAGCAGCACTGTGGGACAACATCTCCTTCTTCTCACAGCTCCCTGTGACCAGCCAAAACATCCAGCACTTGTCTGGCCAGCGGGGATGGGCTGGAAGTGCTGACTGGAGCATGGCAAAAGCCAGTGAGCCTCCGGGGCCGCTCCTTCACTGGCTGACCTCGGGATCCTGTGAGCAGCAGCCCTGAGAGAGCCCTCCCGTGCTCTCTCAGCCATCCTCTGCCCTGCTGGAGCAGCAGAAATGTCTTGTGGCTGGGCTGGTGAGTCCTCAGCCATGTCCCTGCAGAGAACACAGAACTTCCTTTCTTTTATTTATGTTTTTGTTTTCATTGTCATAACTCTTCCCTCGAGTTCCCAGCCCTCCTGCTCCATCTGGCATCTCGCTGGGGAACAATGGAGAGCTCTTCAGGGGTTCCCACTCTAACCCTTCAGAAGCAAAGGATTCTCTGAGGGGCTGCTTGGATTTTTCATCCCAATTATTTCAATATCTCTGCCGAGTTTCAAAACGAAATACATTCTCAGCAGAATTGGCAGCGCTCAGGCGAATATTTTTCATTTTTACTTTCGACCAACTGTGGAGTTAACCAGAACATTTTTGAAATTTGATTCCCCTTGCCAATGCCTGCTGTAAAGAAGGGAAATTTGGGCAGGGTGGTGGCAGAAATGATTGCTAATTTCCCCCTTTCTTCTCTTTTAGTTTGGGACCCGACCCCAAAACCAGTGAGCCACCTCCCCAGGCTAGAGCAACAAAAGTGTTAACGAGGAAGCAAACACAATTTTAAACTTCAATTCTGGAAAAGAGTGGGGGAGAAAAAAAAAAATTTAAAAGAAAAAAAAAAAAAGGCAAGAACAGCCATGATTTTTCAGGCCAGACGAGTTCTCCCTCCCTTTGCCAGGGGAATATTGAATATTGTTTGCATGCCTCCTCCAAGGAGGGCTTGGTCCCTCCATGCCCCTTTAAACAAACACCTCCCAGCACTGCAGCTATAAATAGCAGCCAGGTGGAAATGGCTGGGTAGGTTTCTATGCCCTCCTTTGTGTTCCCATTTTTCAAGCACACCAACCTTCTCCCCTTTCCCCCCCCACCCCTTTCCCTCCACAATGTGTGGTTATATATAGAATATTTATAACAGTTCCCTATTTTCCAAGCAATTTTCGCCACTGCCACGCAGCAGGGAGAAATTGAGAAATTGCTGGTTGTTTATTTATTTATTTCTCCGTGGCAATGTGCACTTAATCCTGCAGAGTGTGGCAAAATATTCTGTCTGGATGGCATGGAAGGGAACATGAAGAGCCTGTGGATGGATGGGTGCCTGTTTGTGTGTGCTTTTTAAATGCAGACCACATTGATTGCAATGTGGAACTTATAAAGAGGGGAGATATTCTTATCTCTGCAGGAAATAAAAGGGGTTTTTTGGGGGTTTTTTTGGGAATATATATGGGCAAGATGTTGCCTGGCTCATCCAGCCCATTATTCACTTGAAGGCAGGGGAGGTGCACGGGGGGTTCAAGGTTTGCTGGGAAGGAAGGGAGGGACAGTCCAGGGACAAAGATCCCACTGCTGTCCCAGGATCCTTGGATCAGAGAACAGCTGGGGTGGGAAGGGACCTCTGGACATCACTGAGAGCAACCCCATGGCCTGGCAGGGGACCCAGGAACGTGTCCAGGTGATCTGGGGACATCCAGAGGGGGACACTCTATGCTGTCCCCAGGCAGCTGTTCCAGGGCTCTGCCACCTCCATGGGAAGCGCTCCTTCCTGGTGTTCACAGAATTTACATAATTCACAGAATTTATATAATTCACAGGTTGGAAGAGACCTCCAAGATCGAGTCCAGCCCAGCCCCAACCCCTCAACCAAACCCTGGCACCCAGTGCCACAGCCAGGCTGTGTCAAACCCCCCCAGGGACGGTGTTGAGGTGGAACTCGTTCTGTTTTATTTTATGGCCACTGCTCCTCACCCTGGCACACCGAGCAGAGCCTGGTCCCATCCTCTGGCACCCCTTGGAGGCATTTCCGTGTCACTGAAAGCAGAGGGGAAATTGGGGGACAGCAATATCCATATCCAGGGGCCCTGAGGCTGCTCTCCCACCCTTCCCTTGGCATCTGCTGCTGGCAGCTCTTAATGGGATATGGGGCTTAATGACTAATTACTCCACAGCCCTATTAGTGATGCTTCCTCCTTGCCACGGGAGAGGGGAAGGGGTTTAAAGGATCAGGGTGTGATTCCATGGCAGAAGCTGAGGATTCCTGGGGATTCCTGAGGTCAGGGTTTGAGGTTTGGATGGCTCCAAGGCAGGCCCAGCTGGTGCTGTGCAGTGTTTGAAGGGGATGGAAAAAAGAAATTAAATTCCTGCCATTGATCTTGGCTCCCTCAGCACCGAGGTTCATTGATTTAAGGTTTGCTTCTCCCTCAGGATCTACCTTGCCCCCTCAAAAAGGAGATAAGATTCAGGTGTTTGCATTTTTGAACTCAAGCCCGGTGGGGTAGAAAAAGGGGAGGAGAAAGGGGAAGGGCAAAATTGAGTCAGGATTTAGGGGGGTTGGATTTAGCCCAGGTTCAGTTGTAAGCTTTGCAGGAGGTGGATGGAACCCCGGCAGGGTTTGTGTAGAAAACCAGCTGTGCTCTTTGGTTCCAGGTCCTTTTCACCAGCTTCCAGCCCTTAGCTGATGCTCAGAGTTCCAGAAAAACACCAGCAACGCCTTCACAGCTCTCCAGAACGTGGCATTACCTTCTGGTGACCTGAGTTCTCGTGTTTGCCAGCTCAGGTGGGCCCTTCTCCTATTTATTCATGTACCTGCACTTAAAATTCCTTCTGAAACCTCTCGTGTGGCTGAGCTCCCCAGATGCACCGTGGGCTCTGTGAGAACCAGGTGTGGCTTTTAGAGCACCTTTTTTTCCTAATTCAAAGCAAGGATTTTCTAGGGACTCCCCTGCTGCACAAGAACATGGAATATGTACCAGAGCAGTCTCAGCTTTCCACTTTTTCGCTATTTTTTTTTTCTTTCCCCCTTGATTGCAGTTGACAAGTGCTGTCTGTCAGCTTAGGGAAATGGAAAAGAGCGAGCATCACCATCGCAGCCCTTCCTTCCCTGGGGGTGGGCAGCGTCCCGAGGGCAGCGCTGTCCCCGGGGATCAGAGCCCGGCAGGGGTGGCAGCGCCCCGGGTGACACCGGCGGCACCCGCGCTGTCCCTAAGCCCTCCCAGGGCCGGCAGCAAAGCGGGGCTGCCCCAGCGGCTCCCCTGGAATGCCGCAGGATTCCAGAATTCCCGAATTCCCTCTGCTGCGAGCGCTGGGCGCCCGGCAATGCCGGAGAGCCGCGGGGATGGGGATGGGGAGAAAACCCAAATGAAACTCCGGGTGTGCTTTGCCCTCGCTCCTGGAGGATCTGATCTGTGTCCCCCCCCAATCGGTCTCTTACACCTTTAATGAGCCAGCCAGGTTGTCCCCATCAACAATCGCCCGGTTTGGTGCTGGATTCTCCCTCCCCCGGCCACAGGGGCGCCCGAGCAGGCTCAGGTTGTTGGTTGAGCTGGGTTCCCATCCTTCTCCTCGCCCTTTTCTCTTTGTGGGGTGCCCCGTGGCAGGAAGGAACGATGCATCTGACTCCGTTGATATCAGGAGGCGAATTAATTACTTTAGTATAGGATTTGCTATACTAATGCGCTAATTAATGACTTTATTATGCTATTTGCTATGCTAATTAATTACTTTATTATACTACTGTATTAGCTACTGTATTATACTATGTTATTCTATACTATAGATACATGCTATATGTGTTTCCTACATTACATTGCATCTAAAACTGAATCTGCCCAGCCCTCAGCTCTGCACACCCTGCCCAGACTCTGGTGACTGTCACCAGCAGTCCCCAACACGCACACCTGGCCCTGGCAGGCCAAGGAACCAAACCCCATCACTCTGGAGAAACAATCTCATATTGCATTCTGCTTGGGCACAGCGAGTGAGATGAGAATGTTCTTGGGAAGATTTGTGCCTTGCTTCTCTCTGTGGGTAGAAACGTGGGGCTGCACTTTTCCTTCCTTCCCAGCAGCCTCAGGTGAGGTTTGGTGGCTTCAGGTGTGACTCACAGCCAGGGCTGGGCTCAGGTGGATGGTCAAGCTCAGGTTCTCACCTCAAGTGCCTTTATCAGGATTGCAGCAGTAAAAGCTGTGCAGGAGGAGCTCAGTGCCCAGCACAACTCAGGAGATTGAATTCAGACTCTTTTTGGGGTGCACTGACAGATTTACAACTTAAATATTGTGCTTTGAAATGACCTCAGGGATTTCATATCCAGGTAATATAGTTTGGCTTGAAAAACAAGTGTTTGCAGTCTCATTCATTAATTACCACTAGGAGAGATCCAAGCTCGGAGCTTTCTGTGTTCTGATCCAATTCTGCTTCCCTTGGCCTCATCTCAGCACTCTCACAGTGGAGATGACTTTCCATCTCTGCAGCGCCTTTTCCTGTGGCATTCTGAAAATAAGAAATTAATTAACCCATAATGCAAAATTGCCAAAGCCGGGGAAAGCAGCCCTGGATCTTCCAAAGGTGGGCTGGGCAGGAGAAGCTCCTGCTGGTGCTGAAATGCACCTTTTAAAGGGGTTTTAGCAACGCTGTGTGGGCAAAGTGAGCATTCAATACAATTCTCCTCCACAGATGGAGAAAACAGTCACCAAGTGACTAAATAATGTGCTGTAGTCACAGGGAGAGAGAGGAACACAGCGTTCCTCAGCTGAGCCACGTGGCTCTCCCCTTCCTCTCCTGCACTCTCACCATGGAACAGGGAATCTAAAGGTCTGGCTCTCTGCATTTTGCAAAAGGGAAAGATCTGGGCCTCCTTTGAGAGCCCACAGCTTCCTTCCAGCGAGCTGTGCTCATGTCCTGGCTAAATTTCAATTTGCCAAGGTATTTTGGATTTTTCTAAAATTACGCTCTCGCTGTGCACGACTCTTCCTCCCTGCCAGGTTCAAGTTCATGTTGGATGTTCTGGGTTTTAAAAGGCTCTGGATGGTTGCACCATCCAAGGATCTGCTTTGCAAAGTTTAGATTCCTATTTTAAATCTGGATGGGAGAGTGTGAGATGGGTGTGGAGCCATGGAAATGCCACCAAGCCACTGCCTTGTCTGTGGTAATTTTATTTTTATTATTATTTGTACCCCTGATAAACCTATTGCAATTGTTATGTAATTGCACCTCTAAAGTTCCTTTTTAGTGTGGTACCTTGCAGTGGATTTTTAATTTTCCTTTTTTGTTTTTTTTTCTCCCATACAACCTCCAGTTGAAGTTTTACTGTGATTTCAGCTACTTACAAAAACATGAAATTGTGTTTTATCCAGATTTGGGCTGTTTCTTTAATGTAAAAACAGACTAGGCAGCAGTTGAGATAATTCCCCACCCTGTCTGGGCATATTCCTGATAAATACATGGTGGGGAGGGGATTCCTGCTGGAGAATTTATTGCCTGAATAAATAAATGAATCAATCCCAGGAGGGGAGCAGGTATTGCCACGGCAGGGTGGCACCCACAGTGCTGAGAGGAATTTTGTGATCACCGAACCCCAGACTGGTTTGGGATGGAAGGCACCTCGAAAATCCTCGATTTCCAACCTGCTGCCGTGGCCAGGGATATCTTTGATGTTTAAGGAAGTGGTGAAACCTCTTTTGGGGCTGCCCTTGCTGTTGGTGCCTCACCACCATCACCCCCACTCCTGCTCTCTCCTCAGCACACCTGCCTGGCAGTGTGAAAAGAGCAGAGAAACAACCTGGCGTGTTCTTGAGCATCCCCAGCTCTCCGGGAGCCGCCACCGAGATTTCCCAGGGGGAAAAATCCCCAGGGGGAAGAGCCATGTGCAGGCTGGGGGTGGAGGCGGCGCGGCAAGGGTTAAGGATGGCCTGCTGGCTCTGACAGGCTGATGTGCTTTCCAGGTAATCAGGATAAAGCCAAGCTCATTAGAACAGGGATGAGCCGGGTGTAAAACAGGCGGGAGCGTTCCTGGAGAGCAGGGCAGGAGGCAGAGCCGGGGGTTTATTGAGATTTTTGTTGGTACCAACAACAAACTATGGTGTTGTTCTGTAACAGCACCTCCGGAGTTCTGGCTGAGGGCGGTACCTGGCGGAGGATTTGGCATTCTCTCGCTGTCAGCAGGGCTGGGGCTGCCGGCCGGCTCCTGTCTTGTGTCTCTGCAGAATCCGAGAGCGGAGGGGCTGCTCAGCCCCCCCCCGGGTGCGATGGAGGGGCTGCTCAAATACCCTGGGTGGGATGGAGGGGCTGCTCAGCCCCCCCTGGGTGCGATGGAGGGGCTGCTCAGCCATCCCCGGGTGCGATGGAGGGGCTGCTCAGCCCCCCCCCGGGTGCGATGGAGGGGCTGCTCAGCCCCCCCTGGGTGCGATGGAGGGGCTGCTCAGCCATCCCTGGGTGGGATGGAGGGGCTGCTCAGCCCCCCCCCCGGGTGCGATGGAGGGGCTGCTCAAATACCCTGGGTGGGATGGAGGGGCTGCTCAGCCCCCCCCGGGTGCGATGGAGGGGCTGCTCAGCTGAGTTGTGGGGTTTTTTTGCAAAGCTGATCCTTGTAAGTAGCTAGGGTTTATTTATTATTTATTTATTTATTTATTTATTTTTCTCCCTCCTGTCTCTCCTTCTCCTCCCTCAAATGGCTGCCTGCCTGGAAGAGCTTTGGGCTTCACATCTCTGGTGATTGGGGAAGGTGTAGGTTGGAGATGAGGAAGGAATTTTTCACAGAAAGAATAATAAAGCAGTGGAGGAGGTTGATTCACCATCTCTGGATGTGTTTAAAAAGACTGGACATGGCCCTGGGTGCTCTGGTCTGGTTGGGGTGTCAGGGCATGGGATGGACTCGATCTTAGAGGTCTCTTCCATCCTCATCATTCTGGGATTATTTTCTGTGTCCAGCCTGTTCCAAAGGCTGGAATTCTGGGATGGGCACCCCACGCTCGGGCTCTGTGGGGTTGGGCTGTCCGTCTCTGCTCCCACCCACACCTAGGATGGTTCTTTGCACGCTGGGCCTCAAAGGATGAGTCTGGACTCTGGGTTTTTTCGGTCTTCAGAATTGTTTATTGTTTCTTATCTACAAAGTCCCTTCTCTGCCCGACCTGGATCTGACCAGCAGGGCAGCCAAAGGCACTCTGACCACCCCCAAGGCGGGCACATCTTTTATAACAAAAACTACGGATATCAGATTTACCTTTTATCCCCAATACCTGTCACCCTCGTCACCAAGTGCACCCTCACCCCAGAGCAATCCCCAAGTGCCAACACCACAGCAGGAGATGGATGACAAGGAGAAGAAAGAAGAGCCCTGTGACACGCCCTGATTGCTCCATCTTGCCTCCACAACCCCCCTGTACCAAAACCCCAAAATCTGGGATTTACCCTATGATTGTGTCTTCCCTTCACCATTCACACCCCAGTGATTCCCACAGGTTCCATCTCCTCATACACAGGTGGCACATCCCCAGATGGATCAAAATCCATCCACCAAGTGCTTCTGGCAACATTCCAAGGCTCCCGAGCCCCCCAGGGGTTCTCTGGGTAGCTCTGGACATCAGGAGGGATGGGCTGGGTTCCCACAGGGCTCTGCACCCCAGCCTTCCCTCCCTGCCTGCAGAGCTCAGCCCCTCCTCAACCTGCCAACTCTCCACCTTTGCAGCCCCTTCTTTTCCTGCCCTGCAGGGACTTCCACCAGAGGACTGAGCTCCTCCTCCCGTGGATTAGAGGCAAAGAAAGGTTATTCCCTTTAAAATAAAAGTCTTAGAGCGGGAAAAAAAGCTTACAAGTGCACTACAAGTAAGGATCGTGTTTCCTAGCTTGGTGTAAGTGCTCATTTGCTTTGTAGGGCTCTCAAACCTGTGTGAAATCCTCCTGAATTGGGTGTTCAGCTGAAGGCAGGGCTGGCTGATGATACATCCTCCGGTTATTGCAGAATGTGAGCTTTGCTCACCTTCCTAAAGGCCAAAAGAAAACAAACAACCAAAAAAAAAAAATACCCTAAATGGTTTGGATTTTGGGGTTTTACAGCCCTGGCAGTGGGATGTGCAACAGAGGTCACAGGGTTTTTTTTTTTTTTTTTTAATTTTTTTTTTAATTTTTTTTCTTTTAGGGTGCAGCTTTGGGATCAAAACTGTGCTGGGCCTTTCTAAATTCTGTGTTCTTTGTGAGGGTTTTCCACAGTGACATTCTCCCTGCCCAGAGCCATGGGCAGGGAAAGATGCTGGAATTCTCCAAGGGGTTGTGCAAAAGCAAAATGGAATTTATTCTTTACATGAAATCTTTGCCAACCTGTAAAACCTGATGGACAGCTCAGCTCGACAGGAAACTTCCCCTGGCCAAAATAGATTTTGAGATTTTTCTTAAAAATATTTCATCATCTTCTTTATTTCATATTATTAATTTTTATTCTTTTATTCTTAAACAGGAGCTAAAAGTGGTTTCCAATACCTGGAACCCATCAGCCTCTGGAGGTGCTTGATTATTATTCACAATTTAAGGATGCCCAACACAATTTTGAGCTTAGAAACCAAGATAATTTGCTCAAAATTGGCTTTTTTTTGGTCTTTTCTGTCACCTCTATATCCTTACATGAAGAAAAGGCAATTTTCTGTGCTAAAAACTCAATTATTCCCAATATCACACTTTTTTAAAAGGAAAGAAAAATCCCCTCCAACTTTTCCTCTTGGATTTTCCAACCTCTTGGCCACCTCTCCTCTTTCTCCTTGCTTGACTTTGTCCTGGTTAATATTCCAACAGGTGTTTCCTTTTCCAGTGGAATTTTTTAGGCCCTGTCTCCAGAGGCCTCCTGCATAATCACTCTGGATTCATTCTGTGCCTGCCTTGCTGGGAGAGAACTTTATTTTCTTAACCCCAGCACTTCCCCTCCTGCTGCACCAGGGACAGGCCTGGGCCTCTCAGCATCCCCTGCTCCCTGAGTTTTGATTAAATCCCCCCATGGGTTGGGATTTTGGGGTGGAATCCCCCCATGGATTGGGATTTTTGGGTGGAATCCCCCCATGGATTGGGATTTTTGGGTGAAATCCCCCCATGGGTTGGGATTTTTGATGAAATCCCCCCATTGGTTGGGATTTTTGGGTGGAATCCCCCCATGGATTGGGATTTTTGGGTGGAATTCCCCCATGTATTGGATTTGTGGTGGAATCCCCCCATTGGTTTGGATTTTTGATGAAATCCTATCCCCCCCATGGATTTGATTTTGGGGTAAAATCCCCCATGGGTTTGGGATTTTTTATGAAATCCCCCCATGGGTTGGGATTTTTTTTGGGTGAATCCCCCCATGGAATTGGGATTTTTTGGTGGAAGCCCCCCTTGGATTTGGATTTTTTGTGTGTAAATCCCCAAATAATTGTATTTATTTGGGGTGTAATCCCCCCATGGATTGGGTTTTTTGGGTGACAACCCCAATGATTGGGGATTTTTGGGTGGAATCCCCATTGTTTTGTATTTTGGGGGTGAATCCCCCCTGGATTGGGATTTTTTGGGTGGAATCCCCCAGGATTGGGATTTATTGGTGAAATCCCCAAATAGATTTGGTTCTTTTGGGGTGTAATCCCCCCATGGATTGGGATGTTTGGGTGAAAACCCAAATGGAATTGGAATTTTTTGGGGTGAATCCCCCCATGATTGGGATTTTTGGGTGAAATCCCCCCATGGATTGGGATTTTTGATGAAATCCCCCCATGTTTTGGGATTTTGGGGTGAAATCCCCCCATGGATTGGGATTTTTGGTGGAATCCCCCCATGGATTGGGATTTTTGATGAAATCCCCATTTCACCTCAGCCCTACCAGGAGGGTGATGAGTATTTAAGGGAGAATTGAGGCGAAAATTCTCTTTTTTTCCCACCTGGGCAGGTCTGGGTGCCTGCAGAGCCCTCAGCCCTGCTCTGGCCCGAGCTGCTGCAGGAGCTGCCAGCCAGGAGTGGCATTGGTGGCATCAGCTCTGCAGCTGCTGCTGCACCTGGGAAGGGCAGGGGGACACAGGGACAAGAACTTTCCTTGCCTGCCAGGAGGGCACAGCACTCTCTGGGCTTTAATTCCACCCTTCCTCAGCAGTAAAATCAGTTCCATCAGAGCTGAGGGCGGGATGTAGCAATGAAAATGTGATTTTTTTTTTTTTTTTAGGTGTTTAAAGTCTCATCTCTTTCCTTTCTTTCCTCTTTTGCAGTCTCTCAATTAACCTTAATGCTGGGCAGATCGTGTATGGAACCTCAAATCTCAGCACATATGATATAATCCATAAATATTCCATCCCAGCCTCGTTACAGCACCAGGATTAGGAAGGGGGAAAAAAAATAAAAATGGGAAGAAAAAAAAGCACGAAAATGAATTTAACAGAGCTGGAACCAGCCCTTAAATGGAATTGCAACCTGAAGTTGCAGTTCTGCAGCATCCCAGCCAGCCTGGTGATTCCTGTCAGGGTCCCAGATCTGGGAATGCTGGAGCTGGAGCTGAATCCTTCCCAAGGCTCCTTTTTCTGCCTGGGGACTCTGAGGAGGAGCTGGGAGCTGAACTCGGAGCTCCCAAAACTTCTCTGCTGTGCAAAGCTCCTCCAGCTCCCAAATCAGTGCTGAGTGTAAAATTAAAAGGTTTTTAGTTTAGAGAAAAGTGGTGGTGGTGGTGTGGGGAGAGGGATCCGCGCTCAGCTTCAGATCAGGGAAAACTCCTCTCTGCTCTGCAGAAGAAATGGGGCTTTTATTTGTCTTCTTTTCCCTTCAAACACCAACATTTCCCTTTTCTCCAATTTTTTGTGTTGCCATCGTTGATTGGTTCATTTCCTTCCTGCTTTAGATCAGGTCTCTCCTTCAGTATTCAATATATACATATTCAATATATAATAATATATATAAAATACTCAATAATATAATAAGATCTCATATAATAATATAGTGTCTTATATTCAATATATATTCAATATTCAACATATATTCAATATGTAATATATATTCAATATTTACTATATATTCAATATTCATAATATAATGTCTAATAATTAATTCTTATGAATATAAGACATTCTATTATTTTATAATATTTATCCAATATTGAATATATATCTTCAATACTCAATAGAATGTCTTATAATGAATTCTTACATTATACAATAATAGAATGTCTTATATTTGACATATATATATTAAATAATGAACATATATATTCAATATTAAAAAATATGATGTCTAATAATTCTTATATTACATAATAATAGAATGTCACATTCAATATTGAATGTGACATTCAATATTAAATAATATATTTTATCCAATATTAAATAATATAATTTCTAATAATGAATTCTTATAGTATATAATAATAGAATGTCTTATATTTAATATATATTCAATATTTATTATATATCTCCAATATTCAATAATATCTTATAATGAATTCTTATATAATAATAGACTGTCTTGTATTCAATGTGTATATTCAATACTTTAACGTCTAATAATCAATTCTTATATTATTTAATAATAGAATGTCTTATATTCAATCTATATTCAATATTGAATATATATTCAATATTCTGTAATATAATGTCTTACAACGAATTCTTATATTAAATAATAATAGAATATTATAATGAATTATCATATCATATAATAGAATGTCTTATATTCAATCTATATTCAATATTGAATACATATCCAATATTCAATACTGTCCTATAATGATTTTCATATTACATAATATTGGAATATCTTATAATCAATATATATTCAATATTGAATCTATATAGCCAATATTCAATCACATAATGTATTATAATAAATTCTTATATTATAGCATAACAGAATGTCTTATAATGAATTCTCATATTATATATTATAATGTCTTATAATCAATATATATTCAATATTGAATATATATTTGATATTCAATAATATCATGTCTTATAAAGAATTCTCATATAATAATAGAATGTCTTATATTCAATATTGAATATATATATCCAATATTCAATAATAGAATGCCTAATAATGAATTTTCATATTATATAATAATAGAATGTCTTATATTCAATATTGAATATGTATTCAGTATATTGAATACATATGTATATGTATATATTCAATAATAGGATGTCTTAGAATGAATTATCATATTACATAATAATAGAATGTCTTATATTCAATATTTATTCAATATTGAATATATATATTCTCAATATTCAATAATAGAATGTCTTATAATGAATTCTCCTATTATATAATAATAGAATATCTTATATTCAATATTGAATATGTATTCAATATATTGAATATATATTGGATGTATATATTCAATAATAGAATGTCTTATAATGAATTATCATATTACATAATAATATGTCTAATATTCAATTTATATTCAATATTGAATATATATATCCAGTAATATAATGTCCTATAATGAATTCTCCTATTATATAATAATAGAATGTCTTCTAATATGAATTCTTTTATATCCCAAGGCTATAATTCAGCTCTTGCCCTTGGTGGTTATTTTTCCCCGAGTGAAAATGCAGTAACAAAGTTTATTCTGGATATTTTGGATTATTTGATTTATATATTCTGAATGCAGACGGCAATGCCAGGGAAGCAGGGGGATGTGGATGGCAAACAAGACCTGAGCTCCCTGTCAGCACAACCCCTCAAAAACTTGATTTAAAACATTTAAAACCCCAGAAACTCCTGGGTCCCCCATGGAGGTGTGAGCTGCCTGGGCAGGAGCAGGAGCTGTTTGTCCTGCCGAGGTCCCTGGGCTGGCAGTGCCAGGCTGAGAGGGAGGAGGGTGCAGGCTGGGCAGATGGTGGGCAGGGAGCAGCCACCCTCTGGAGCTGCAGAATCCAGGGAAGAGCAGGCAAAGCACAGCCCCATCCGAGCCTGGGCAGGAGAGGAGCTGGCACAAAGCTCAGCTGGCACCGTGGGGGTCCAAGACAATGAGCTGGAAAATCTCCTCCTTGGCTTTCCTCATCCTCCTGCTCCCCGAGAAAATCAGCAAAAATTATCACCTGGGTGTCGCTACCACACCTTGCTCTGAAGAGAAGAGCAAAAAAGAGAAAGTTTCTTTCTGACTCCAACATTTATAGTTTCCCAAAAGTGACAGTGGATTGGAGGGTGACAATGCCACCTCTCCAAGACCACTGGACAAACCAACAGCCCATCAAGTTTCTCCTCCTCCATAAAGGAATGCAAAACAACGTGTTATCTACGGAAAGTGTGTGAGAAGGTTCTCCACAAAGAGGTAAACACCAGAAGGTTTAGGAAATATTAAAAAATCAGGGCGACACCTGGGAGCTGTTGTGCTCTGAATTGGGATGAGGAATGGACTTGGCAGGATCTGTCGAAGCTCTGGAGGAGATGGATTGCTCAGGGGTGTTTCTAACTCCAGGATTTTGTGCCTCTCACACCTCCATTCTTCACCATCAGCTGAAAATGGTGAAAAAAAATCACCATTGGGGGAAAAAAAATCACTTTGAATCTCCCCATGGAGGAGCAAATTCACCTCTGGGGAAGCCAAACCCCTGGGGTTGTGATAAAATCAAGGTTTTCTGGGGGTAGAGACACAAGAAATCAGGACTTCATGAAATTAATAAAAGCATTGTTCAGTTTAACAATAACCAAGCCAGCAGTGAATGAATTTGTTGGTGTGGTTATCAGGCAACGAGGTTGTTCCTTTTCTTGGAATTTTGTGGGTATTTCTAGAAATCTGTGGACTTTTTCTAGGATTTTTGTGGTTATTTCTGGAAATCTGTGGATTTTTTCTAGGATTTTTGTAGTTGCTTCTAGAAATCTGTGGATTTTTTCTTGGATTTGAGTATTTCTAGAAATCTGTGGATTTTTTTCCTTGGATTTTTATAGTTATTTCTAGAAATCTCTGGACTTCTTGGATTTTTGTAGTTATTTATAGAAATCTATGAAATTTTTTTCTTGGATTTTTGTAGTTATTTCTGGAAATCTGTGGATATTTTTCTAGGATTTTTGTAGTTATTTCTAGAAATCTGTGGAATTTTTCTTGGAATTTTGTAGTTACTTCTAGAAATCTCTTGACTTCTTGGATTTTGTAGTTATTTCTGGAAATCTCTGGACTTTTTCTTGGATTTAGGTAGTTCTAGAAACGTGTGGATTTTTTTTCTTGGATTTGTGTAGTTACTTCTAGAAATCTCTGGACTTCTTGGATTTTTGTAGTTATTTCTAGAAATATTTTCTAGATTTCTAGAAATCTGTGGATTTTTTTCTTGGATTTTTATAGTTATTTCTGGAAATCTGTTGAATTTTTCTTGGATTTGGGTATTTCTAGAAATCTGTGGAATTTTTCTTGGATTTTTATAGTTATTTCTGGAAATCTGTGGGTTTTTTCTTTCAGATTTTTGTAGTTATTTCTGGAAATCTCTGGATTTTTTTTTTTTTTGTAGTTATTTCTAGAAATCTCTGGACTTTTTCTTGGATTTAGGTATTTCTAGAAATGTGTAGATTTTTTTTCTCAGATTTCTGTAGTTACTTCTAGAAATCTCTGGATTTCTTGGATTTTTGTAGTTATTTCTAGAAATCTGTGAATTTTTTTTTTTTCTTGGGTTTTTGTAGTTATTTCTAGAAATCTGTGGTCTTTGGTTGTGTTTTGTGGCGTGTGTGTCTGTTCATTGAGCTATCTCTAATTAAACCAAAGAATTTTGATGTTCTGCACAGCCCTGATTGGTGCTAATTGGGCTACCAAGGGGAAAATAAAAAATCAGATCTGCTCTCTTAAACCAAGAGCAGCACTCCTAAAAAATGGAAATTTTGGGGATTGCCCTCGGTGTTTTTGGGGATTGCCCTCAGTTTTTTGGGGATTAATCTCTTTTTTTGGGGGATTGCCCTTTGTGTTTTTGGGGGGATTGCCCTCAGTTTTTTGGGGATTAATCTCTTTTTTTGGGGGATTGCCCTCAGTTTTTTGGGGATTAATCTCTTTTTTTGGGGGATTGCCCTTTGTGTTTTTTGGGGGATTGCCCTCAGTTTTTTGGGGATTAATCTCTTTTTTTGGGGGATTGCCCTCAGTTTTTTGGGGATTAATCTCTTTTTTTGGGAGATTGCCCTCAGTGTTTTTGGGGGGATGGCCCTCAGTGTTTTTGGGGGATTGCCCTCAGTGTTTTTGGGGGATTGCCCTCAGTGTTTTTGGGGGATTGCCCTCAGTATTTTGGGGATTAATCTCTCTTTTTGGGGGTTTCCCCTCAGTTTTTGTGGGGGATTGCTCTCAGTTTTTTGGGGGTATTGCCCTCAGTTTTTTGGGGATCCCCTTCCATTTTTGGGGATTAATCTCTGTTTTTTTTGGGATTAATCTCTGTTTTTTGGGGATTAATCTCCATTTTTGGGGATCATGCTCCCTTCTTGGGGGTCCCTGCTATTCCCTTTTCCTCCTCTGCAGCGTCACCAATTTATTTTTGAAAAGTTCCTTTCCTGAGCTCATTTTCGGGCAGCACAGCCACAGCAAGGTCCCAGCACCTGCATTTCTGAATTCCTGGGGATATTTCAGTGCCAGGAAAAGAGTTGGGAGATTGAGTCCTTGCAGCAAGCCAGGGAGACAGCGAAAAATAATCAACATTATTTCAGCCCAGTGGGGAAGGAGGGATGAAAGCTCTGCAAATGAATTCACTGTGACAACCTTTGTGAAGGATCCCAGTGTTTGATCTTTTAAAAGATTTAATAATTCTTTGGAGAGATTAAAGAATGAAACTGGCTGGGAGGAGGAGAGGATGTTAACTTTCTTTTTCCCCCCCCCTCCTCCCAGATTCTGTCAAAATATGAAATAAAAAAGAGCAAATCCCTAAATTTAGTTGGCTTTTCCACATCACCTCTTTATTTCGGGTGTTGATGGATGTCATGTTTGAGTCCTTGTAGTGAAATGTGACCCCTCAGATAAAGATTTTGGGCACTGATCTAATGTGCCCCCAGCCAATGGAAATGGAGCTAAAAAGCAAAGGAATAAATGGCTGGAAATCAGAATTGTGATGGTTTATACATTTCCTAAAGGCCAGACCTTCAACCACAGGGTTGGGTTTGGCTGCTGAGCCAAGCAAGATCTGAAGGGCTTTGCACTGCCACTGATAAATGCATTCATTTTTGGGTTCTTCTAGTTTAGAAAACCTTTAATTGTTGTCTTAAAACTAACTCAGTTTGTGATACAAACAGTAAATTCCTGTTATAATTTTTTGAGATATTACTTCAAAAAAAACCCCATTTTTTTGAAGTAATATTTCAATTTTTGCTTGTTTATAACCAAAACTAACCCCCAGGAATTAAAGCAGGTAGATTTTTTTTCTATCAAATGACCTGGCATTACTCTTATTTAAATAAGGGAATTATCTCTGCTGCAGTTTTTTGGGGGAAATCAAAACTTTCCTGCTTTGAAGAAGTACTGCTAATTTAAAAACGAGGATTTTTGGGTTAGCCTGGTCATTTTCTACCTTTAGCTAGCAAACAAATAAATACAGTTTGACTGGTACCAGCTGCCATGGACGAGTGGAATGGAGTAGGGAGAGTTTTTTAATCATTTCTCCATCAAATACTGAACAGCCTTTCCTAGGAAAAGACCCCAGGGTCCTCCAGGCTGAGCCAGAAACTCCTCTGGATGGAGCTGCACAGGAAGGGCACTCAGTGGAGGCATCTATTTCAAAAGCCACTCGTAATGAAGATTAATTAGACCTTCTGCAGCAGCCCAAAGTTAAATACACACAGCCAAGGCCTCGGGCTTCCTCACACCACCGAAAATTCCAGGGAAGGCAGAGAGGAGGGAAAAGGGGGTGACAGGCAGGAGAAGGAGGCTCAGCTCACACGTAAAGTAAATTTAAAAATGCACCAGGATTGGCTTTTCTTGGTGCCACAGAGGGAAAAAATGCCTGAAGGGGCACTTTGGGCAAGGCAGGGCTCACATTCTGGGTCTGTCTGCAGTAATGCAGCTCCTCCAACTGTGTCCTATTTATTTGCATTTTGGTGACACTTTGGGCAAGGCAGGGCTCACGTTCTGGTCTGTCTGCAGTAGTGCAGCTCCTCCAACTGTGTTCTATTTATTTTCCTTTTTGTCATTTTGGGCCAGGCACTTTGGGCAAGGCAGGGCTCACATTCTGGTCTGTCTGCAGTAGTGCAGCTCCTCCAACTGTGTTCTATTTATTTTCCTTTTTGTCATTTTGGGCCAGGCACTTTGGGCAAGGCAGGGCTCACATTCTGGGTCTGTCTGCAATAGAGCAGCTCCTCCAACCATTTTTCTATTTATTTTCCTTTTTGGCATTTTGGGCCAGGCAGGGCTCACATTCTGGTCTGTCTGCAGTAGTGCAGCTCCTCCAACTGTGTTCTATTTATTTTCCTTTTTGGTGGCACTTTGGGCCAGGCAGGGCTCAGGTTCTGGTCTGTCTGCAGTAGTGCAGCTCCTCCAACCATTTTTCTATTTATTTTCATTTTGGTGGCACTTTGGGCAAGGCAGGGCTCACATTCTGGTCTGTCTGCAGTAGAGCAGCTCCTCCAACCACCTTCTATTTATTTTCCTTTTTGGTGCCTGAGGGCTTCCCACCTTCCTTTATTCCATGCAATATTCTTCCCTTTCAGAAGGCCAAACTCATGGACCCGTATCTTGAATTTTTCAGCCACAAGCTGGGCTTTGGTTGGACCTCAGAGCTTTGCAATGACAACTTTTCCTTCTTTGCTTTCCTCTGGGGCATCACTCGGCCTCAGGTTTGGTCTGGGGTGAGTTCATGCTTTGATCCCACATTCCTGGCCTAGGGTATGAATTAAGGCTGGGCTTGGCCATCTCAGGGGTTTGTCCAACATTAATGAGCCCATGATTTTCATCTTTTTAATCAGGCACCCACGCAGGGCATCCTGCAGCTGAGGGTGTTGGGAGAGGCTGGGAATCACCTGCACTTTTCCAGCTGCACAAGGAGGGGCTGTGGCAATGCAGTCAGGGGGGTTGACTTTTCCAAATCCTTCCTTGGGCCAGGCTGTCCCACTCAGGGCTTTGCCCAGTGCAATCCAATGGGGATGATTCTTTCAAACCCCACTCAGGGCTTTGTTCTGTGCTATCAGTGAGGTTGACTTTTCCAAACCCTTCCTTGGGCCAGGCTGTCCCACTCAGGGCTTTGCCCAGTGCAGTTAGGGGGGTTGACTTTTCCAAACCCAATCAGTGCTTTGTCCATTTCAAACCCCACTCAGGGCTTTGTCCAGTGCAATCAGTGGGGTTGATTTTTCCAAACCCTTCCTGGAGCCAGGCTGTCCCACTCAGGGCTTTGTCCAGTGCAATCCAGTGGGGTTGATTTTTCCAAACCCTTCCTTGGGCCAGGCTGTCCCACTCAGGGCTTTGTCCAGTGCAATCAGTGGGGTTGATTTTTCCAAACCCTTCCTGGAGCCAGGCTGTCCCTTGGGGCTTTGTCCAGTGCAATCAGTGGGGTTGACTTTTGCAAACCCTTCCTTGGGCCAGGCTGTCCCTCAGTGTTTTGTGCAGTGCAAACAGTGGGGTTGACTTTTCCCAACCCCACTCAGGGCTTTGCCCAGTGCAATCAGTGGGGTTGACACTTTCAAACCCCACTCAGTGCTGTGGCTGCCAGCTCAAGATCAGGGAAGGAGCCCTGAGTGTCCCCAGCACCTTTGGGGACACAAAATGCTGGCCGTGCCTCATTGTCAGGGCTGCTGACTGCTCTCATTAACTTCAAGTGGCATCGAGTGCTCAGCACAATGGCAAACCGAGCCCTCCACTCCTTTAAAGTGATCTTTGGGGTTTCATATTTATTTGCAAACCAGGGGCAGCACAGATCCTGAAAGAAAAGGGTTTTCCTCTTCAGCCAGAGCTGGAGGTGGACACACGGAGCCGAGGCATGTTCTGCCAGCACAATGGCAACTTATGAATAAGATCATACTTGTATTTGCATTAGCACGGCTGGCTTCTCCAGGCAGTTTTACATAATCTCCTTTTCAATGGGGAAGGGTGTCATTTCCCCTTCATTTCATACAGCCCCGCTTTGAAAATGTAGGGAGGAAGTATTTAAAGAAAGTCCGCATTTTATGAAAGGGAAAATTGCCGGCGTTCCTTTGTGCGTCTCAGTAGGATTTGGATAGATTACTCATACTTAAAAAGGAAGGGAGCTTTTGCTTTCTCTTCCCCTTTTCTGAAAAACTTGCATTAACATGATGTATTGACATATTACAAAATCCAGGGAATGCTGGGGAGCGAATCAACCGCGGCTTTGTCCACAGGTTGCAACAAATTCTTCAAACGTCGTCACCTTCTGAAATAAAATTGTCACATTTTGGATACAGGCAACTTTTATAAGGACTAAAGCTCCACTTCTGAGATAGGGACAACAGCATGTCCTCTCTCTCTCTTGCTTTTTCTTTTTCTTTAAAAATTAATTCCCTTTTTATATTTTTTTTTGACCCAGCGAGCTGGGTACGAGTGCAGCACGTTTGAACCATTTTCATAAATCAAGCAACTGGAATAGATTTTAATGCAGAATTGTGTTACTGCAGGAATGCCAGGCATGCAGGCTCGAAGCACTAACACTTCTGTGAGCTGAATGGGAGCCAATCCTTTAGCTGTAAGCATATTAAAGGAAAATAATTCCCCTGCTACATTTCGGGGGTCTCTGATGTCAAAAATCCTCCCTGGAGTAGCTCACAACTTTTTTTTCCTGAGCTGTCCTTGTCTCAGGGGTGTTACAACTGGTCAGTCGCACTCTGAGGAATATGTTTTACAGGAGATATTAAAGCCCACTGAGCTGTTCTCCTCCCTCTGACATCCTTGGAGTAAAAATAAAGTCATGGAGAAGTAGAACATCAAGGTTCAGTGCTGGGAGGCACTATCAGCTCCCACAAAGGCTTTCTATTCCTTCCAGGACCTATATTTATATTTGCTGATGACTCCTTGTCAATCTGACACTTGCTAATCAACCTTTGATGATAATTGTAGTTCTTGCTAAGGACACTTCATCCTAGGAGGTCAAAAGGACATTTTGTACACTGAGATGCACTCTGTGCATGTGTGTGCCTGAACCCACGGGCACGTGTTTATATTTACAGGAGATGTTTATGCTAACACTTCTTTTTTTGGGGGTAAATTTTTTTAATCGTTCTCCTTTCCCTCGTTTGCTGCTGTCTTTTTGCATCTCTGAAATGTTGCTTGTTGCTAAATCATTACCAGAATTTAAAAGGGAGGGGTGAACTTGCTGCTCAAAACAGAGAGGAAAATGCAGGAAAATTTTAAAGGTGCTTTAGTAAAAAACTTGGTAAATATTCAGCTCCTTTTTTGTTTTTTTAAGAGAAGGGTTTTTGTGAATTTGGTTGATAACATCTTCATCTAAATCCATTTATTATCTCCTATTTGAAAAGCACTTAGCTCAACAGGGCTTTGTGCCCTCACTGAGGTTTCCAGGTAGCACCAGATCAAGAGTCCTCAGTTCAGCAAGGATAAAACATAACAATGTTTGTTATTTTCTCCCTCCAAAAAGAAAGCAAATAACTGGAGGCATCTGACACTGATGGTGTAGACTGAGCCAACTGGGAGGCTTTTCATTTCATATTTTGGCACTGAATTTTATTATTTTTTGAGTCTTTTTTGTCTTGACATTCCACAGGTTTCGGATGCGTTGGGCTAACCCCAGCCTAGAGCTCTGCAAATAATCAGATTTTGAATGTCAGGGTTTGCTGGATTTGTAGTTTGGGGTTCCCAGCATCAGGAATTCAGCCCAAGGCTGGGTTTCTATTTGTGTGTGCCATTCTTTGGAGCACGGAGTCCTCTCCCAAGGACAGCACCAGGGATCTGCTGCCAGGAGGCAGAGAGAGCTGGGCACTGGGGATGGAGCTGCTGGAGGGCACTGCCCTGCGTGCCCACTTTAATTGCCCTGCTTAGGCTGGTGTGCCAGCCTTGGAGAGAATGGTGGAATAACCTGCAGGATCATCCCTTCCTGACGGAATCTCAGCATCACCTCCGTGGCTGGCACCCAGAGACTGCTTCTGGCTCAAGAACTGACCTCAATCAGAGAGCAGAAAAGCAAATTATCTCCCTGCTTCCACAGTTTGCTCCCGAAGGACTCCAGAACCTTGCATAAACAAAAACTAATTATAATACACACACAAAAATTTAGGGAAAACTCCAAGCTCTGCTCGTAGGCTGAACAAAAAGGAAGCTGGGAGAGTGAATGTCACAGTGCCATCTACTGACGCCAGCCCCGAGCCTGGAGGGAGAACACCCAACTGCAGGGGGAAAAAATTAAATAAATAAGGCTGGCAGCCTTGGGAGGATTATGTTTAAAGGAAGGAGATGACTGCTAATTAATGTGACAAGAGAGAAAGCCTCACCTCCTGCCAGGTTATTCATCCCACAAGTGTTAGAATCCTCCTCGGCCCTGTCTGCTCCTGTAATTCCTGGAGAAAGGCTCGTGCTGGAGGAGCAGCTGACCAGAGCCCTCAGTGCCAGCTCCCATCTTTCTGCTTGGTCTTGATGAGCTTTACACCAGAGGAGAATTACAGCCTGCTCTGTGGCAAGCAATTTGAAGGCATAAAGGGATGGAGTTGTGGAATAGAACCCGCTCTGTGTGCTGTGAGATAACTTCACCTGACACAGAGAACGAGCGCTGACTCGGAGGCAGGTAGGAGCAACGTGTAATCCAGTTGACATAAATGAAAAGATGATATTGGCAGGAAATTGGGCTGTGTGTGAATATAAAGGCTGTTGAATAACAGGGGATGGAAAATGACATGCTCAGCAGCAGCGAGGGAAAGATGAAAGGAGCTCAGAAAACATTTGTACGGGAGAAGCCAAGCACGAGTCAACAAAGGCTGGAATTCTCTGCTCCTCCAAGCAGAGCTGAGTGCTGCAGCCTCAGCCCTACCTGTGCTCAGGCTTGGCCAGTGCTAAAGTGTCAAAACAATTGGAGTTTGTTCTCTGGCTGCTAATGTGCCAGCTGAAGTGGAGGCTGAGGTGCTCAGCAAAGCCATTGCTAAGCAAAGTGAGGCATCATCATCCCCTGTGTCACTGTCAGTGATTCCGAGGTAAGAATGGAATGAAGGGTGAGCAGAGAGTGATGGAGAGGCAGAGGGAAAAAAAAAAAAGCCAAGAGGAGAGGAGGCTGCAGCATGTGGATTGAAAAAAAAAACAAAGTGTTGTGTGTATTGGGAAGGGTCGTGTCAAGTATGAGAATTCAGGAGGAGGGAGAAGGGAGCACCTGAGCTGGGCTCGCTGAGATTCACCCCAGGTGTGTGGTGGCAGATGGAGCTGACATCCTGAGAGAGGCTAAGAGGTGAAAGGAATAATGAACAGCCTGCACAAGGTGAGAGCAGAAGAAATATTTGAGCTGTTACAGGAGAGCAAGCAGGAGATGTTCAGATTTATGAGCTCTTTTGGAGAGCAGCCATGGTCTGTCTTTATTTCCCAGGAACTGGTTCTTGATTTGAGCTTTGTCAGGTCATCAGATTAGTGCCATCAGCTCTGAAAGGTTTTCAGCCCTTCCTTTGGATCATCTAGCAGGCTCAAAATGAACATGTGGAGTGCAAGCACGATCTGCTTTTGGGGAGCTGTCCTGAAAAGCAAAAGCAATGGAAAAAAGTAAGAAGAGAGAGAGAGAGAGGATTTTATCATGGCACCATCTGTCTCCTGGCTGTTAATATTTCTCTCCCCTCTTTGCAGTGATTCTGAAAACTGGGTTTGAGGAGGGATGGTTCCAGAAGGGACCGTGGATGTGGCTGTCCCTCCACGCAAAGCAGGGTCTGGTGAAGGTCCCTGTGTGACATTGATCTCCAAAGCAGGGTCTGGTGAAGGTCCCTGTGTGACACTGATCTCCAAAGCAGGGTCTGAAGGTCCCTGTGTGACACTGATCTCCAAAGCAGGGTCTGGTGAAGGCCCCTGTGTGGCACTGATCTCCAAAGCAGGGTCTGAAGGCCCCTGTGTGACATTGGTCTCCAAAGCAGGGTCTGAAGGTCCCTGTGTGACACTGATCTCCAAAGCAGGGTCTGGTGAAGGTCCCTGTGTGACACTGATCTCCAAAGCAGGGTCTGAAGGTCCCTGTGTGACACTGATCTCCAAAGCAGGGTCTGAAGGTCCCTGTGTGACATTGATCTCCAAAGCAGCGTCTGGCTGAACTCCCCTGTGTGACACTGATCTCCAAAGCAGGGTCTGGAAGGTCCCTGTGTGACATTGGTCTCCAAAGCAGGGTCTGGTGAAGGTCCCTGTGTGACACTGGTCTCCAAAGCAGGGTCTGAAGGTCCCTGTGTGACATTGATCTCCAAAGCAGGGTCTGGTGAAGGTCCCTGTGTGACACTGATCTCCAAAGCAGGGTCTGGAAGGTCCCTGTGTGACATTGGTCTCCAAAGCAGGGTCTGGTGAAGGTCCCTGTGTGACACTGATCTCCAAAGCAGGGTCTGGTGAAGGTCCCTGTGTGACACTGATCTCCAAAGCAGGGTCTGGTGAAGGCCCCTGTGTGGCACTGATCTCCAAAGCAGGGTCTGAAGGCCCCTGTGTGACATTGGTCTCCAAAGCAGGGTCTGAAGGTCCCTGTGTGACATTGATCTCCAAAGCAGGGTCTGAAGGTCCCTGTGTGACACTGATCTCCAAAGCAGGGTCTGGAAGGTCCCTGTGTGACACTGATCTCCAAAGCAGGGTCTGGAAGGTCCCTGTGTGACACTGATCTCCAAAGCAGGGTCTGGAAGGTCCCTGTGTGACATTGGTCTCCAAAGCAGGGTCTGGCTGAAGGTCCCTGTGTGACACTGATCTCCAAAGCAGGGTCTGGAAGGTCCCTGTGTGACATTGGTCTCCAAAGCAGGGTCTGGCTGAAGGTCCCTGTGTGACACTGATCTCCAAAGCAGGGTCTGGAAGGTCCCTGTGTGACATTGATCTCCAAAGCAGGGTCTGGAAGGTCCCTGTGTGACACTGATCTCCAAAGCAGGGTCTGGTGAAGGTCCCTGTGTGACACTGATCTCCAAAGCAGGGTCTGGTGAAGGTCCCTGTGTGACACTGATCTCCAAAGCAGGGTCTGGTGAAGGTCCCTGTGTGACACTGATCTCCAAAGCAGGGTCTGGTGAAGGTCCCTGTGTGACACTGGTCTCCAAAGCAGGGTCTGGTGAAGGTCCCTGTGTGACACTGATCTCCAAAGCAGGGTCTGGTGAAGGTCCCTGTGTGACACTGATCTCCAAAGCAGGGTCTGGTGAAGGTCCCTGTGTGACACTGATCTCCAAAGCAGGGTCTGGCTGAACTCCCCTGTGTGACACTGATCTCCAAAGCAGGGTCTGGAAGGTCCCTGTGTGACACTGATCTCCAAAGCAGCACACAGAGCAAGCCCTGGCTGGGAGGAGGGCCAGCAGGTGAATTCCAGCTTGGTGCTCCTTTCCTTGCTCTCCTTCTCTTCCTCCTTGCTTTGCTTCATTGAAAGGTTCTGATGGAGCCCAGACCTGTCTCAGGCAATGTGCTTTTGCACAGCCCCTGGGGCAGGCTCCCTCTGGATCTCACAGCCCCCTGGCAAGGGCTCTGCTCTCCTGTTTTTCAGCTGACCCAGAGATTCCCAACAGCAGTTTCGTTTTTCCTCTTTTAATTTAATTGGAGAACGTAAAAGGAGCTTTTGACTTTTACTGGTGGAACCTGAGGAGGACTGAAGCAGTTTAAACTTGACAGACCTCAGTGGTGCAGGGCACCCTTCTAAACTTTTGTTTACCTCCTTTGAGCTGCTGAAGAGAGGAGGGAAACAAGGGAAGAAAAGGAAAAAAAAAAAAAAAAAGAAAAAAGGCAGCTTTCAGTTCCTAAACCCCCTCGTGGTATTGAATTCTAACCAAGTACATCCAGCCCTGCCAGAAATGCCAAAAGGAGGAAAAGCTGCTGAATCAGAGGAGAATCAGGACTGGGAGGATGGTGGGGAATATCAGAGTAGCACTAGGTGAGTTCATTTGATAGACTTATTGCTGTTCTGTGTTTGCACATCATCTGGGAGCAAACTTCTGGGGTGTTCTTTATTATCATCGCCGGGTTTTGTTCCTAAATTATTTAGCAAATGTGTTCTGGGAGCCACTTGCAGCATACAGATGAGTTATCCCCAGCTACTTGCTGGCCTAAGGAATAAGTTCTGCAGCTCTGAGCTGAGCTTGCAAGATGCCAAATCTCTGAGCACCCTGGGCTGGGGAAATGAGGAATTCCTGGTGCTCTGCTCCTCTGGGGCTCAAAAATGAGGAATTCCTGGTGCTCTGCACCCCTGGGGTTCAAAAATGGGGAATTCCTGGTGCTCTGCTCCTCTGGGGTTCAAAAATGAGGAATTCCTGGTGCTCTGCCCCTCTGGGGTTCAAAAATGATGAATTCCTGGTGCTCTGCTCCTCTGGGGTTCAAAAATGAGGAGTTCCTGGTGCTCTGCTCCTCTGGGGTTCAAAAATGAGGAGTTCCTGGTGCTCTGCTCCTCTGGGGTTCAAAAATGAGGAGTTCCTGGTGCTCTGCTCCTCTGGGGTTCAAAAATGAGGAATTCCTGGTGCTCTGCACCCCTGGGGTTCAAAAATGAGGAATTCCTGGTGCTCTGCTCCTCTGGGGTTCAAAAATGAGGAATTCCTGGTGCTCTGCACCTCTGGGGTTCAAAAATGAGGAATTCCTGGTACACTGCATCCCTGGGGTTCAAAAATGGGGAATTCCTGGTGCTCTGCACCCCTGGGGTTGAAAAAATGAGGAATTCCTGGTGCTCTGCTCCTCTGGGGTTCAAAAATGAGGAATTCCTGGTGCTCTGCTCCTCTGGGGTTCAAAAATGAGGAATTCCTGGTGTTCTGCACCCCTGGGGTTCAAAAATGGGGAATTCCTGGTGCTCTGCTCCTCTGGGGTTCAAAAATGAGGAGTTCCTGGTGCTCTGCTCCTCTGGGGTTCAAAAATGAGGAATTCCTGGTGCTCTGCATCTCTGGGGTTCAAAAATGTGGAATTCCTGGTGCTCTGCACCCCTGGGGCTCAAAAATGAGGAATTCCTGGTGCTCTGCACCTCTGGGGTTCAAAAATGAGGAATTCCTGGTGTTCTGCACCCCTGGGGTTCAAAAATGGGGAATTCCTGGTGCTCTGCTCCTCTGGGGTTCAAAAATGAGGAGTTCCTGGTGCTCTGCTCCTCTGGGGTTCAAAAATGAGGAATTCCTGGTGCTCTGCATCTCTGGGGTTCAAAAATGTGGAATTCCTGGTGCTCTGCACCCCTGGGGCTCAAAAATGAGGAATTCCTGGTGCTCTGCACCTCTGGGGTTCAAAAATGAGGAATTCCTGGTGCTCTGCTCCTCTGGGGTTCAAAAATGGGGAATTCCTGGTGCTCTGCACCCCTGGGGCTCAAAAATGAGGAATTCCTGGTGCTCTGCCCCTCTGGGGTTCAAAAATGAGGAGTTCCTGGTGCTCTGGCCCTCTGGGGTTCAAAAATGAGGAATTCCTGGTGCTCTGCACCCCTGGGGCTCAAAAATGGGGAATTCCTGGTGTTCTGCTCCTCTGGGGTTCAAAAATGAGGAATTCCTGGTGCTCTGCTCCTCTGGGGTTCAAAAATGAGGAATTCCTGGTGCTCTGCCCCTCTGGGGATCAAATCTTATTTTCAGGGGGTAGAGGGGTCTCTTCAGTCCTTGTTTTCCTTCTGCTCCCCCCATGAGTGACTCTCGAGGGCTTTTCAAATCCCTCATTAATCAGCTGATTAATGCCAATTTATTTAGAAATAGAGTCTGGCCATGGCTGCTGCTTCTCCAGAAGATCCTGTTGTGTCCTTTCTGCACCACACTCGCTGGAGCTCGTTTGCTAAAGTTGCTGTTGCATATGCTTGGGTAAGAAAACATTTCAGAGATTGCTGCAGTCAGCAGTTTTCCTCATTAATTTTACCATTCTGGATGGGATTTCACGAGGTGTGAAGGGGTGCAGAGTCGTGCCTGACACTACCCCTGCTCCTGCTTGCAATGCCAACCTCCTGAAGGAAAAGGGAAATCGGAAGGGGAATGTCTGGGGGAAATGGAAGTGGCAGCTCCACATCAGTGATCAGCCAGGGAATCACAGAACTGAGCTAGGAGAGATCCACCAGGACCATCCCTGTCCTGCTCCATTGATCAGTCAGAGAATTATGGAATATCCTGAGCTAGGAGAGATCCACCAGGACCATCCCTGTCCTGCTCCAGTGATCAGCCAGAGAATTATGGAATATCCTGAGCTAGGAGGGATCCACCAGGACCATCCATGTCCTGCTCCAGTGATCAGCCAGGGAATCAGGGAATATCCTGAGCTAGGAGGGATCCACCAGGACCATTCCTGTCCTGCTCCAGTGATCAGTCAGAGAATTATGGAATATCCTGAGCTAGGAGGGATCCACCAGGATCATCCATGTCCTGCTCCAGTGATCAGCCAGAGATTAGGAATTCCTGAGCTAGGAGGGATCCACCAGGATCATCCATGTCCTGCTCCAGTGATCAGTCAGAGAATTATGGAATATCCTGAGCTAGGAGGGATCCACCAGACCATCCTGTCCTGCTCCATGATCAGCCAGAGAATTATGGAATACCGGCTAGGAGGGATCCACCAGGATCATCCATGTCCTGCTCCAGTGATCAGTCAGAGAATTATGGAATATCCTGAGCTAGGAGGGATCCACCAGGACCATCCCTGTCCTGCTCCATTGATCAGCCAGAGAATTATGGAATATCCTGAGCTAGGAGGGATCCACCAGGACCATCCCTGTCCTGCTCCATTGATCAGTCAGAGAATTATGGAATATCCTGAGCTAGGAGAGATCTACCAGGATCATCCCTGTCCTGCTCCATTGATCAGTCAGAGAATTATGGAATATCCTGAGCTAGGAGGGATCCACCAGGATCATCCATGTCCTGCTCCAGTGATCAGCCAGGGAATCAGGGAATATCCTGAGCTAGGAGGGATCCACCAGGATCATCCATGTCCTGCTCCATTGATCAGTCAGAGAATTATGGAATATCCTGAGCTAGGAGGGATCCACCAGGACCATCCATGTCCTGCTCCATTGATCAGCCAGAGAATTATGGAATATCCTGAGCTAGGAGGGATCCACCAGGACCATCCATGTCCTGCTCCTGCCAATTTGCTCTGATTGTTCTTTGTTTCTTCTTGCCCAAGACTATGGAGACTCGAACATCCCTCCGGGCCCCTGCAGGGAGAAACGGGCTATAAAAATATACCAATAATGATTTCTTCCTCCTGCCTCCATCTGAGGGATCTCTGAGCGTGTTTCAAATATCAAAGAGCAAGAAACCCATTGTAGTGCTGTCCCCTGGGTAAAGGTGGGAAGAGGAGGCCCTGAGAGGGAGCAGGAATTGCACAAGGCTAAATGGAAAGCCAGTGGCAGATCAGGAGCCAGACCTGAGGGCAGGCTGTGGGTTTTGTCCCCATTTTGGGGAGAGTTGTTTCAGTCTGTGCCCAAACACTTCATGTCTGGTCACGATTTGGGTGTTTCCTGCAGAAAGAAGGTTTCTCTCCCATTTCAAAAGTGATGCCTGCACTAAAGCACAGCCACCACAGTGACAAATCAAAGGATGCTCTGCTCCATCCTCTGTCCCAGGGCTGTGCCTCAGCCCGGCTCTCCTGGAAATATTAAGACAGATGATGGATAGGGATAGGTCAAAAGCAGGGAAGATCTGGAATTATTCTTTTCATATCCCAAAAGAATGAGCTGGTGTTATTCCTCACTTTCAAATTTGCCCCAATTTATGGGGCAGATAAGGCTGGAATTTTAAAGGGCAGCATCACGAATTGCTTTTCTTATTGATCGAGCTTTTAATGTGCCAACAATGAAAACAATAAAACTTGCATTTAAAAACAAACATTTCCAGCACAGGAGCTGCATTAAAATGACACAAATTGCTTTTGTGGGCTGAATTTAGCAGAACACCCATGAGGTTCCACTTAAAAACAACAAGCCAACAAAAATCAAATTGCATTGTTTTACAGGCAGACAGAATGGTGAGCACGCCTTGGGCTACGATTGCAGCGTGTTTTCTTGGGAGATCAAAGCTAAAATCCCATTAACCCTTCCAGTGTCAGACTGGTGAGTTCCTTTCCTTTTGCTCCGAGCTTCTGGTGCTGCCTTCAGCAGGGAGCCAGGGCTCTGCCTGGATCTGCTGCTGTTCCTCCTCCTCCTCCTCTCCCCAGCAGCATCCCCACGGAAGCACCACCTTGAGGGTGGGCAGAGTTCAAACAGCTCCTTCAGCCAGCCCACGCTGCTTCCCTTTGACTGACTCTGAGATCTGGCCAGAAGCCAGCACTCAAATGCATTTATTTTGGATTTTACCTTTCACTGTGGTGCCTCAGGTTTGGATTTTCTATATTTCAGGTTCTGTGCTGCTTTAGTGTGAGGGTCTGGGTTCCCATCAGGGCATGGTGAGCTCTGTGCACAGAGCAGGGAGACAAAACAATTCCTGCTCCAGCTGGGCACCAAGGACAAATGATCCAAATCTCAGCCCAGGAGCACAAACCCCGTGGGCTGGAGAGAGAAAAACAAGGCTGGGACTGGCTGGGCTAAAGCTGGGCTGGGACAATGAACTGCAAGGGGCAAATGGAGCAGAGCTGATCCCAGGGAGAGACCCCGGGAGCGCTCGGGCATTTTGGGGCCATTTTGGTTCATTTTGGGGTCATTTTGGTTCATTCTGGGTTCATTTTGGGACCATTTTGGTTCATCTTGGGTTCATTTTGGGACCATTTGGTTCATCTTAGGACCATTTTGGTTCATCCTAGGTTCATTTTGGGGCCATTCTGGTGCATTTTGGAGCCCTTTTGGTTCATCCTGGGCTCATTTTGGGGCCATTTTGGCTCATCTTGTGTTCATTGTGTGACCGTTTTGGTTCATTTTGGGACCAGTTTGGGTCATTTTGGGTTCCTTTTGGGACCATTCTGGTTCATCTTGGGTGCAGCCCTGGCTGGGCTCTGGTGCTGCCCAAGGTGCATCCATTGAGAATATTTTTTTAATAAATCCCTGCTTTATTCTTTAACTCTGTCTAATCTCTGTTCTAGGGCAGCCTTCGTTACCCCCTGGCTGAATGAGGCTTTGTTGGCCAGCAGAGCCATTTTGGAGCAAATTAAGATTCGTTGGGTGCTTGTTAAGGACCTTTTGGACATCAGGTATGTTGGTGATGGATAGCTGGTCACTCATAATGAAGGAAAGCAGATTTATTTTGGGGTTTGTCACCTGTGCCAACCACCACTGGGCATCTCACTGTGCTTCCTAAATAACTAAATGCCCACAAGATGCCACTTCCTGAGGTTTTGCTGCTTTCTTGGTGACAAAAACTGAATATTTTGCAGAAATGTTCCTGTTCCACGTGGTGGGCCAGGTCCTGATCTGCCTTCCCCCTCCTTTCCCTGCCCTGCTGGGACCTTGCCCCTCGTGTAAACACAAAAACCCTCCCAAGCATGGTCAATTCCAAATGTCTGCGAGTCCAGTACATCACAAAGATCAGGAAAACAGAATAAAAGAGGCATTTTGGGACTGGTTTGGGAGCAGGGAAAGGTTGGGAGAACAGGGAAAGGTTGGGGAGCAGGGAAAGGTTTGGGAGCAGGGAAAGGTTGGGAGAGCAGGGAAAGGTTGGGGAGCAGGGAAAGGTTGGGGAGCAGGGAAAGGTTGGGGAGCAGGGAAAGGTTTGGGACAGCAGGGAAAGGTTGGGGAGCAGGGAAAGGTTTGGGAGAGCAGGGAAAGGCTGGGGAGAGCAGGGAAAGGTTGGGGAGCAGGGAAAGGTTGGGAGAGCAGGGAAAGGCTGGGGAGAGCAGGGAAAGGTTGGGAGAGCAGGGAAAGGTTTGGGAGAGCAGGGAAAGGTTTGGGACAGCAGGGAAAGGTTGGGAGAGCAGGGAAAGGTTGGGGAGCAGGGAAAGGTTGGGAGAACAGGGAAAGGTTTGGGACAGCAGGGAAAGGTTGGGGAGCAGGGAAAGGTTGGGGAGCAGGGAAAGGTTTGGGACAGCAGGGAAAGGTTGGGGAGCAGGGAAAGGTTGGGGGGAGCAGGGAAAGGTTTGGGACAGCAGGGAAAGGTTGGGGAGCAGGGAAAGGTTGGGGAGCAGGGAAAGGTTGGGGAGCAGGGAAAGGTTGGGAGAACAGGGAAAGGTTTGGGAGCAGGAAAGGTTGGGGAGCAGGGAAAGGTTGGGAGAGCAGTGAAAGGTTGGGGAGCAGGGAAAGGTTGGAGAGCAGGGAAGGTTGGGAGCAGGAAAGGTTTGGGAGAGCAGGGAAAGGTTTGGGACGCAGGGAAAGGTTGGGGAGCAGGGAAAGGTTGGGGAGAGCAGAAAGGTTGGACAGGAAGGTTGGGGGGAGCAGGGAAAGGTTTGGGACAGCAGGGAAAGGTTGGGGAGCAGGGAAAGGTTGGGGGGAGCAGGGAAAGGTTGGGAGAGCAGGGAAAGGTTGGGAGAGCAGCAGCTTCTCCCCCTTTTGGAACTGGTTTGGGAGCAGGGAAATGTTTGGAAGCATGGAAAGGTTTGAATGCTTTGGGATTTGGATGCTTTGGGAGCAGGGAAAGGTTTGGAAGGATGGAAAGGTTTGGGAGCATGGAAAAGTTGGGAATCATGGAAAGGTTGAGAAAGCAGCAGCTTCTCCCCCTTTTGGAACTGGTTTGGAAGCATGAAATGATTTGGGAGCAGGGAAAGTTTTGGGGAGCAAGGTTTGGGGAGCAGCAGCATTTTCCCCCTTTTGGAACTGGTTTGAGAGGTGGGAAACATTTGGGATCATGGAAAAGATTTGGGGAGCAGCAGATCCTCCCCCGTTTGGAACTGGTTTGGGATCATGGAAAGGTTTGGGGAGCAGCAGATCCTCCCCCGTTTGGAACTGGTTTGGGATCATGGAAAGGTTTGGGGAGCAGCAGATCCTCCCCCTTTTGGAACTGGTTTGGGATCATGGAAAGGTTTGGGGAGCAGCAGATCCTCTCCCTTTTGGAACTGGTTTGGGATCATGGAAAAGGTTTGGGGAGCAGCAGCTTCTCCCCTCAGAATTTCTGGGAGCTGTGGGATTCATCCACCCCAGCCTGTGCTGATACTCAGAGTCCCATCAGATGCTTGAACCATTTGGAAGCTTGCCAGCAGAAAGGAGTCAAAAGGGAGGATTTTAAATTTTTTTTTTTGCATGAAATCCAGAAAAAAAAAAAAAAAAAGCAGAGAAGGGAAGGGGAGGCAGAGGCTGAAGTGAGGAGCTGTGGCAAAAGGTGGATGTGGCCCAGCTCCCCCAGGAGCACACTGCAGCCCCCCTTGCAGGGCCTCCTGTGCACATGCCAGAGCTGACTGCAGCAATGTGCAGCTCCAGTGCCAGCCCCAGCTGTGTGCAGCTGTGTCCAGCTGTGCCTCCCAGCCCCTCACCACTGGGATTTCACACAGAGCAGCCCCTTCCCAAAGGGCTCCCCAGCTCATTGCTGCAGCCTGACAGCGTGGAGAGCACAGCCTGAGGTTGGGAGGGTCATTTGGGGAGGTTTTTCACCCCAAATAATTCAGTTTGGGGTTTTTTTTTCCCAGTCCCACACCCTCCTGCCCCTTCCCTTGAGGAATGCCCCATCCTTGCTCTTTCCAAGGAAAAACGAGAGCTCACCTCACTGTTTCCCTCTGGAGGGTTGGGATGTGGAGGCCCAAAAGGACAAGGACACAAATCTGCCCTGAGACCAGGGACAGGACCTGGGGCAACAGCTGGAGCTGTGCCAGGAGGGGCTGGGTTGGATTTTAGGAGATGCAGCTCCCCTGGGAACGGGCACCAAGGCTGTCAGCTGATTTTGCCTTCTCAGGCTTTTCCCCAGCCCCACATTCCCACAAACCATTTCCCTACAGGAAAGTTAATATCTCGAGTTTTTCCTTTTGGGATAGCCAGGAAGTGAAGGCATCAAACAAGCAGGACCTGGTGGGCTCCAGAGGCATCCTGGAGGCATTAGATATGGCTGGCATTCGATCCAACAACTGAGGCTTTCCTGCTTTATTGATCCCCCCCTCTCCGTGCCCGTGCGCGCACAATGGGCCCCATTATGAACCCCAGAGAGGGGCAGGTGTTTCCCACCCCAAAAAAAACCCCATTCCTCAGAGAGGCCTCTCCCCAGAGCTGCACGTTTCTGGGGTTTATGGACATTTGGGGAGCAGCAGAGAATCCCCTCCCTGCCTGGTTTGCTCACGTTCCCGGCAGGAAGAAAAGCAGGGGTGGCGGAGGGAGCGGCTGCTCTCAGCTGGAGCGGGCTGGGGGCTCTGGGCACGGGCACACCTGGGCTTTGGGACAGGATCTTCCCACCAGAATAATCTCCTGATGGTTGGTGGGGATAAAAAACTGCTCCTGGAGGGGATGGGATCGGTGTGCAAGTGTTTGAAGAGGGATCTCTGGGTCTGAAAAGGGAATTGGAGTTTAAAAGGGAATGGGAGGTTTAAAAGGGGTTCAGCTAGGTTTGAAAGAGGATCTCTGGGTCTGAAAAGGGGATCTCTGGGTCTAAAATGGGATCTCTGGGTCTAAAATGGGATCTCTGGGTCTAAAATGGGATCTCTAGGTCTGAAAAGAGATCTCTGGGTCTAAAATGGGATCTCTGGGTCTAAAATGGGATCTCTAGGTCTGAAAAGAGATCTCTGGGTCTAAAATGGGATCTCTGGGTCTAAAATGGGATCTCTGGGTCTGAAAAGAGAATGCGAGGTTTAAAAGGGAATTGAAGGTTTAGAAGGGAATTGGAGTTTAAAAGGGAATTGGAGTTTAAAAGGGAATTGGAGTTTAAAAGGGGTTCAGGTAGGTCTGAAAGAGGATTTCTGGGTCTAAAATGAGATCTCTGGGTCTGAAAGAGGATTTCTGGGTCTTAAAAGGGAATTCTAGGCCTAAAAGGGATCTTTAGGTCTGAAAGGGAATCTCTAGGTCTGAAAGGGGATCTCTGGGTCTAAAAGGGGATCTCTGGGACTAAAAAGGGACTTTGAGGTTTAAAAGGGGTTCATCTAGGTCTGAAAGGGAATCTCTGGGTCTCAAAGGGGATCTCTGGGTCCAAAAGGGGATTTCTAGGCCTAAAAGGGATCTCTAGGTCTGAAAGGGGGATCTCTGGGTCTAAAAGCAGAAAAAAAGGCAAATTCTGATCTATTCCAGGTGTGCAAAATGGGATCATGTTCTCCTGCAATGAAGTGGAAGCAGAGAACAGTGAATTTCTAAACATTGAGGCACCAAAATGTTGATAAAGGAACACTTTTCATTTAAGCTGTTGCCTCCCTGTGAAAAAAAACATTATTTTGGGAAAAAAACCCCAATTTATTGACTCTGTTTCAGCTCGAGGTGGAGCATTCCTGAAGTGGAGGTGTGCTTCCCATCCTCTCCCAAATTAAACACTCCAATTTTCCATTTGGAAATTACTTCCATTTTTGTATAGCACAAATACTTTAAAAAAAAAAAAAAAAACAAAAAAACAAAAAAACCAGAAATGGAGTTCTTTGGATTTTAGTTGGAGCTGGGGAGGAAATATTTTGTGTGGGAACCGAGAGGATCTTTGAGCATCTCAACGTTTTGAGCCGTTCTTCTCCTTTTCCAAAAGGCACCTCAAAAAAATGTGGGGAAAACCAGAAATGCAGGAGAGATTCCAGCTGACAAGGAGCAGCTCAGTGTGAGGGTCAGATCTCCGTGTTCTTGCACAGCACGTGCCAGAATATTTCACTGCTGGGACAGAAAGTCTGTATTTGAGCAGCAATAACTCACACCAGGGATTGACAGCTTGGAATGCACCTGGTTCAGCCTGTTGGTTGCTAATATCATTCCCAGTTTTCCCTGCTGAAAGGCAGCTGGGATGGTTTATGGGATGTCCAGCTTCTCTTGGGGTTGTTTTACTTGAATGTGCCCCCGAATTAAACCCGTGGGGTGGGGGATCCCTCGAGGGGCAGAAGAATTCAAGAGCGTGGTGGAAAAGCCTCCGAGTTTCCCACGTGGCTGTGCCAAACTCGTGCCTTTAAGGACACCCCAAAAAAACCAGAACCTCCCCAAAAATCACCAGTTGCTTCTGAAGATGGAGGCCAAGCTCCTGAGCTGGCAATGTTGTTCAAGAACAACGGGGCTGGATGAGATGAGAATTATTTTAACACTTGGGAACGCTGCCAAGTCATTTCCTTCTCCTTTATTGATTTTTTCCGTTGCCAGTAAATATATCTGCGGCAGCAGGATGAAAGGAGAGGGGGGAAAAGCAAAGTGTTAAAAAGGAGCCTGAAACAGGAGATGTGCCCTGAACCTCTGGGAAGGAGGAGGACATTTTAAGGCAGAAGGAAGCAGGGGATCCACGGAGGCATTTCTCGGGGTTGGACGTGCTAGCAGACAGCCCAATATTATTTTCCTTGCCTGATCCTTTACTTAGATTGGCTCCTGTTTCTTGCCCTCATTGTGCAGCCCCTGTGTGAGCTGCTCTCCCTGCAAAGACATTCCACCTACATTCCTCTGCCACCGGGTGAGAGGAGGGGGGAGTGCAATTACGTGGGCAAGCCAGACACAAAAGGCTCTGCTCCACAGCTCAGGCTCATAAACTTCAGTTCACTTTTCCCCTTCAAAAAAAAAAAAAAATATTTAAAACCCCTCAAAAAGCCAACCAAACAAAAACAATCACCAAAGACTCTGTTCCTCTCCTACCAGCCTTCAAGTGAAGGGTTTGGAGCTGGAACTATCCCACCTATGAATATTTCCCTCCACAGCACTCTGTAGAATAAATAGGTTTTAATTTTTTGGCAGCATCCATGCTTCTCTCTGGGTTTTTGGGTTTTTTTGGGTTTTTTTTTACCTACATTTTCTCTGTGCCAATCACAGAATCCCAGAATGGTTTGTGTTGGGAAGATCCTTTCATTCCAAGCCCTGCCATGGGCAGGGACACCTTCCCCTGGAGGTGGGAACAGATTGAAAAGTTCCTAGGATGAAAAGGCCATGGAGGTGAATAATTTCCCGGGGGTATTTATGTCATGACATTTATTGGGATCCAATGGGGGCAACTGTGGCATTTATCCAGGAATATTCCAGGCTGCAGGTGTGACCCTGCTCTTCTCCATCCTGAAGGGCTGTGTCACCATGCTGGGAAGGTCCCACCACTGGAAGGGAAGTGGCTCTAGGAGGAGGAGTGGAGCTGTCTCTGAAAGCCCTGGGAGCCACACAGCCCCAGCAGTGCTGAAATCCTCCAGCTGAGGAAGCTGCAGCCTGGGACAAACTGCTTGGGAGTTCACCTGTGGGAGCTCAGCCCATCCCTCCTGATGTCCAGAGCTACCCAGAGAACCCTTGGGGGGCTCGGGAGCCTTGGAATGTTGCCAGAAGCACTTGGTGGATGGATTTTGATCCATCAGGGATGTGCCACCTGTGTGTGAGGAGATGGAACCTGTGGGAATCACTGGGGTGTGAATGGTGAAGGGAAGACACAATCATAGGGTAAATCCCAGATTTTGGGGTTGGGTACAGGGGGGTTGTGGAGACAAGATGGAGCAATCAGGGCGTGTCACAGGGCTCTTCTTTCTTCTCCTTGTCATCCATCTCCTGCTGTGGTGTTGGCACTTGGGGATTGCTCTGGGGTGAGGGTGCACTTGGTGACGAGGGTGACAGGTATTGGGGATAAAAGGTAAATCTGATATCCGTAGTTTTTGTTATAAAAGATGTGCCCGCCTTGGGGGTGGTCAGAGTGCCTTTGGCTGCCCTGCTGGTCAGATCCAGGTCGGGCAGAGAAGGGACTTTGTAGATAAGAAACAATAAACAATTCTGAAGACCGAAAAAACCCAGAGTGCAGACTCATCTTTTGAGGCCCAGCGTGCAAAGAGCCATCCTAAGGGTGTGTGGGAGCAGAGATGGACAGCCCAACCCCATATTCACCCAGCCTGGACCTTTTCCAGGTGAACATGCTCAGGCTGGGAGCAGGGCAGGGTTTTGTTATCCCACTGGTGAGCACTGAGCCTCGTGAGCTGGGCTCTGTGGAAATGCTGCTGCCCTGCTCTTTCTCCCTATTGATTTCTGTGCCCCTGCACTCCTCCTTCCCTTGCTGTCTAATAAGCAAATTTCATTACCTGACTTCACAATTTTTCCTCTGGGCCATTAGAATTGCTTGGCTGTATTCCTGGCAGAGCCCTTAATTAGAGATGGATCAGAACTGATGTCATTACAGGGATCCATTAACCACACTCTTCCTCTGACTCCACATGCAGGTGGCTCACAGAAAATGGGACCTGGATGCAAATGGAGCCCCAGAGCTCCTCAGACAGCCAAAGAAGGAGAAGAAAAGTCAAATTTACCCTTCCACAGGTGGTGCCTCAGTGGTCCTGACGCAGGAAAGGTCTCTGGGTTTACCCTGCAGCCAAAGCACTTGTGATCTGTGACTGACTTCAGTTCTCACTCTGCTCTTTGGAGCACTGGATCCTCACTCCAACAAGGTAAAAACGTTATCATTTTTCCTCCAGTCACACTAAAATCTTCTCAGACACAGACTTTCTTCTTTAGGCCCCCTTGAGAGCTCTCTGGAACCCAGCCCAATTTCTATATTTCCCTATAAACCCCAATTAGGTGGGAATCCAAATGCTGAGAGAGACATTTTGGCTTTCTGCTGCCTTCTCCAGCAGCCTGGCGCTTGCTGAAATAAATGACAGCTCTTTTTTGAGCTGGACGTGGCCAGAGGTGGACACACAGAGGAGCTGAACATGATGATCTCAAAAGAGATGCTCAGAATTAAGCAGGAGGTTGCTAAGCCACGAGACTGCTGCTGTCTCAGCCAGAGCTCCAGCCCTGAGTCCTTGCACAGAGTGGGGTTTTCCAAGGGAAAAAAAATCTGCAAGGGTATAACCTGAGCTGGTTATGGCTGGAAAAAGCTCCTGGAGCCATCCAGGATTTCATCTTGCACCTCTTACAAGCAAAACCACAGAGCCTCCTTTGCCCCAAAATCTGGAGCCTGAGGCTGAACTCTGCCTGGTTCCCTGATTATTTTCATTTATATGAACATTAAAATAAAAATAATGTTTCATTTCCCCCATTCTTCATGGGCTGCCCCAGTTTTTCCCCAAGGATGGCTCAGCACAAATCTCACACCATCATTTTGAGGGCTGAGACTGGATGGGCTTCCAGGTCCCTTCCAACCCAAACCATTCTGAGATTTTATGATCTTTCTAGAAAGTTTTTCCCACCTCTCCACCAGCCAGAGAGGGTTAATTTGGCCTTTCCCTGGACCTAGCAGGGCAGCACCTGCTAGCAGGGTGGGGTGTTCCCTTGCACAGCTTGTCAGATTATTATTATTATTATTATTATTATTATTATTATTATTATTATTATTATTATTATTATTATTATTATTATTATTATTATTATGACTGTGTGAAATCACACGTTCCTTTGTCTGTGTCCTACCCCACAACCTTCAATCGAGCCTCGCTGGTCTCTCAGCCCTCGCTGCCAATTTTGCTGCTTTCCCTGTTTGCAGAAACCTTAACTCTGTGTTTGAACTGGCCTGCAGGACGTGTTTGAGGAGGGCCAGAGACTGAACAGAAATGGGAGGCTCTCATCCCCCCAAAAAGAAGTGTAATTTGCCTTTAAAGGCTCTTAAACAGCAAACACATTCTGTCTGATCCTCCTTAATAAAGTATCCCAGCAGTGCTACAGTGCCTTATTTGAGGTCTGTGCAGTCTCATTAAATTTGATGTGTCACAGAGGGCTTGGACATGTGAAAAGGAGGCTGCAGGAACCGGGATTGAAGTTTGCCAGATTTGCTAAGGAAAAATGATTCATTATGGCTTTTCCAAACGGACACCCTTCAGGCTCCCCGCTCCGCTGACTGGGAGAGCACCGCAGCCTGCAGATTTAACCCTTATTAACAGCTGCTCCAATTAAGGATTCGGTTTGATCTGGGAGATGTGCTCACCCTCGTGTGCTGGAGTGAAGGAAAGGAGGCTGTGAAAGATTGAAGGGCTGCATGGTGCACTCGGGGAGGAGGGCGTGGGCTCCAGGCTGTGCTCAGGTGCTGCAGGGTCCTCCCTGAGCCAGGACAGATGCTCAGAGCACATCCTGCATCCCAGAGCCTCGGGAAAGGGACAGGAGGTGCTGGGAAGGGGCTTTGGGCCACCCCTGTGGTGTAGCTGGGGTTTGAGACTGGAATGTGCTGGAGCCATGGGGCTGCACAAGGAGCACTTTGATTTGGTGGGGGGGGGGGGGGGGGGGGTCCTCCCTCCCTCAGCGCTAGGAGAGAAGAGATTTCCCTTCCTTCCCTTCCTCCTTTTCCCTGTTTGGACCCTTTCCTATTTCCTTTCCTTTCTCCTTTCCTTCTTTTCCTTTCCTTCCTTTTCCTTTCCTTTCCTTTTCCTTCCTTCCCCTTCTTCCTTTCCTGTTTACCCTGATACCTTTCCTTTTCCCTTTCCTTTCCTTTTCCTTTCCTCCTCCCTTTCTTTCGCTTTCCTCCCTTTTCCTTTCCTTTCTCCTTCCTTCCTTCCCTCTTGTCCTTCCGCTTTCCTTTCGCTTTATTTTCCTTTTTATTTGTCCTGCCTATTGCGCTTTGTGCTTATGTTCCGCTTTCCTGTATCCCGTATTGGTTTCCTTTCCTTTTCCTTTGTCACGTTTCCTTCCTCATTTGCCGAAATGATCCTCCTATTTCCTTTAGGAAAAACTGTCTTGTCCTTTCCTTTATGTCCTTTCTTGCCCTTTTCGGAAGTCATTCCGCTATTTTCCTTAGTCCTTTGTCCTTTCCTTTTTTCCGTTTCCGTTTTCTTCCGTTTTCCTTTCCTTTTGTCCTTTCCTGTTGTTGTTCCTTTTCCTTTCCTTTTCCTTTTTCCTTTGCCTTGTTCGCTTGTATGTCCTGTTTCCTTTCCGTTGTATTATTTTGTTAATTATCCTTTTTATCTGTCCTTTCTAGGAATTCCTATTTCCTTTTGTTGTTTTTGAGAACTCCTTATCTTATGCCTTTTATTATCCTTTTTTTCCTTCTCTTTCTCTTTTCCCTTGTATTCTCTTCCTGCCTTGCCATTTCCTTTTGTTGGAATTCCTTTTCCATTGTCCGTTATTCCTTAATTTGTAAAAGGAAAAATTTTCCATGATGTTCTGACGTTTGATTATTTTATTATCCATTTCGTTAGTTTTTTTACTTTTCTTTTTTATTTTTTTCTACTACCTTTTTTTCCCATTTCCTTGTTCCTTTTCATAATGCACTTTTGTCCCTTTGTCTGCCTTATTTGTCGTTTTCCGTTTAAAAGGTATTTTGGATCCTTGAGGTCCTTTGGCAAAAGGGGGCCTTGGTCCTTATTAGTCCTCCGCTGATTTTGTCCTTGTTTTTATCCTGTCTTTCAATGCTGGATTTGTGTCCTTGGGGAATTGCTTCTTTGCTTCGCTTTTCCTTTAGGCCTTCCATTTCCTTTTTTTGTATGTTTGCCTGTATATTTCTTGGTCTGCTTGTTGTCCGATATTATACAGTTATTTCTTTATATTGTTTTTTTTTTCTTATATCACACGTTCTTTGTGTTTCTTTCCTTTATTTTGTTATCGTTCTTGCCTTTCCTCGTTTCCTTTTCCGTTTTCTTTTTTCCTGGATTTTCCTTTGTTTCCTTTCTCTGTTTTCTCTTGCTTTTCCTTCCCTTCCCTTTCCCTTCCCGTGCCCTTCCTTCCCTTTCCTTCCCTTCTTCCCTGCCTTCCCTTCCCTTCCCTTCCCTTCCTTCGCCTTCCTTCCCTTCCCTTCCCTTCCCTTCCCTTCCCTCCCCTTCCCATTCCCTTTCCCTTCCCTTCCCTTCCTTCACCTCTCCTCTTCCCTTCCCTTACGTCCCTTCCCTGCCCGTCCTTCCCTGCCCTTCCGTTGCGCCTCCCTTCCTTTCCCTCTCCCCTTCCCGGCCCGGCCCTTCCTTCCCATCCCTTCCCGGGCCCTCCCGCGCCTTTGCCCGTCTCTCGCGTTCCCTCTCCTTCCCGCTCCTTCCCGTGCCCCGCCGGCCCGATGCAGAGGGATTTCCTGCAGATCTGGGGTTTCGGGGTGTCGGGGGCCCGGGGGGGCGCACCGCAATGAATGCCTCGGGGCAACAAGGCACGGTTGACGGATGGGGGTTTGTGTTGCGGGAGCTTGGACGCTTCCAGTCACTTTCTCACCCACCTGACTGTGGAGCTTGCCCCTTGGAAGCGTGGACCCTTCTGAGTGCTTTTTTAAGTAAAAATTAATGAGAATCCTTAGTCCAGCCCGCAGAGCCAAGGAACAACGGCTGCTGACTCCAGCCCAAACAGGTGCAAACCAGCGGGAACTGAGGAGAGCTCGCCTGGGAGGGTGGGACCTGGCATCCCCTGGAGTGGAATGGGACCAGATTACCCAGTGGGAAATGAGGATCAAAACGTATAAAAGTGTGAGAACCTCGTGACTCTGGGTCCCACCTTGGGTGTAGTCCTTGGTGCCAGGCTCCGTTAACAGGCCCAGGTTGATGTCCTTTGAAATCGCCTTTCCATACATCCCTGCTCTATTCCTGTAACCCTGCCCATCCTCGGTTCCAGGCAGCCTCCACGACACTACACAATCGCCTCCAGCCTCGGCACTATGTCGCATGAGCCTGGGAATAAAAGATGGCTCATTCCTGAAAGCAACACCATCAGGTAAAAGTAGGATTTCCCTGGTGCTTTGCTTGGGCCTGCCTTTTTCTCTCGGCAAAAAACCGGTTCTGTGCATGGTGGGTTGCTGGGGGGTGCTGGCCGGGAGCTGGCCCAGCATAGGCTGGTGCTGGGTGGAACACAGCAGAGGCAGCGGGGAGGGACCACCTAGAAGGAAAGTGACTAACCAGAAGCCGTCAGGAAAGAGGGAAATTTTAGGGATTCCCACACTGCCACTTAGTGATGGGAGCCTGTGACAACCGGCCAGGACTGAAGGCCTGAAGCTCAACCTCACCTTAAGGTGGTTAACCTTGGGCAAAAGGCTGACAAAATGAGCAACAGGCTCCTCACGGACATTGTCAACCCCCTATCCTGCGCCCTCCTCCAAGAGCCTGCAGCCCTAAAATTCCCAATAAAAAAAAGCTCACATTTTCAAGTCCAGGGACCCCAGAGGGAAAAACAAAGGACGAGGCAGGAAAACTGATCTTGGGTTAATCCAACACTGATCTGTTTCCTTAGAGAGCCAACCCAAAGGAGCCCAACCCCCACGGGGGATTTCTTTGATGCTGCAAAGAGATTCTCCTGATTTGGTGGCATCTGAAGTGAGGGGGCCAAAAAGAAGAAACACTTTGTACTTTTAAAAAAGGGTTCGTAAATCACGGCCTGAAGTGTCACCATTTACATGTGTAAGTGAAAGATGGATGTCAAAACCATTTTGGCTTGTATGGGTATTTTCCCAATACTGTTAAACGCTTATATTAACTGTCCACTGTCTTCCCCAGTGCCTGTGTGCCAGTTTAAAAAATCATAAGTGTCATACAAGCCCAAGATGCAGGGGACTATAAAATCAGCCCAGGTTGGTGTGTACACACCAATTATTCTTGGGAAATGCAGCCAGCCAGAGTTTCACACTAGCACCTGACCTACAGGAATCCAGTGGCCATGGTATTCCTGGGCATCTTTGTTTAGGGGGGATTCTTTGTGCCCAGCATAGATTTAAGGGTAAATCCAGTTTTGGTGGGTGACACAGGTAAAAAAATAATGGCGGCAAAATGAGATCTTGTAATTGTAGTGAGGCAAATGTCAGCTGTAGGCAACATACAGAGGCGCGTGATAACTAAAGCTCTCCACTGGCATATTAAACCAAGCCTTAAAGCCTTCACACGCTTCTGTTTTGAGAATTATTTTAATTCCTTCCCCTTGATTTATACAGCGTGCAGCAAGGAGCAGGGGAATAAATTTCTCAGCTCCTCACTGCCTCAATCGCCGCAGAGACACCCACCGGAACACGGATGAATACATTTTAAATAAAATGTAAATAATTTACTTGGCCTGCCTTGTCCCAGTAAAACACGAGCCGGGGTTTTGGTGAGAGAGGGGCCAGGAGGGCTGCTCTGGAGTGGGCCAGCCTCTTCAGGAATGGTGTGGTGTCACTTCTCACCCACCTGATGTGGATCATTCCCTTTGGAGCTGGACCCTTCTGATGCTTTAAATTAAAAAAATTAATAATCCTTGTCCAGCCCCAGAGCCAAGGACACGGCTGCAGCTCCAGCCCAAAAAGTGCAAACAGCAGGGAACTGAGGAGAGCAGCCTGGGAGGGTGGGACTGCATCCCCTGGAGTGGAATTGGACAATGAACCCAGTGTGGAAATGGATCAAAACTTATAAAAGTGTGAGAACTCGTGACTCTGGGTCCACCTTGGGTGTAGCCTTGGCCAGGCTCCTGTACAGCCCAAGGTGAGTCCTTTGAAAGCCTTTCCATAAATCCCTGCTCTATTCCTGTAACTGCCCAGCCTCTGTTCCAGGCAGCCTCCCAAGACATCACCTCCAGCTCGGAATATTCCATGACCTGGGAATAAAAGTGGCTCAATTCTGAAAGAAACACCTCAGGTATGTTCCCTGTGCTTTGCTGGGTCCTGCTTTTCTCTCTGCACCTTTTCTGTGCTGGTGGTGCTGGGGGAGGTGCTGCAGGGATGGGGCCAGCATGGGCTGGTGCTGGTTTGGAACACAGCAGAGACAGCTGGGAGGGACACCTAGAAGGAAAGTGACTCCAGAAGCAGCAGGAAAGAGGGAATTTAGGGATTCCCACACTGCCCTTGTGATGGGAGCAGTGACACAGCCAGGACTGAAGGCATGGAAAGCTCAACCTCACCTTAAGGTGTTAACCTTGGGCAAAAGGCTGCAAAAATGAGCAACAGGCTCCTCACACATTGCACCCCCTTCCTCTCCCTCCTCCAAGAGCCTGCAGCCTAAAATTCACAATAAAGCCACATTTCAAGTCAGGACACCAGAGGGAAAAACAAAAGGAGAGGCAGGAAAACTGATCTGGGGAATCCATGTCTGTTCCTTAGGATAGCAACCAAAAGGAGCCAACCCACCACGGGGGATTTCTTGATGCTGCAAAGAATTCTCCTGATTTGTGGCATCTGAGTGAGGGGGCCAAAAAGAAAAAACATTTGTGCTTTTAAAAAGGTCGTAAATCACGGCCTGAATGTTCACCATTTACATTTTAAGTGAAATAGGATGTCAAACCATTTTGCTTTATGTTTATTTTCAAATACTGTACGCTTTACTGTCCACTTTCCCCAGTGCCTGTGCCATTTAAATCATATTGTATACAGCCCAAGATGCAGGGGAATATAAATCTCCCAGGGTGTGTGTACACACCAATTATTCTTGGGAAATGCAGCCAGCCAGAGTTCACAGCACCTGACATACATGAATACAGTGGCCATGGTATTCCTGGGCATCTTTTTAGGGGGGATTCTTGCCCAGCATAGATTTAAGGGTAAATCCAGTTTTGGTGGTGTGACACAGGTAAAAAAATAATGGATGCAAAATGAGATCTTGTAATTGTAGGGAGCAAATTTCAGCTGTAGGCACATACAGAGGCTGCGTGATAAATAAAGTCTCTCAACTGCATATTTAAACAAAGCATTAAAGCCTTCACACTTCCTGTTGGAGAAGTATTTTATTCCTTCCCCTTTATTTATACAGCGTGGCAGCAAGAGCAGGAATAAATTTCATCAGCTCCTCACTGCCTCATCGCCAGCAGAGACACACAGGAACAAGATGAAACATTGTTCAAATAAAATGTAAATTTAACTGGCATGCCTTGTCCAGTAAAACACGGCAGGGCTTGGTGAGGGAGAGGGGCCAGGGGAGGGATGCTCTGGGAGTGGGCCAGCTCTGCAGGAATGGTGGGGGTACCAGGATGCAGGATTTGGGCTGGGCTCCATCCTGGGAGCAGGCACAGCCATTCCCTGGGTGCTGGTGTTGGGGAAATTTGGTTTCTCTTGGAGCTCTGTTCCTTATTTTTTCTTCCCCCAGCCTTTAGCAAGGTGAGATTCCCCCCAGCCTGCTCTGTGCTGTCCCACCTCTGGCCTTTCCTGAGCTTGGGTCTTTCCAGCTGCTCCTCAAAGGTTTCCTTCTGTCCCACCCTCCCCCCAGTTTGAATATTTTGTGGGTTTTTTATTATTGAATATTTTAAATCCTGCTCTGCCTTTGGTCACGCTGTGCCCTCTCGTGCCTTGCAGGTGACACAGGATTGAGGAGTGCTCAGTGGGACCTCCCTGCTCTGCAGGAGCCCCCAGCCACCCTCCTGGGGCAGAAAGGGCAGGACCTGTGCCCACTTTGAGCCTTCTGGACTGAGGAACTCGCTGTGTTCTCATGGAAAAATATTTCCCTGCCAGCAGCACAATGAGAAGTTCGATTGCCTCACCTTGGAAAGAGAAACAGGGGGAAATCCACGTGGATTGACATCACCTGAGCTGCTCAGGGGGAAATGGCCAGGTGAGAGCAGCACTGGAGTCATCTCTGTCCTCTCCAGCCCCAGGAAAATCAGAGCCATTGGGAATTTGATGTGCTCTGCCTTAATTTGTACCCGTGTGCCTCGCAGTGGAGCTGAGAACTCAGCTCAGAGGCAGGGCTGGATCTTCCCTGAGCCACCCTCCTGGTTAATTAAAAGATATTCTCCCCTATAGCTCCCAGCCCAAATCCCATTTACCAGGCTTTCTCATGGGCAAAGAAAGGCTGAAATTCAAGCTGCAAGGGCTAAACAGATCCACATTGTGCTGTGGAAAAAGAAAAAAAACCCCAGCCCACATCCCAGTTCAGTTAGCTGCTTAAAACGCTGCCCTGCTTATTGCCATTGTTAGAAAACCTCATAAATCATGAGATTACTTTCTCAGGGTCTGTCCTAGGAGCTGTCCTGAGGCTGGAGAGATTTAGGCAGCTCAGGAAATCGGGATGTTGGCTCAAATCAGTGGCCAGGAGTAAATCCCCCCAGTGCCAGAGACCCCCAAGGCCGAGCCTTGCACACCAGGGATTTGCACAGGCTGAGGATTGTGGAGCCTCCAAAGCATTTCAGGGAGCTTGCAAGGCTCTGCTGCTGTTGTGTCTCAGATTCAGTGTGGCTGAAGGGGCTTTGCAGTCACCCAGACCTGGGGATGCTGCTGAAATTTGGACACGTTACTTTATCCTGCCTTACATTTTCCAAAGGATATTCCTCAGCCCTTTAGCATCCCGAGGTCTGGCAGCTCTTGGGATTGAAATTGGAGTAGAAAAGATTTCTGTCCTGGGCTCGGTGCCTGTGTTGTGCTTCCAAAATCCCCGTGATTGAGGAGCTCTCCTCACCAGCTGTACAGGTGCACGTGCTGGAAGAAATCATGGCTTGTCCTTCCAGCCCAATTTCTGCTTGTGTCAGAGGTGATATTTTGATAAACAGCTGATGGGATCAAACTGAAAAGGATTTCTCCCCACTGGGATAAATCTTGAAGCCCTTCCTCTAAAAATCTCATCAGTTATGGAAATCAGGAAGTTTTGTTCAGAGCATTCCTGTTGGTTTAACAGAGTTTGACCCAATATCCCCATTTTTGCACAGAAATGAGCTGAACTGAGCTGAACCTGCCCTCCCAGCCCGGGGACAGGACTGCCAGGGCAGGTTTCTCCTGCAGACACTGGCGTGCCACTGGGAGAGCTCTTCCCAGCCCTGCCAGTGACCTGTTGGGTGGCTGGGGTGAGTTTTTAATCCTTTATTCTGCTTTCATCTGGCTGCCTGGCCGAGGCTTTGAGGATGAAACGAGCTCTGTGTGTGTGTGTGTGTGCAGTGCTGAGCACCACGGGCTCCTGCCCCACGCTGGGGCTGAGCCTCAGAGCCCAGGGGCTGCCAGGGAAGCCAGGATGGATCCAAGCCCTCCCTGCCTGCCAGCAGCACAGCACCTGGGCCTAAATTTAGCTCCAGACCTGCCACACTCTTCGAGCCAAACTGGGACAGCCCTGATAGGAGCAGCTCAGAGATAAAATATTCCAGGTCTTTCTCATTACAATTCTCCTCATGCAAGATTATCTTTGATTTTTTTTTTTTCCATAGCTCCTCCACACTGGCAGCCAGAGGCTTTGTTTAAAACACATCCATCATTATCACTGTAATGTATTATTATTATTATTACTTATTCATTCATATAGCATTTTTCTCCCAACAACCCAGGAATCAAAGTGGTTTACACTCTTGCTGTCTGAAAGCAATCTGAAAGGAGAAATTAAGGGCGGGGGGAGTGTTAAAAATACCTAAATAAATCTTTGAAACTGGTTTCAGGTTCACAGTGAAAACTCCAGGTCGAAGGAGGAAGGCAGAAAAATAATGGTGAGGAGCTGTGGGTAGCTGGGAAAGAAATTTTGTTGTGTAACAAGGAATGAAAGAGAATTTAGAAGAGACTTTGCCTCGTCTCTGCCTGGAAGGATGTTCTCCAGGTAGCTGTGTGTGATGCACTATAGATCAGCTCTGAAGCAGGAATCCAGAGCTTGCTTCAGCTCGGGGACACCTGGGAGTTCAGGTGGAGATTTATGGCATAATTAATAAGGGTGGAGGCTGATGCAGAATTCCAGTGATACTCACATTTTAGGTTCTGCAGGTCTGGGCTTTATTTGCAGTTCTATTAAAACCCTAAACCCAAAATCAGGAGGAAAAAACCCCCAAAAAACAACCCACAACCCCAAATAACTGTAAAGAAAAGATTGTGGGGTTAGCTGTGAAAGAAGGGAGGTGAAACCCAAATGAACCCCTAATTGTGCCCTTCCAAAGACAAAAACCACCTCAGATCTGCCTCACTCCCACAAAACACAGCAAAGACCCTGAAAAGGCTGTTTGACATCTTGATTTTCGAGCTACCCCGACTGGAGCACCCTGAAGCCTTCAATAATTCATTGTTTTCTCCTCCTAATTTCCTTCCCCTGCTCCGAGCGTGCCCCGCGCGTTTCTCGCTCAAGGTTTAGCTCAAGGTGATTCTGTTTGTGCAGCTCTCCCGTGCAGCCTCTTCCCTTTTTCATTTTAATGCAGCGTTTTGGGTTTGTCTCCTGCAAACCTCGCTGGCTGCTCCTGGAGTAGCAGGAAGGCAGGAAAAGATATGACTAAGGAAGATTATGATATCATTCTGGCTAAGTGCAAATGCATTTTAAAAAATGCTTTGGCTTCTTACCAAGAGGAAGTGACAGATGATCTTTGGCAATTTTATTAATGCATCTTTTCTGTGTTGTTCTGCATATCCCCATTAGTTTCTAGAAGCAGACAAGGACCAGCATTAATTTTCTAAATCTTTGCTGTCTTCTCTCTCAAAACCCTTGTAGAGAGATGGAAAACTCCATCCCAGATCTGCCTTTTTTTTTTTTTTTTTTTTCCTTTATGTCTACATGTGAAATCCTTATTTGAATATCTGCCCACTGGTTATTTTATATCATCATTTGCATAGTTCAGCTTCCTCCTGACTCCTCAGCAAGATTTAAATAAAACAGCCACCATCCCAGCGTGTATTAACAGGTCTGGGAGTTCACCTGGATGTCTTCAGAGAGCTGTCACGTTCCCAGCTGGAAAATAAGGAAAAGAGCCACCGTGGCCAAGAATTTTCTGGACAACTTCCTAAGCAATGCTGACAGCCAAGGAGCAGCTCCTCTGCCACCACCACCTCTCTGATGTCACCCCTTAGGGTGACCTCTGAGGTGACCAGGAGTGGCTGCTCTGTCAAATCTCTTTTTTGCCCCAAACCAAGAGTTTTAGCCTTATTTTCTGCCCTGACTTCCTTTCCACCACATGTCCAGAGCCTTTTCCAGTGGGTTTATTTCATTCCAGCATGGAAGCATGGCTAGAAAAGCAGGTGTCCATCTGTCCAGGGATGCACAACGAGCCCAAGTGCCCCGTTCCAAAGGCCACGTGGTGTTTTTGCCACAGGAACAGACAAGGGGCTAATTACAGGATCAGGGAGATGCTGAGAGAGACGAGTCAAATACAAAATATTCAATTCATTTAATATTCCTGATGAATAGGCAAATTACTCTAATCACATTAGTTATTCTATTCATTTATTAGCTAAGAGTGATTAGCAGTGAATAGCTGTAAGAGGATCTTCCAGGTGCAAAAATTAGCCATCTATAGTTTCATGATGTTTATTTTCAGCTGAAGATAATTGTCTCTTTAGCTCCTCTCAGACACACACACACACACACACACACGCTGCCACACACAGACCCACTCCCTTTTGTCCAGGGGAAAAGGTAGGGGGGAAATAAACCCCACACAGGTGTGGAGAGATAAGGCCAATTCCCTGCAGAATTTAACGGGATTTATTTCCAAACAGTCGGGAAGAGATTTCTCCAAGATGAGGCCGAGTTAATGCGGAGGGATTTGGGCGGCGGTTCCCACGGAGCGCTCGGATAATGCCATTCTAAGCGCCAGGCTCTGCTCCCTTCCTGCCTGGTTTGACTGTGCTGGAGAGCAGGAGCTGGGCTGGATCTGTGGCACAAACAGAGCCCAGGTCCCTCGTGTGACGGTGGCACTGCCACCCTGCTCCCGTGGCTGCTCCCGCCAGATTCCTTCTGGCGCTAAAAGCAGGATCAGGGGCTGGTCTGGTGTCGCTACGGACACGAAAGAACCAGACACACACCTTGCTCTGAAGAGAAGAGCAAAAAGAGGAAGTTTATTTTTGACTCCAATATTTATAGTTTCCCAAAAGTGACAGTGGATTGGAGGGTGACAATGCCACCTCTCCAAGACCACTGGACAAACTAACAGTCTATCAAGTTTCTCCTCCTCCATAAAGGAATGCAAAACAATGTGTTATCTACGGAAAGTGTGTGAGAAAGTTCTCCACAAAGAGGTAAACATCAGAAGGCTTAGGAAATATTAGAAAATCAGGGCGACAGTCTGGGTTGGAGGAGATGGCAAAGTCCATCTAATGCCGTGGGCAGGGACATCTTCATCACCCCAGGCTGCTCCAGCCCTGCCTGGGACACTCCCAGGAGTTGCAGTTGTCACTGCCAGCTCAAAATGCTGGGAAGCCACGAGCCAGCCTCAGCCCAAGTGGCTGAATTCAAGGCTGTGGCATTCCGGGAATTTCTCAATAATTGTAGAGTGTTACATCTGATGGATTTCCAAGAGTTGTTAGGGACTTTCTCTAACAATTCCCTATTTCAGGACCAAGCAGGACCTTCAGGAATGGCAAAGATCAACATCTCCAGTCGATGAACCTCCTGAGACTCAGCTGTTTGGACTGGAAACAATGAGCGTTCTCTGCGTGGCTGTTTAGGTTTCTTGCATTGTGAACCTTGTTTTAGTGATTTAATAGAAGATATTCTTCAGGTAAACGATCTTCTTAACACATTCCACACGTGTAAAAGCACCAGGAGTAGAGAATAGAGGTAAGAATTGTTTTCTCTTCTTCTTTCTGTGCTTCTCTAGGAAAAAAACTGGGAGGGAGATTTATCTCTCTCTCTGTTCTGGGAATGTGAATGTCACATCCAGGGATCCAGGGGCAGCCAGAGCTGCTCTGGGCACCCTGTGCCAGGGCCTGCCCACCCTCCCAGCCAGGAATTCCTTCCCAAAATCCCACCTGGCCCTGTGCTGTTCAATTTACAGATAATACACAAGTCTGTAACTCTTCCTTTTCCAGATGACTCCAAAACATGAGGAGAAGAAAAAAAACTGGCTGGAATTCTGCCTGGAATCACTTCTAGGAATCCAACAAGGTGTCAGGGTGTTTGCCCAGCTCTTCATGGGATGGGAAATTAAGGACCAGCAGACACATCCAGTGGGGGACAGGTAACAAAAAAGCAGGTTTGAGTTGGAAAGGACCTTAAAGATCATTCTGTTCTCCCTCCTTCCATGGGCAGGGACACTTTCCCAGATACCCACAAGCTTTGGGTTGGATAAGAACATTAAAGAGCTTCTCCTTTCCATGGGCAGGGACACCTTCCACTACCCCAGCAGGATCCAAACCCCACCCAAGCTGCCCTCAGACATTCCCAGGGATGGAGCTGGGCAGGGTTGGAGTGAGGGCAGGTGAAAGGGAACTCCTGCATCCCAAACTTTGCCTCTGGTGCTGCCTCACCCCTCGAGGCTTGGTGGGTCCCACCAGGGCTCTGCACCAGCACGTGCAGGCTGGAGATCTGGGGCTGCAAGGCAGGCACTTCCCTCATCTCCCTGAGAGGGGAATCAATTCTCGGGGCTTTGCTGCTCACAGGGACCCCCTGATGTGTCACAAAGTCTCTTTTCCCAGTTGAAGTAGGAGTCAGAACTCTTCAGTTCTCATTCTCAAAGTTGTTTATTGTTTCTTCTCTATAAAATTCTTTCTCCTGTCCAGCTGAGGTCTGTTCAGCAGGTCAGACAGAGGCACTCTGGTGTTGTCTTTTATACTCAAAACTCTGTGTGCAATATTTACCATAACTTCCCAATCCCCATCACCTCTGTTAGACACTGAGCTCTGCTCCAAACCAATCCAAAGTGCCACCATCCCAGCAGGAGATGGAGGCCAAGAAGAAGAAGAAGGAGAAAGGCTGGACACCCCCAGATTCTCCACCTTGCCCCTGAACCCCCATTCTAAAACCCCCAAAAATCCATTTTTTCACCCTGTGACAAACTAACTTTTATTCCACTGAGACTTTCGTGGCTTGCAGATCCTCACCTAAGGTTGGTAACTTTCTCCATGGTCACAATCAAAGTCCCAGGGCTCTTGGGCTCTGTGCCAGGGTCCCTGAGCCCCCTGGCAGGGTCCTGGCACTCCAGGACAGCCAGAGGGAGGTCCTGAACTCCAACAATCAGCAGGGTTTGGAGCAAACTGACAGCAGCATTTACTCCTGGATCATGCACAGTGCTGCCCTAATTCAATGCTCTCAGGCACTTCAGGATGTTATGCTAAGCAAAGGCTGAGCTGTCATTACATTTTTATGAAGTCAATGCAGTTCCTAACAGCTCAGAAAAAAAGAATTTACAAGAATTGATCAAATATCTCATTTTTCTAAGGGAATCTGCTCCTCTGGATTTCCCTGAGCTGTCAGCTCACGTTGATATGATCTGATTGATGCTGTTTGCCACATTAAGAAACGTTGGGAGCTAATCTGTTTTAATCCCATTCTCTGTTTTTAATATAATACTCTTGAAGGTAACTGAAGGTTATTACTTATTTTAAATAGCTTAAATATTTGTGTCAAAACATTGCCCTCAAAGGTTCAAATCCAGCCTTTGCCACACGGCTTGAGGGAGAGAAAAAAATAAAAAAAAAAAAGAAAAAAGAAAAAAGAAAACCCCCAAACCAGCAATGTTGAGACCATTTGGAATGATCTAATCCACGCTTCAAATCCCTTTGTTCTCCTGTTCCCTTGCAGTGTTGGAGAGTTTGAATGCCATTTCTTGCATGGTTGGAGGGGGTGCTGGCTGCTGGGGAGTTTCCTCTCCAGGCTCTTTGCAGCTCTGCGTGCTCCCAGTTTGCTCCCAGTTTGCTCCCAGTCTGGGGCAAAGCTGCTGCATCACAGGGAATTTTCTAATGGAAAAAAACCTGAGAATCCACAGGGAAAACTGCTACCTTTATTGCTGGGGGAGAAAGCTGTGTTTATTCCAGGATTTTTAAAGCAGTATTGGGGGGATTGGTTAAAAAAAAAAAGAAATCCTGGGTTAATGAGAGTTGTACATTACCTCAGAGGAATCATTTATCTCTAGGCCAGTTGTTTAGCTGCCTTTGCCAAGCTTGAAAATTTAGATTTATTGGTGCCAACACCAGCAAAGGAAGCATTTAACAGGCTTGGGCTCTGTGGAGGTGACGAGGAAAAGAAGCAGAAAGGTGGATGGGATTGGGCATCCGTGGCTTTTTTTTGCTTTCTTAGGAATAAATTCAGATTGCTGAAGGAAATGATGATTTTTAGGAAGATGGGTGCAAGGTGCTGGGCATGGCGTGGGCAAAATGGATCAGCATTTCACTGATGTCAGGATTGCATTGCTGATTTTTGAACTTTATTTTGCACCTTTCCTTGCCCGTGCTGGGGCAATTCTCTGTGCTCACTCAGCCTGGCTGTGCCAGGACAAAGCTCCTCTGCTTCTGCCAGAAATTCTGGAATGGGGGTCCCCACGTTTGTGCTCTGCTGGGGTTGCTGTTGTTTGCCCCACATGCTCAAACAGAGCCTGCAGTGGCTTTTTTTGGGTTTGTTTTCTTAGGAATAAATTCAGATTGCTGAAGGAAATTATGGTTTTTAGGACAATGGCTGCAAGGTACTGGCCACGAATTAAACTCCAGAATTTCATTGGTGTCAGGACTTACATTGCTGATTTTTGAACTTTATTTTGCACCTTTCCTTGCCCGTGCTGGGGCAATTTTCTGTGGTCACTCAGCCTGGGTGTGCCAGGACAAGGCTCCTCTGCTTTTCCCCAAGGTTCTGCCTGGAGCTCACAGTGGCTTTTTTTGTTTGTTTTCTTAGGAATAGATTCAGATTGCTGAAGGAAATGATGACTTTTAGGAAGATGGGTGCAAGGTAGTGGATGTGGATTAAATTCCAGCATTTCACTGATGTCAGGACTTAAATTGCTGATATTTGAACTTTAACTTTGTCTGTGCTGGGGCAATATTTTGTGGTCACTCAGCCTGGCTGTGCCAGGACAAGGCTCTTCTGCTTTTCCCAAATGTTCTGGCTGGAGCACCCCCACGTTTGTGCTCTGCTGGGGCTGCTGTTGTTTGCCCCACACGCTCAAACAGAGCCTGCGGTGCCTTTTTTGGGTTGTTTTCTGAATTCATGGTGCAATGGCACGAATTAACCCAGATTCTTGGTCAGCTCATTGATTTTTGAACTTATTTGCACCTTCCTTGCCGTGCGGGGCATTTTCTGTGGTCACTCAGCCTGGGTGTGCCAGGACAAGGCTCCTCTGCTTTTCCCCAAGGTTCTGCCTGGAGCTCACAGTGGCTTTTTTTGTTTGTTTTCTTAGGAATAGATTCAGATTGCTGAAGGAAATGATGACTTTTAGGAAGATGGGTGCAAGGTAGTGGATGTGGATTAAATTCCAGCATTTCACTGATGTCAGGACTTAAATTGCTGATATTTGAACTTTAACTTTGTCTGTGCTGGGGCAATATTTTGTGGTCACTCAGCCTGGCTGTGCCAGGACAAGGCTCTTCTGCTTTTCCCAAATGTTCTGGCTGGAGCACCCCCACGTTTGTGCTCTGCTGGGGCTGCTGTTGTTTGCCCCCCACACTCAAACAGAGCCTGCGGTGCCTTTTTGGGTTTGTTTTCTTAGGAATAAATTCAGATTGCTGAAGGAAATTATGGTTTTTAGGACAATGGCTGCAAGGCACTGGCCACGAATTAAACTCCAGAATTTCATTGGTGTCAGAACTTACATTGCTGATTTTTGAACTTTATTTTGCACCTTTCCTTGCCCGTGCTGGGGCAGTTTTCTGTGGTCACTCAGCCTGGCTGTGCCAGGACAAAGCTCCTCTGCTTTTCCCCAAGGTTCAGGCTGGAGCCCCTGGAGCACCCCCACGTTTGCTTGTGCTTGTGTTCTGCTGGGGCTGCTGTTGTTTACCCCACACGCTCAAACAGGGCTCGCGGTGCCTTCGCAGGAGCAGATGTGAGGCACAATCTTGGACGCCTTCCCAGGCTCGCTCCGAGCGCCCAAGTGCTCAGTATTTCCTGCACGGAGCCAGTCTAGTCTGACACGACGCCAGCTGCACGAAATGTGCTCTCCCACTGAATGCTCAGTGTCTGGGTGGCTCGGGGCTAGCACACAGAACCACCATTCCCACCTTTTTACCCCCTTTCCACCCCATTTCCACCCCGTTTCCACCCCGAGCCTCCTGCAGCCCCGCAGGGAGCATCCCCGAGCAGCAGGGCGGGGTGAAATGAGGGGTTTGTGGCCAAAATCTCCCCATGCACCTGCTGCTGCTGCACATCCTGCTGCTGCTGCTGCTGCTGCTGCTGCACATCCTGCAGCAGCTGCCACTGGACCTGTGCTGACCCAGCACAGCCCCTGGCAGTGCCTTTTTGGGCCGAGCCACCCCCGTGGAGGCACCGCAGTCCAAAAAAAAAAGGGATTTTTCACCTGCTTTTGATTAAATCTTCAGCCTCAGAGCGAACAGCTCCACGTGCACTTATGGTTTATGTAGATCAAGCAAAGTGGTGAGCGCTGAGTCCCTCCCTGCCAAGTTTTCCCCTTGCTGGAGCACAGAGTCCACTTAAGAGCTACAATCTGGTTGCTTCATTTGCTTTCAAATTCGCCTCCCATTTGTTCCTCCAAGACATTTGGGTAAGTGGCAGCATCTGTCTTGTGTTTGTGTTATTCACACTGAATTTCCAAATGGACGTTTCCAATGGGTGCAAGATGCTGCTCTGGCTTGGAAATCAGACTTCTCCAGGCTGGGCTTGACTTATTAGATGTTAAAGAGGCTGGGGCTGGATGTGGGGCTGGATGGAGACCTCCAGAGCAGCCCTGGAGCGTTTTCCCCTGGGAATCTCCATCAGCCCGGGGTGACAGCGCTGCTGGAGGGGCCACCCTGTGCAAGGTCACCTGCGCGGCTCCGAGGGTGGTGGCCAGGTCCCAGCCCCGGGCCAGCAGCATTCCGCCGGCCCAGGGGCCCTCTAGTGGCATTCCCGGCTGGATCTGCTCAGCCCGGCTCCTCCTGGGTGGGCACTGTCCCTGCTGCGGGGGCGGGGGGCACCTGGCACCAGCTGGCCCTGGAGCAGGGTGCCCATGGCTGTCTGCAATTCCCCAGCACCTCTCAGAGCCAGAGCCCAAACTGGGCTGTGTTCTTGCTCTTCACATCATCATTTTCCCTTTCTTTCCCTTTTTTTCCCGTTTTTCATCCTTTTCCCATCATCTTTCCCTGCTTTCCAGGCCCTCTTTTCAGTCTGTTTGTAAATAAATCTCCCTTCATCCATCCCCTCTCCCCTTTAATTAATTTTTGGAGGTGTCAGAGAAACGGTTCAGATGTTCCCAGCAGCAAATGGAAGCTTTAAGTTGTTCCCTGATGGTTCTACTCCTTATCCCTTTCATTTCCAGTGGGGGGGAAACACAGATAATTGCAGATCCTGTACATCTCAAACTGTTTGTGGTGATAGTTACAATTATCCAAAATAATTGGCAGAAAGATTGGTGGACTTAATGTGCCGGGCTAAATTAATACTTTTAAATGCTAGAATTTTACCAGCCTGTGTTTGTGCCATCCACGCTGGAGCTCCTAAAATGGGCTAAATTGGCCATGCTGGCCATAAGGAGGCATAAAAAGGTTCCTGGTGTCGTTTTAGATTGGAGTTTATCTGAGCAGCTCTGAGGGAGGACAGGCAGGAATATCACTTGCACCCACAGGAATTTGTTTTTTTCTCAACTCACCCCTCACAGAGTTTAAATGTTGGTGTGCTGAGCCATGGCCAGGCTGCCCAGAGGAAGCCAACCCTCAAACCCTCAGCAGTGCTGCTGCTCCAGGCTGTGAGACAAACCCTCCTCTGGTTCCTCTGTCTCCATGGGAGGTGTGGAACAGCAGCAGCTCCTTTCTGGCAGTTTGAGGGAGAGGAAAACATCTGGAATTCCTGGGCTGGGCACTCCCCTTCCCTGCAGGAGCAGAGCTGCCCCACTGCTGGACCTCACCCGTGAGGAATGTTCCTTTGAGGAACCCCAAAATCCTGAATTTGGGACCGGAGTGAAACACTTGTGCCAGTCTGAGTTGGGAGGGGTGTGCCCTTGGCACGGAGGCAGAGAAAGGCTGCAGGAAGGGGGGCTGGGGGTGCAGCAGAGCTGGAGACACGGCCCTGCAGGCGGCTCAGGAACAGACCCAGGCTTGGCTTTTGCCAGGAGACCTCACTCCCCCAGCAGCCAGACTGAGGGGAGAAAGACATTGGGCCTGAAGGGCTGACAGAGACTGACAGGAGCTTAGCACCCTGCTGGATGCAGCCTTTGGGAAAGGGCGATGAAAGATAAAACCAGCTCCAATCCTGGTCCCCGGCACAGCCCTTTGTCTGAGGGATGCCAGGGAAGGCTGTGCCAAGGTGCTTTTCCCTGACCATCTGCCTCATGAGCCCACATGCCAGGCTTGATGCAATCCAAAGCCTGCTAGCACACAGGCCCTGCTGCTTTATGAGGATCCATTTTGCAATTAAAACAAATATTTAGGATTTCTTCTAAATGAAGGGGCCAAGTCCTCGCCAGGGAAGTCTGGCGGGTCCGAGCAGGGTGGAGAGGCTTGACAGAGGCAAATTGCACCAAGATTCCAGTCCAGAGGTCGTTTGAGTCATTTGAAAGCCATGCTGGACTTAGAGAGAGAGGGATAGAAGGGAAAAGTGCAGATGGAGAGGGCACTGCCTGGGTAGGGGGCACTGCCTGGGTAGGGGGCACATCCTCCCCCTTCTGCTTGGCTGGGGTCTCCAGTGGCAGGCAAGGCAGGAAAGGTGGGGTCACCTTGTCATCAGGGGTGCTGATTTTGGCTTCACTTCTCCTTTACAATGTCCCACAGGGTACCTGGGGGGAAAAATAAATCCCTCCTGGCTCAGCCTGGGCCGTTCTGCTGAGCTCCCAGGGGCAGGATTTCTTGCAAGAAGGCTCGATGTTTCCTGAGCTTCCTCCTGGTGCTCCCACCACGTTAAACAAATGCATATGCTTCCTGCAGATCCTTGGCAGTGCTCTGCATCCATCCTACATGGAAATGAGGAGGTCTGGCATGCCACTGTGCAATCCAATGGTCTCACACCCCGACAGAGCTCAGCTGCAGGTCATATGTTCCCCTCTGAACCATATTTTCTGATGAAAACCTTTTTGGCTGCAGCCTCAGAACCAGCTTGAGTTCAGTCAATGAGGCAGAGGAAGTGCCTTGGCCAGCATGAAATGACAAGTTGGGAGCAGGGCTGGGACCAGAGCGGGGTCTCCTGACTCTCCTGGTTCTTTGTGGCTGTGGTTGGTGGCACAGAGGGAATCCAAACCCATCCCTGCACACCTTTACCTGCTCATTTCTGCCTGAGGGGCAGAGAGAAGGAGAAAAATGAACTCTCCTGGTTCTTTGTGGCTGTGGTTGGTGGCACAGAGGGAATCCAAACCCATCCCTGCACACCTTTACCTGCTCATTTCTGCCTGAGGGGCAGAGAGAAGGAGAAAAATGAACTCTCCTGGTTCTTTATGGTTGTAGTTGATGGCACAGGGGAATTCAAAGCCATTCCTGCACATCTTTACCTGCTCAAACCTACATAAAGAGCAGAGAGAAGGAGAAAAATGAACTCTCCTGGTTCTTTGTGGCTGAGGTTGGTGGCACAGGGGGAATTCAAACCCATCCCTGCACACCTTTACCTGCTCATTTCTGCCTGAGGGGCAGAGAGAAGGAGAAAAATGAACTCTCCTGGTTCTTTGTGGCTGTGGTTGGTGGCACAGAGGGAATCCAAACCCATCCCTGCACACCTTTACCTGCTCATTCCTGCCTGAGGAGCAGAAAGAAGGACAGAAATGAACTCCCCTGTGCAGGGATAATCCTTGAGCTCTTGGAGGAGCCTCCAGGGTGTCAGACCTCCCCCATCCTGTATCCCAGACCTGGTGTTAGGTGCTGCCTCCTCCCAGTTTTTAAAAAGGAGTGTGGGACCTGTTTTGTGCCCTGCTGGCGGGATTCTGGCCGCCATCCCCCGTGGATGTTTCTAGACACACGTTCCTTTGTTTGGGAAGACCCTGCATTATGTTGACACAGCAGCATGTGGCACTGGAAAAGGAAACAGAAAAGGCTTTTGAACACAAACTGGTGCTGGAAGAATGCAGGGTGGGAAAGGGGATTTGATATTAGGGAACAGCTTTCACTTGGAGCTGAGAAATTCAGATTTTTCTCTGTACTTCCATGTTTTTCCACTTGTAGGGAATTTACCAGAGCGGGCAGGTTCAGTGTGAGGGCAGTGGGTAAATTCCAGCAGGACTCTGTGTGGAATTCCACCAGGAAACCCTGTGGAAACTCTCGGCCTTCTCTGCCTCCTTCTTGCATCGTGGTGCAGCAACTCCCACTCCCCAAGCCTCAGTTTCTCCTCTGGGAATATTAATGCTCATTGGTAGAGTGCTTTCAGGCCTTGCCCATGAATTTTTAAAACACAACAGAATTGCCAAAAAACAAAACAAAACAAAAAAAAAATCTGCTGTTTGGTTCCAAGTCAATAATTTCCCACCCTCCAAGGACCATGTCCTCAATCAAAACACATCTGTCACAGCCAGCGAGGCTCCAGCAGTTGGTGACACCTGAGTCAGAAGTTATTCAGAGCTGTTCCATGGATTTCAGTCTCCCAGGTTGTTTCCTGCTGGATATTCCATGAAATTTGCCTTGCACACCCAGGGATTCTCAAGCACGGATTTAATTCCTCATCTCACAGCAAACTCTCCATGGGGCTCTGCTGCCTTTCCCCAGAGAAAGTAGGGATGATTTTTATCCTCTGAAAAGACTTTTTAGGAAAAACAGAGAGGAAAAATCCCTTCAGGGCATGGGAATTGGGTTTAATCTCTCCGTGCCTCAGAGAAACAGGGATAACTGATATTGCTCGTGTGGCTTTGCTGGTTTAGGGTATAGGAACGTTCAGGGCAGGCATTTGGGACCTGCCCATATCTGTGGGGTGCCTGGCAGGGCTGCACCCCACTCCAGCCCAGGTGGGGTGGCAGGACAGGGTGCAGAACTCAGCCCAGCTCTCCCTCTCCACGCTTGGCCTCTCCGTCCTGGTTTGTTTATCTCTCGGGGCCTTTCTGTTTTCAATTCCATTGTTCTTCACCTGGGAATTTCAGGCTATTATTTAATTTCCTTCCAGCTCTCAGCCCTTCCCCCTGTGCCTCCCAGGTCTCCATGGCCAGCCCCAGCCCCTCTGTGCAGGGAGTTTTTACTTTTCTGCCCCTCTGTGCGAGTCAGTTTTCCTTGGCTCCCTCAGCACCTCCTCTTGTCGAGGCATTATCCAGTGGGGAGCCTGATTATTTAGATTCCTTCAGCTTCCCCTTTTTAATATATCTCCTCTGTGTCCTGCAGCCTGACCCCTGCCAAAGGACCTGCCACCAGGGTTGTTTCTCCCCGTCTGGAGCCCTCCCCCAGCTTCCCTTTCATCTGTGTTTTCTGAGAGCTCTGTGCTCCAGGCAGCAAAGTCAGAGCAGGGTTTGGGGCCTCTGGGTCCAGCCCTGGATCCCTCCCCCATCACCTGAGAAAAGGCAAAAGCCCCTTCCAGGGCCAGCCTCGGAGGGGGTGGGGAATGGCTGAGCCCAGAGAGGGAAAGGAATTTCATCCCTTTGCATTTTTGAATTTGCAGCACGGCTCCTGAGCCTGGAGGATCCTCTGCAGAGGGCTCTTAGGGCAGCACAGCTGGCAGGAGTGAGGGGGTCCCTAAAAAACAAACCAGGAGGTGGCACTGATGCCAGGCTGCTGCACTGGGAGGGGGTCCAGTATGCCCAGTGGAACCAGTTTAAAACCCTTCACGGGGATTTTAGGGGGCCTCTCTCTAGGTTCAACACCAGGGACAGACCCTGGCTGCTGTGATCTGATTCCTACCCTGCAGGAACCTCCCTCTCAAGAACACAAAGGTGATTTTCCAGCCCTCTGCCAGCACTTGGTGTGTGAAAATCCTGGAGGAGGAGGAGATCCATGGAGATCTCCAAACTCTAGACCCCCAAACCCATAAAATATTGCCAGAATGCCTTTAGCAGAGGTGAAACAGAGAGGGAAGGGTGGAACAAGGGTTTCAGTGAGGATTTTTTTTTTTTTTTAGGGTTTTTTGAGGGAAGAGTGTTTGGGGGGTGGGCTCCCCGTTTTTGGCTCAGGTGAGGTGGAAGCCACACCCAGAGCAGGTGGTTCCTCAAAATATCCTCAAAGATGCCTCCCAAACTGGTGTCAAAGAGATTTTCAGGGGCCATGGTGTTGCTGGACCTCTTCAGCTCCCACCTCTGGTCCCTCTCTCAGCATCCCCTCAGAGATGGATGATTTGAGCCTGGATTTGTGGGGGTGGTCCAGGACCTGAGCCTGCTGTGGGTGCTGAGAGCTGTTCCCAGCTCTGCCTTGGCTGGGTTGGGCTTTTCCCTCCTGCCTTCCCAAGGAGAGGCAGGAAAGCCTCTGGAATCAGCCAGGAGTGGCTGTGGATTGTCACTGCCTGTCCCATCTATCACCCAGCCCAACGTGACACCTCAGCCAGGGAAATTCAGAGAGAAGCAGTTTTCTGTCAGCCCCAATTTACCAATCAGGCCTTGGAGAGCAGGGCTTGAAATGACTGCATTCTCCACGAAAACCTCCTTTAGGAAATGGAACGGGGCATTTTCCTTGCCAAAAACTCAGTTTAAAATATTCCCTTGGCTTCTTCTACCACCATTCACCCCCTGGGTTAAGAACACCACAAGATTTTGGATTTTTGAGAGTCAAGGGAGAGCTCTGCAATATTGTCCCTCACCTAGGGAGGTGTCCCAGCACTCATCAGAGCCTGAGCACCTGAGCTGAGATGCAAATTAAAAGTTATTAACATTAAGCAGCAGCTCCATCACTGACAATTTCAAGGGGAGATGCTAAGATCAGTTATAGAAAATATAAATCCATGGCTAAGGAATGCTGCAGCCAAAATTTTACAGATCCTTCCAAGTTCTGGATGCTCCCTGACCTGCTGAAGTTCATCCTGCTCAGACCAAGGGAAGCTCTGGGCTGAGCCTGCTGCAGTTTGGGGTCCATGGCCCTGTGCAATGCATTGATCCCATCCCCAGTGTGCTCCATGCTCAGACATTTCCTTCCAGGAGCAGAGCAGAACTCTCACAGGGCTTGGAGTAAAGCCCAAAACTCCAGGCCAGAAACTGCACACAAGGGATGTGCAGGGAGCAGAGATTTGACATCTGGATCAGAACTGCAATGGGATTCAAAGTCCCCTGCCAGGAACCTGAGCCTTGGCAGTGCCCTGGGTGCTGCAGGTGCTGAATTGTCCTTCCTCTGCAGGCTGGCTGCTCCAGGGAAAAAAAATATCACCAGTTCATGTGTTAGAAGGAGAAAAAGATTTTCTCTGTGCTGTTCTGAGGTGTCTGACTTAGGGTTTGGGGTTTGTGGGGTTTGTGGGATTTGTGGGGTTTGTGGAGGTGTCTACAACTTTATCCACCCCCATCCTCTGGGTCACAGAGAGCCCTCAGGGCTGGCTCAGCAAGGGAAGGAAGAGGAAGAGAGGATGGGCATGGACCTGACCCTTGGCAGTGCCCTGGGTGCTGCAGGTGCTAAATTCTCCTTCCTCTGGCCAGGCTGGCTGCTCCAGAGTGCAGTGGAGGGGAAAAACCCCAGGAGTTCATGTGTTAGAAGGGGAAAAACATTTTCTCTGTGCTGTTCTGAGGTGTCTGACTTGGGGTTTGTGGGGTTTGTGGGGTTTGTGGAGGTGCCTCCATCCCTATCCACCCCCATCCCTGTGGGTCACAGAGAGCCCTCAGGGCTGGCTCAGCAAGGGAAGGCAGGAGGGAAGAGAGGATGGGCATGGACCTGACCCTTGGCAGTGCCCTGGGTGCTGCAGGTGCTAAACTCTCCTTCCTCTGCAGGCTGGGTGCTCCAGAGTGCAGTGGATTTGTGCTTTGGCCCTTTGGCAGAAGCATTTTGTCCAGAGGGGGATATCTCAGGGCCCTGCCATGGATTCAGCTGCACATCCCTGAGGGAAATTTGCTCCTCCTCAGTGCATGGTCCTTCCTGAGGTTTCCAGCAGGATGGGGTTTGGGTGAGGATCTCCTTTCCCTGTCTCTGTGTTTGGGTCAGGTCATCAGGAAGCACCTCCAGGACACCAGCAGTGACACCAGCTCCGTGTCCCCAGGGAGAGAGGGAGGCATTCCTCACGCAGCTAAAAGAAAATGCCAAAGTTTCTGCTGTGGGAATGAACTAAAAACCACTCTTGTGGTCCCCTCTGTGAGGGGTGTGTGTGTCAAAAACCAAATTTGAGAGGCATAATCTCGAGTAGCCTTTAGCAAAGCAATGCAAAGTCAAAGTATTTCTTGGGCCTTCTTTGTTTAATCCTGACACGGTGATTTATTCCCCAGAAACACATCCACCACCCCCCTCTGCACACACACATCCACCAGGGCAACTGCTCCAAATTTTATTGGAAAAATAGAAACCGGCTTTGCATTCTTACCTTTATTTCAAGACCTCCTACAAGAAACAGGAAGGGTAAACATGAAAGATCTGTTTCCTTTAAATTGTGAGTGTGGGGGAAGTTTTCCTGTAGTGAAAGGACTGTTTGGAAAAGCCCTAAATGCTTTTGAATTGAATCCATAGAAGCAATGTACACACGGTTTGAATTTACAGTTCTGGGTCTCCTGTCCCCCTCCATATGAATCCTATAAGTCAGACGTGTTGCTACAGTGATTCCCACCGGGAAAGTCTGGACCTAGACTAGGAACAGCTGTAGATCTACAATCCACCAAAGCCAGCTTCTGAAACAGATATGAATTATTGCTTCAGTCAGATAAATATGGCTTTGCCTTTCCCCCACAGGCAACCACATATGGCACTTGGAAAGAATTAAAACCTTTACCCTCGGCCAGGTCTGCTTAAATAATGGCTCTTTCTTATGCTTTTCCCCCTCTCTCCATTTCCTCTCATTCATTCTTCTTCTCATTTTCCTTTTCATGATCTTTTTGGCACCGGCATCCAAAATGTCACCTCCTCAAAGTGACCCCAAATTTTCCAGTGTCACCTACGGGGCTGCGGGTGGGAAAACACGGAGCTGCTCTTCAGAGGGGCTGCAGCTCTGAAAGGAGGAACAAAACCACCTTTCTGCTGCTCAGCGTGGCTGCTTTGAGTCCAGGGAAGGCTCTGAGCCTGCTGTCAGCTGGGCTTGGGCTGCTCCCAGAGCCCAGTGCACCCACCACCCCACTGGGGGTGTGCAGGAGGGTCCCCTGCCCCCTCCCTGGGGTCCCCTCCTGTGCCAGAGGGATTTTATGTGCTGCAGATCGTGTTGAAGGGTGAGGAACAATGGTCTGGGGGTGACACATTACTACATTTAGTAGGAGAAATTGGTACTAGCAAATTATTATTATTATAATTATTGCAGTAATACCAAGGTAAAATGCACATCCTCTAGAATTGTTTGGTTTGGGAAGGGCCTCAAAGATCATCTGGTTCCAACAGATTCTCCTCTGCTTTCTCCCTCTCTGAGACCCCTTTCCTATTTCTTTCCCTCTCTCTTTTTCACATTTCTGGCTGAATAAAACCCACCTCAATAAAACCTGGATTTTGCCATCACCTGGTCTCATTTGCCCCTCAATCCAGGCTCGGGCCCCCCTCCCTAAACCAGCTGGAGCCCATCCCTGGGGGAGCTGAGGGCTGGGAGGGTGCCCCACTCCCCGAGCTTGTTCCCTGTGCTGCTCCTGCCCCTCCAAACCCAGGGCACACAGGTGCAGAGCATCACCCCCAGAGGAGGGCTCAGCCTCTCTAGAACATTCTCACCTGATTCTCGTGAGCTCCCTGATCCCCCCTCCTCTCCCTGCTGCTCTTTCCCACCCTCAGTCCCTCCTCAGCCCCACGAGCTGCCCTCCAGCCAAGCCCTGCACCGCTCCCTTCCTCCAGCTACTTCACTCTCAAAATCTGGAATTAAGGAACCTGTAAGTTGCTGCTTTATCTCATTATCTCCTGTTTTGCATTTTAATGTGCCTGCTCTAAAAAAGCCCTCATTGATATTCAGGTTTGGCATGTGTTTGTTTGTGTCTCTTGGGAAAATTGGCTACAGATATTACTGAGTCAAAAAACACACACAGGAGAGTTTGCTGCAGATTTTCCTTTCCTTTTTTTTCTCCTTCTTTGAAAGAAGATGGCATTTTCTTCACTTTCCTGAACAGCAAAGGAGTAGAAGTGGTGGGATTTTGAGGCAGCTCGGGGTGAGGGATATAAGGCACTGATCTTGGAGTCTGGGACTGGAGCTCCTGGGCTCTTCCTCCCCACCCCACAAAAGGACCCTTGAAATGCAGGTCCCTGTGCCTGCTGTCCTCCTGCAGCTTCCCAACCATGCAGAGCCTGTTCCCAAACCCTCAAAGGGCCAGGGATCCCAAAGCCAAGCCTTGGGGATCCAGGGTGTGCCCCCAGGGGTGACCCCCAAAGGCCGGGTGTGCACCCAGGGGTGACCCCAAAGCCCAAAGCCAGGTGTTTCCTGCCAGCCTGGGAGGGTGGCTCTGGCTCTGTCCCCTCCCCAGGCTGGGGCTCTGGGCAATGTGCAGAGGAGCCTGGAGGGGCTGGGAAGGTCTGGGGGTGGCTGGGTAAGAGGCCACGTGGGCAGAGGCTGGAACATTCCAGCATCTCCTTGGCTGGAACATTCCAGCATCTCCCTGCCTGCAGCTCCTCCTGCAGAGGCAGAGGGCAATGCACTGGGGTGGTTTCTCTCCACTGCTCCAGAAAGGCATTGATGCCTTGGTTTTCCTCTCTCCCTTCTGAGGTGAAAAATGAGCTTTTCTGCTCTCTGTGCAGCCATGAAAATCCCCCTGGTGTGGCTCTGGAATTGTGCAATGCTCCTGACGAGTTTCCATGCTGCTCCCTGCTCTAATCCTGTGGTTGGGGGGATTTAGGGTGGGAGAAGGAACCTCTGGAGGCAGTGATGCCTTTCCAGTGCTTAGAGTGGGACTTTAAATAGCTGCTTCAGACTAGACATTTAATTTTTTAGGGGAATAAAATTTGCATGAGGTGAACCCCAGGTTGGCTGCTGGGGAAATCTGTGTCAAGCGAATCTTTGAAGAGGTTTTTAAAAATGCAGTTGTTTTCCACGTATCCTCGAGAATCATAAATGTTAAATCATCTCCTGCCAGCCTGGGACTCAGCACAGGGGAACTTCTCAGCTGGATCTCCCAGGTTTTTGGCAGGTGGGAGGGGGAGGATGTGGGTTAAGAAATGAGGATGTGAGTTAAGAAATGAGGTTTGTGCTGGATGTGCTGGTTTAGGTGAGGTGTTGGGGCTGGGCTGGACTCGATTGAAACCCAGGGCTCCCCTCTCCTGGCAGTGACATTGTGACACTCCCCGTGCCTGGGGGTACCTGCTGTGGGTTCCTGGGGGGTCTGGAGGCACTGGAGGCAGCAGTTCCTGCTCACACTCAGCTGTTTGTTATCTCTTATCACAAACACTCTCCCAGCCATGAGCTCTGCAGCCTTGCATCAGAAGGCACAGAATGCCCAACAATCTCTGCTTCCAAGGGATTTTAACACTAAACCATCCCAGTAAGAGCTGACACCTGGATTATTTCCCTTTTAACCAATAACTGATCCCACAGAGCTGCAATGGGGACTTTCCTGCCCAGTTACAAAATGCCAAAAAACCCATGGAGAAGAACACACAATGCCACACTCCATCCTGCTTCCACCCACAGCACATTAAAACCCCAAACCCTGAACTGGGAGAATGAGCCAGGCTGGGGAATTATTGGTTCCTCTGGGTCTGCACTGAAGGCCCTTGAGATGATGGTTCATGCTCACACTCAGGTGTTTGTTATCTCTTATCACTAAAACAGCCTCACAACCATGACTTTGGCAAGGCACAGAATGCCCAACAATCTCTGCTTCCAAGGGATTTTAACACTAAACCATCCCATTAAGAACTGGCATCTGGATTATTTCCCTTTTAACCCAATAACTGATCCCCCAATGTGGATTTTCCTGCCCAATTACAAAATGCCCCCAAACCCAAGGAGAAGGAGAAGGAGCAGCCCAGGACAGCACCCTGTGCCCTCCATCCTGCTTCCTCCACAACTAAAAACCCCAAACCCTCAATTTCTCACCCAGTGACACACCCACACTGCTCTCTGTAATCCATTTCACACTTTTGTGGGTTCCAGTCTGTCTTGGAGTCTGGTGAACTTTCTCCATGAGTGAGAGTCAGAGTCAGGGCTGCCCTGGGGGTCAGAGCAGACACAGAAATATTCCTGTGCTCTGGGTTTGCACACCTGTGTCCCCAACGTGATCTGTGTTTGCTCTGAGGGTGCCTGGGACCTGGACCCGTGAGCACCTGGAAGTCCTGGCAGCGTTTTGGCCCCCAGCCCACACCTGGGGACAGGTTTGCAGCCAGTCCTGGCAGCACCCAGCCCTGATGTGAGGCACCATTGTGCTCTAACAATTCCCTGCCAGCATTCCCACCTTCCTATTCAAGTGTTGTAGGTGCTTTTCCCCCTTTCTTTTAACGATATTTTTATTTTCTGGGAGTGTTTTGATATTTCCAGTGGGAAGTGCCTTTCTCTGCTGCCCACCCTGACCCTGCCAGAGCTGCTGTGGGCAGGAGGGGGAGAAATGGGAAGTGCAAGGGCTGGAATGGCAGCACTGCCAGATGCTGCAGCAAGGAAACACTGGGGGACTCTGATTTGTCCCTGCTGTGTGGCAGAGGCTGCTGCTGCACCAACAGCACCCCAGCCATGCACTGAAGTGACTTTAAAAGCAACCGAGGTGAAGGAACCCTTCTTTTGATTTGATTTGATTTTTTTTTTTTTTTCCTTCTTTTTTTAAATACCCCGTGGTGCCGAACTGAAACCTCAGCCAGCTCCTATTTTCAGAGGGGCTCGGTGAGAGAATGTTTTTTATCTGGAGATACAATGAGTGTGGCCCTGTAGGCTGCAGTTCCCAGGCTGGTGCTGCCAGGGCCCATGAATGCCTGCTTTATGAGCTGCTCTCGCAGGTGTTCGGGGGGCATGTAATCACTAATGAATGCTGGGGACACACAAACTCAGGGCAGGCTCTGGCACAGCAGCCAGGCCAGGCAGTTGTTTGGGGGTTTTTTTCTTTTTTTTTTTTTTTTAATTTTTTTCCCCCCTCGTTCTGTGAGAAAAAGCACGGGAAAAAAAATAAAAGTCCTGAGTTTTTCCTTCAAGAGTTGTCCCAGCTTGGGGCACCCACCCAGATGGGAACTTGGGTGCAGAATTTGATATTTTGGGTTTATTTTGCCTCCCTCAGTGGGAAATCTCAGGGTGGGCAATGCTTCTGTCCATGTGGAGTTTGAAGGAGTAACCTTGAGGATTTTGGGCACAGAATTCAACATTTTGGGGTTTATTTTGCCTCCCTCAGGGAGAAATCCCAGACTGAGCAATGCTTCTGTGCACGTGGAGTTTGCAGGAATTAATCTTGAGGATTTTGTGTATAGAATTTGGGCACAGCATTCCATATTTGGGGTTTATTTTGCCTCCCACAGTGGGAAATCCCAGGGTGGGCAATGCTTCTGTCGATGTGGAGTTTGCAGCAGTTAATCTTTAAGATTTTGGGTGCAGAATTCAACATTTTGGGGTTCATTTTGCCTCCCTCAGGGAGAAATCCTAGGGGAGGAAATGCTTCTGTGCACGTGGAGTTTGCAGGAGTTAATCTTGAGGATTTTGGGCGCAGAATTCAACATTTTGGGGTTTATTTTGCCTCCCTCAGGGAGAAATCCCAGGGTGGGCAATGCTTCTGTCCATGTGGAGTTTGAAGGAGTAACCTTGAGGATTTTGGGCACAGAATTCAACATTTTGGGGTTTATTTTGCCTCCCTCAGGGAGAAATCCCAGACTGAGCAATGCTTCTGTGCACGTGGAGTTTGCAGGAATTAATCTTGAGGATTTTGTGTATAGAATTTGGGCACAGCATTCCATATTTTGGGGTTTATTTTGCCTCCCTCAGGGAGAAATCCCAGGATGGGCAATGCTTCTGTCCATGTGGAGTTTGCAGCAGTTAATCTTGAGGATTTTGGGCGCAGAATTCAACATTTTGGGGTTCATTTTGCCTCCCTCAGGGAGAAATCCTAGGGGAGGAAATGCTTCTGTGCACGTGGAGTTTGCAGGAGTTAATCTTGAGAATTTTGGGTGCAGAATTCAACATTTTGGGGTTTATTTTGCCTCCCTCAGTGGGAAATCCCAGGGTGGGCAATGCTTCTGTCCATGTGGTTTGAAGGAGTAACCTTGAGGATTTTGGGCACAGAATTCAACATTTTGGGGTTTATTTTGCCTCCCTCAGGGAGAAATCCCAGGGTGGGCAATGCTTCTGTGCACGTGGAGTTTGCAGGAATTAATCTTGAGGATTTTGTGTATAGAATTTGGGCACAGCATTCCATATTTTGGGGTTTATTTTGCCTCCCACAGTGGGAAATCCCAGGGTGGGCAATGCTTCTGTCGATGTGGGGTTTGCAGCAGTTAATCTTGAGGATTTTGGGTGCAGAATTCGACATTTTGGGGTTTACTTTGCCTCCCTCAGGGAGAAATCCCAGGGTGGGCAATGCTTCTGTGCACGTGGAGTTTGCAGGAGTTGATCTTGAGGATTTTGTGTACAGAATTTGGGCACAGCATTCCATATTTTGGGGTTTATTTTGCCTCCCACAGTGGGAAATCCCAGGGTGGGCAATGCTTCTGTCGATGTGGAGTTTGCAGCAGTTAATCTTTAAGATTTTGGGTGCAGAATTCAACATTTTGGGGTTCATTTTGCCTTCCTCAGGGAGTAATCCTAGGGGAGGAAATGCTTCTGTGCACGTGGAGTTTGCAGGAGTTAATCTTGAGAATTTTGGGTGCAGAATTCAACATTTTGGGGTTCATTTTGCCTCCCTCAGGGAGAAATCCCAGACTGAGCAATGCTTCTGTCCATGTGGTTTGCAGGAGTTGATCTTGAGAATTTTGGGTGCAGAATTTGACATTTTGGGGTTCATTTTGCCTTCCTCAGGGAGTAATCCCAGGGTGGGCAATGCTTCTGTCCATGTGGAGTTTGCAGCAGTTAATCTTTAAGATTTTGTGTACAGAATTTGGGTGCAGAATTCAGCATTTTGGGGTTTATTTTGCCTCCCTCAGGGAGAAATTCCATGGTGAGCCACGCTTCTGTTCCATGTGGAGTTTGCAGAATTTTATCTTGAGGATTTTGTGTGCAGAATTCAAGATTTTGGGGTTTACTTTGCCTCCCACAGTGAGAAATCCCAGGGTGGGCAATGCTTCTGTGCACGTGGAGTTTGCAGGAGTTTACCTTGAGGATTTTGTGTACAGAATTTGGGTGCAGAATTCAGCATTTTGGGGTTTATTTTGCCTTCCTCGGGGAGAAATCCCAGGGTGGGCAGTACTTCTGTCCATTATTAATAATAATATTATTATTATGCTTAATATGCTTATTATTATTATTATGCTTATTATTATTAGGTTTGTTATTATTATGTTTATTGTTATTATTATTGGGTTTATTTAAATGTTCTGTGGAAGAGAACAGCCCCCAAATGATGATCCTCTCCTCAGTCAGTGTCAGGTTAGCAGTTATCCATAGAGCAATGCATCCTTCAGCCTGAGAGGAAGACACTGTTTTGGGGAAAAAAAAACCAAAAAAAAATCAATATTCAGAGTGTGCAGCCCGAGCCAGTGGTTTTATTTGTGCTCATATTTTTTCACTGCCTTTCTTTTACACCTCAAGGACACATTTATGATCTCCTGGTGGTATTTCACTTCTGAGGGGATGGTGATGCCTTGAGAAAAAACAGATTTCACATGAATTTGGCCCCCAAAGCCTTCAGAGGGCTTGTGGAGCAGGGGTGTGGGAGAGCAGCTCTTGGATTTTTGGTTGAATTTATCAGGAATTTGCCATTTTTCTGCTTTGTTTCTGCTGTACCAATGCCCACAAAGGCCTTGGGCTGGGGCAGCACAAATTTTCCTTAGAAATAAAAGCAGAGGGAATCATTCCCTGCCCTCCTGGATGGGGCATCCCTGAAGGATTACCCAAAAATCCTCCAATGCTGTCTGAACCTGACAGGAGAAATAAAGCTTTGAGTGTGGATGAGTGGGGGTTTGACCCTGCAGAGGAGGAAGCAGAGCTGCTGAGGTGATCTGGAGTTAAATGAGGACAATTAGAGATGGGCAAGGATAAAACCCTGCACTCCCAGGGTGCCTTTCTGGTGGTGAGAGAAACCCAAAATCACCTGCAGAGTTGGTGGCATGGCAGGAAAAATAATCACCAACCCTCCAAGTGCCAGAAGGTGCTTTAACCCCCAGCAAGTGCAGCTTTGAATATTTTTAATTTTTGAATATTTTTAATTTTTAATTGAATATTTTTAATTTTTTTTCTGTGGTTCTTTGAGGATTTTTTTTGAGCAGCAACGCAGCGCCTGTGAAATTGCAATAATCCCAATTTCCAGGAGGGAAATGACCCCACACCTTTGCACAGCTCTGCAGCAGGAGGCTGGCAATAGTCTGGGGCAGCTCAGGAGCAGCAGGCAGGGATTTCAGGGGGCACCTGAACTCAGGATCGCTGAATTCCCAGGGAGGACAAAGCTCCTGGAGCCTCTCTTGACACAGGAGGGGAATTTCTCTGTAGTTTGTCACAGTCTTGGCTTTTCTTGGCTCATTTGTGAAAACAAAAAGTGCCCAACGAGCAAAGATTTGGTTGAGGGAAGGATGAATTCCCCCAACCTGCAGGGTGGCACCAAACCTTGGCTTAAATCTGAATTTTGCATTGTGTCACACCCAGCCTCCCTCACCCATCCCATTCCCAGGAGGGGAGACCCTTCCCCACCTTCCTGCCAGCCCCATCCTCTTCACTTGGGAAAAAGCAGAAATCCCCCAGGCTCTGCCCCAGCCTCTGCTGGCTCCCTTCCTCACCATCACCCTGGCTCTTTGGGATGCTTTGGGATATTCCTGCCTCTCTCCAATATCCCGTGCTTTCACCCCCACTGGATTTCAGCCTGCTATTTCAGATTTCCAATTTATCCAGATAATTTTGAAGGCTGATTCTGACCTGACCATGCTGGTGGATCTGGATTTCAGCCTGCTATTTCAGGTGATTTCCAGTTTATCCAGATAATTTTGAAGGCTGATTCCAACTTGACCATGCTGGTGGATCTGGATTTCAGCCTGGTATTTCAGATTTCCAATTTATCCAGATAATTTTGAAGGCTGATTCCAACTTGACCATGCTGGTGGATCTGGATTTCAGCCTGCTATTTCAGGTGATTTCTCAATTTATCCAGATAATTTTGAAGGCTGATTCTGACCTGACCATGCTGGTGGATCTGGATTTCAGCCTGCTATTTCAGGTGATTTCCAGTTTATCCAGATAATTTTGAAGGCTGATTCCAACTTGACCATGCTGGTGGATCTGGATTTCAGCCTGCTATTTCAGATTTCTCAATTTATCCAGATAATTTTGAAGGCTGATTCTGACCTGACCATGCTGGTGGGGCTCTCCCAGCTCGGTGCTGTCCCCAAATTTAATAAACATACTCTCTGTCAAGGTCAGCGTGGAAAACATGGAATGGAAACAGAAGCACAAAGCCCTGCCTAAGTTTGACACCCACCACACCAAATTTTTTCCTCAAATTGTGCTGGTTTCAGCGTGGAGGGAATGTCATTTCTGCCTGGAAAAACCCCAAGCTTGCAGCTCTCCCAAATACTTCCAGCTCTGCTTTGTTGTTCAGATCTGCCTCACCTTAAAATTAAACCAAAAAAATCCTCCCTTTAGGACTGAAAATTTTTAAAAAGAGCATTTCCACTCCCAAGAAATGGGACATAAACACTGGAGATGACATTTCCATGGATAAGGATCTCCAAATCCACCTCAGCTCTCCCTGGAATGTTTCCCTCCCTGCAGGATGAGGCAGAGCAGCCATTTTAAGGCTGCACCATTCAAACCGTGGGGTTTGGGATATTCTGGGGAGCCACAAACTTCTCCTGCCCTAATCAGTCGCTTCCTAACTCGAAGCTGCCTCAAATTATAAATTGCTTTCCCTCCCCAGTGCAAAATGTGGCAGCATAATGTGGTGATTGATGCTATAGAGGAAACTCTGGTACAGTTTGCACGCTCTCAAATATAATCCTGGTGCAGGTGGGGGACTGAAGCATGGGGTAAATGCAGCTGATTAGATATTTTGTCTCATTCAGGAGCCTTTTCTGCCAGCACTATATGAGTGAATGCATATTGCATGAGGGGCCTGTTCCAAAGTCCATTGAAATGGAGTGAAAGGCTCCCGTTTTTCCCTCGGCGTGCTTTGGAGCAGGGCAGGAGCACTGTCAGGCACACACAACAGAGATGGTGCCTTGCACTTTGAGGGGGGACTGGCTACTCCTAATGGCAAAACCAAATGTTTTCCCCGTGATGTGTGGAGCCCTTAACGACAGCAATTCCTGGGAGAGGCCCGGGATTTGCAAATATTGAATGTGTTTCCATTTTTGGGGGGGATTGAAGGATGGAAAATTAAAGGAAGTGGCCAGGTCCTTAGAGAAGAGCTGGAGTCTTGACCTCTGCTGTAGCCTGGACATGCTGGGATGCTTATCCTGGCAGCAGGGATGGGGCTGGGATCGTGCTCCTCGCTCCCAGGGCCATTCCTGCTCGGGAAACGCCCTTTCCTTGCACATCCAGCTGTGACTCCAGCCAGGCTGGTGTTAGCCCAGGTGGGGAAGAGCTTGTGCCACACCAAAGGCAGCGTGAACTCAGAAAAGAGCAGGGAAAATACAGTGCTGGTGGTTTTGGGGTCTTCTCTGGGCACAGCCCCAGCAGGACCCTCATGCTTTATTCCTGTCCCAGCAGTGCTGCACCCTCACTGCTCCAGGAATTCCTCTGGGAGCCCAGCTAGAGGTGTGAGGGCAAGGAACTGCCAGGCTGGGTTGATATCCCAACCACGGATGCGGGTTTTTCCGTTTTCCACAGAAAAAAATCCGCTTTTCCTCGCTTGCATTTTTGTGCTGCTGGGGAAGAGCAGCTCTGCCTGCAGCAGGTCTGCCCTGCAGAGCCTCAACCTGGGCACAAAAGGCAGGGAATTTCATCCCTTTTTGCGGGGATCTACAGCCCGCAGGTGGGACAGACACAGAGGTAGGAGGAGGATCCTCACCCGCATCCCTGCGAGCATCTCGGGATTTTTTAGCCCGGGGGAGGGATCGGAGCCAGCTCCGTGTGCTCTGCCGGCTTTAGCTGCGTTTGTGCCTCCCCTGAACGAGCTTCGTGGTGTTTCTCCTTTTCGTGCCCCTTTTTTTTCCCTCCCTCCCTCCTCTCGCCTTTTATAGTCACGGCTTCGAGGGGCGAGGGCAGCTCGCCAGAGCCTCCGACCTCCCCTGGCAGCGCCCAGCGCGGCGGGGAACCCAAAATTCAGCAGCACCCCGAGCCTGGGATAGGAATAAAAAACGGGAAAAAGGGAAATAAAGAGGCGGGGAGCCCAAAATTCAGCAGCACCCTGAGCCTGGGACAGGAATAAAAAACGGGAAAAAGGGAAATAAAGAGGCGGGGAGCCCAAAATTCAGCGAGCCTGGGACAGGAATAAAAAACGGGAAAAAGGGAAATAAAGAGGCGGGGAGCCCAAAACTCAGCGAGCCTGGGATAGGAATAAAAAACGGGAAAAAGGGAAATAAAGAGGCGGGGAGCCCAAAACTCAGCGAGCCTGGGATAGGAATAAAAAACGGGAAAAAGGGAAATAAAGCGGCGGGCACCTCCAGCAGAACTGGAGGTGCGGCCACCCCCTTGCAGCCCTCACCGGCGAGCAGTAAATGGAACTTTGTTCCCTCTCCGAAGGGTTTGGTTGGTTTTGTTTTTTGGTTTTTTGGGGTTTTTTTCCCTTCATTTCTAGCGGTGCTCGAGACCTCCAAGAGGTCTGGGCGCGGATTGCAGTGACTTCCAACCTCGCTCCGGCTCTTTGTGCCAGTTATCTGCGGCTTTCCTTCTTTTTCCTCTCCCTCTTTCTTTAAAAAAAGCCATAAAACAGCGAGGGCTATTCAGTGATTAAGATTATTTGGGTTCACTTCAGTCCTGGCACGGTGCTAATAAAATAATAATTTAAAAAAAAAGAAAAAATAAAACCCTAACCCAGCGTTAAAGGGTTTGTTCTCTCATTTGCAGAAGGAACCGTCTCACTATGGGAATGAACAATTAACAGCATTTAAATGAGCTGAACTTGGTCCTTTTCTCCCATTGTCTTTGTGCCTTTTGAATCATCTGGAATTGGATTTTCTCCGCTGTCTATTTTCCGGCGCTCTAAAATGTTTTACATAAATCAGAGGGAGCAGCCCCGAGCCGTAACCCCCTCGTCCCCAGCGCAAAAAGCACCAAAATGCCGCGCTGGGCACCTGGAGCTGCTGCACCATTACAGTCTCTGCAGATTATGATTTTATTATCATTCCCTGCCATTTTTATTTAGGTTTTTTTTCCTTAAAGGAAATACAGCAGAGGGATGGGGAGGGCGTTCTCTGCCCGGTTCCGTATCCGCAGGCATTGCTGCCTTCATTAATTAAAGATGATAGCGAGGAGGAGAGCGAGCAGAGGGGTTTGATCTTTACATGGGAAAGGCAGCGTGTAACCTCTTCGAAAACCTCTCTGGCAACAGATTCCAGCTCTTCTCTCGCTCTGCAACCTCAGCAGGCTGCATCTGTACATTAAATATATATAGATTTAATTTTTTTTTTTTTCTGGGGTATATTCAATATATAAGGATATTGAGTATGTAAGGATATTGAGTATGTAAGGATATTGATTGTATAAATATATTCAATATATAAGCATATTGATTACATAAGTGTATTAAATATATAAGTATATTGAGTATATAGTTATTTTGAATATGTCAGTGTCATCATTGTTTAAGTATATTAAATGTATAAGTATGTTCAGTGTTTATGTATATTCAATATATGTCTATTCAATAAATAAGTATATTCAATATATAAGTATACTGAATATACATTGAATATACTTATAGTATTTATATATGAATATACTTATAGATACTTATATATTGAATATACTTATAGATCTTATATATTGAATATACTTATAGATATACTTATATATTGATATACTTATACTTATATATTGAATATACTTATATATTGAATATACTTATATATTGAATATACTTATAATTGAATATACTTATATATTGAATATACTTATAGATGTACTTATATATTGAATATACTTATACTTATATATTGAATATACTTATATATTGATATACTTATATATTGAATATACCTATAGATATACTTATATATTGAATATACTTATATATTGAATATACTTATATATTGAATATACTTATAGATGTACTTATATTGAATATACTTATAGATATATATTGAATATACTTATATATTGAATATACTTATAGATGTACTTATATATTGAATATACTTATAGATGTACTTGTACTTATATATTGAATATACTTATAGGTATACTTATATATTGAATATACTTATATTCAATATATAAGTGTATTAAATAGGGAACAATATTGAATACAGAAATATACCGAATATCCACCAATACTAAACGCCCCAGGAAAGGGCTGTGACACGGAAACCGAACAGCCCGTGGCGCTGGGAGCGCCGGGCGGCTGCTGCCGGGGGCGGGTTCATGGTACCGGGGCAGCTCGGGAGGGGCTCAGAGGGCTCGGTGCCCCCGGGCCCGGGGCTGTCGGGGCCGGGCCCGGGGGTGTCGGGGCCGGGCCCGGGGCTGTCGGGGCCGGGCCCGGGGCTGTCGGGGCCGGGCCCGGGGCTGTCGGGGCCGGGCCAGGGGGTGTCGGGGCCGGGCCGGGGCTGTCGGGGCCGGGCCCGGGGCTGTCGGGGCCGGGCCCGGTTCCGCGGCCGCCGCCGCACCTCAGATGAACCCGCCGGCGGCCGCCCCTGTTGCCAGGGCGTGGCGGGGAAGGCGCACGCTGATTGGCTAAGGCCGCGCCCCGCCGGCCAATGGGAAGGCGAGGAGGTGGGAGGGGCGGGGCGCGGCGCGCGCCCGAGGCGCGCCCCGAGTCCGGCCCCATCCCGGGAATCGAGAGATGTCCCGGGAATGCTGAGATGTCCCGGGAATGCTGAGATGTCCCGGGAATGCTGAGATATCCCGGGAACCGAGAGATATCCCGGGAATGCTGAGATATCCCGGGAACCGAGAGATGTCCCGGGAATGCTGAGATATCCCGGGAACCGAGAGATATCCCGGGAATGCTGAGATATCCCGGGAATCGAGAGATGTCCCGGGAATGCTGAGATATCCCGGGAATCGAGAGATTGATATCCCCAGGAATGCTGAGATATTCCCGGGAATCGAGAGATTGATATCCCCAGGAATGCTGAGATATCCCGGGAATCGAGAGATTGATATCCCCAGGAATGCTGAGATATCCCGGGAATCGAGAGATATGCCCAATGTTGCTGAGATATCCCGGGAATCATGAGATGTTCCCAGGAATCATGAGATGTCCCCAATAAAGATTAGATATCCCGGGATCTTGACATATCCTTGAGAATCCTGAAACATCCCGGGAATCCTGGGGTGTCCCTGGTCCTGCCCCATCCCATCTGTGTTCTGTGAGTCTGTGATCTCCGCTGTGCTGTGGCCAGTCCATGATGGACAGTGATGTTTGAGGTCCTTTCCAACCCAAACAATTCCATATTTGAGGTCCTTTCTGACCCCAACCATTCCATGCTTGAGGTCCTTCCTGAACCAAATCATTCCATGTTTGAGGTCCTTTCTGACCCCAACCATTCCATGTTTGAGTTCCTTTCCAACTCCAAGCATTCCATTTTTAAGGTCCTTTCCGACCCCAACCATTCCATGTTTGAGGTCCTTCCTGACCCAACCATTCCATTTTTAAGGTCCTTTCCAACCCCACCATTCCATGTTTGAGGTCCTTCCTGACCCCACCATTCCATGTTTGAGGTCCTTCCTGACCCCAACCATTCCAGGCAGGAGGGAGGAGATGGCAGAGCAGCTGGTGGGAAAGCTCAGTTCCCAGCCCTGGAGAAAATCCACCAGGCTCACGCTCTGTGCAGAGCTCTCTGAGCAGAAAGTCTCAATTTCTGCGAGCACAGCTGAGCAGGACCCGGTGGTTCCAGGCCCTGGCTGTGAAGCTGTCCCTGTTTGTGCTGTCAGCAGTGACAGAGGAGCAGCCAAGTCAGCAGATTTGCCTGCCTCTCCTCCTGGACCCTCTGCTGTCACCGTGCTGCCACAGCAGGGACGGTTTTCTTACATCACCACCCAGCCATCCCCCTCCCCACGGGAGCAAAGCCCCTCCTGGGTCACCACATCCATTCCTCTGCTGGCCAGCAGCCGCAGCCCATCTCCGAGGGGGATGGAGCTCCCTCTCCAACCTCCTGGGGCTGCTGCCTCCTCTTGTCACCTCCTCCTACTCGTTGCTTTTCCTGGAAAGTCATCCCAGCCTGTCCCTTGTCAGCCAGGAGCCCCAGCCCTGTGGGGACGCAGGGAGTGCCTCCCGTGGCTCTGCAGTGGCTCGTGGACCTCCTCTGTGGCCACCACTGGGGTGCTTTGGCAGGGCTGGGTGTGCCCCAGAGGGTCAGAGGTCCAGTTAACAAGAGATGGGATTTTGGGGGTCTGATTCCATGGGTGGATTCCACGGGTCCCTGCGGGGTGCAGGGTCAGGGCGGTGACTCCTGGCTCTCCTCTGGAGATGAATCTGGAGCATCTCCTCGGAGCTCCACGTGCTGGAGTCGCCCTCTGAAAAGGCAGCAGGTGCCCTGTGGGCTGTGTTAGAAGCCTCAGGGAGCTGGGGAGGTGTCAGGGCTGTGGGGTGGAAGGAGGAGGTGTCAGGGCTCTGGGGTGGAAGGAACCTGCCCAACGTGCCCAGCACAGCTCCTTCCTCCACTGGAGGATGGCTCTTGGCTCCACCATTCCCTTCCTACCAGGTCTGACCTCACCAACTCCACTTTTCAGAGCATTTCCATTCCTGGCCCATGTCCAAAATGTTGGGTTTTTTGTTTTTTTTTTTAAATTTTCTCTGTGTAACCAGAGCTCGTCCCTAAAGCAGCCGGTTAACCCTTTCAGTTCTCTGTCCTCCCAAAGCAGAGCTGGTTTTGGTGAGTTGGTATGGATTTCTCCAGAGGGTGAGGTGTGCTGAGTGTTCTCTTGCTGTTGGGGCGCACGTGGATGTAGGAACAGCCCAAAGCTTGCCCTGGCTGAGTCATGGAGTAAAACCCTCCCCACGTCCCCATCCATCACCCACGGCCACCTCTGGGCAGAGCCCACGGAGCCGCGTGCCTGGGGGGAAACGTCAATTTCCAAATTCCTCATTAAAATAAATGTAATTCCACGTAAGAGGCTGTGGGGGTGAGGAGACGGAACACAGACACACAACCTGGGGTCCTTCTGCAGAACGAGGGCAAAAGTCTGGCCTTGTTTATTCTCATGTAAATTCAGAGTAAACCCAGGCGATTCTGTCATCCCGGGCTCTGACGCATTACTGTAAATCCTACTTTCGTAACTCTGCCATTATTTATGAGCCTGACTGCAGTGCTGTGTGAGATCAGGGCAGAGTTATGCCTGGTCACGTGGGTGCTTTAAGGACCACAGCTTGGATGTTTGAGTAGAGGAGACAAAGGCAATCGATCATCTTCATTTTACAAATAGGGGCGTAGGATTACATGATCTGCTGGAGAGCTTGCAGGAAGCCGGTGTCTGGTCTGGACAGGAAACCGTTTTCCTGTCCTGAAAAACTTTTCGTAGTAGAGGGGGGGAAAAAAAAAAAAAAAAAAGAAAAAAAAATCCTGTTTGATGTTTGGGGTGAAGGGTTTCCAGGGCAGGAAAATGTGATCAGAAACTGCCAGATGAGGGTTTCAGATTTGCCTGATCAGCCCCTGGTCTGCGGGGAGCAGAGGAGGGATGTGGCCTTGCAAATACTCGCTGCAGGTCAGCAGCTTTCCACTGGTTTGGGGGGGGTTTATGGATCATCCTGTCCATCAGTGCAGGCAGATTTTCTGTCTGTGATCAATGGTGATCGCGTGAGCAGGATGGATTCACGCTCAGGACTTGGGGTTTGTCTGCTGCATCGTGTTCAGAGCATGGTGGAAATGATAAATTAATAAATAAAAAAGGGTTTTGAGCAGGCCATCACCCGGCAGGACAAAGGCAGTTAGAGGAAGGTCTCCAGATGGAAGGCTCTATTTGTGCTCTGCATAACCTCACCCATTTAATCACCTCCTGCCCCGGCTGAGCGTTGCCATCCCCTGCCCTGGCTCTGGCTGGCATTGCCCTTTGTCTTGGAGCTGCTGGGAAGGATTTCCCTGATGGCTGTGCCAGCTTTTCCATCTCCAAGCTGCCAGCCTGTGCTCCCTGCCCCTCAAAGACTTGTGGCTCAGTGGGTTGTTGCATGCTGGTATCTGTTGCTGCCATTCAAGGACTTCCTCCTCCTGGTTTATTTTGCTGTATTATTTTCCTGCCTTGAGCTGGAGGGCTGAAATCACAGAGCACAAATGTGAATCCCTGCCTTTCTCCGAGGAGGTCACTTGGGCAGCGTTCACACTGTCCCTGCCTCTCCTTAATCCCACATCTCTGCACAGCTCCTCACCCCCTGACTTCTGCATCTTCAGCCACATCACCTGCTCCAACCACATCAGGTGAATGCAGCGCCTCAGTATCGACCCAGGAGGGGAAAATGACTTTCTAATCTGTTGGAGAGCAGTGTTTCCTTCTCAGATCAGCCTCCTCCTCCCGTGCAGAGCCCAGGAAGGAGGAGGTCTCAGCCCATGTATTGCAGAGGAACAGCCTTTGTTGTGTGTGGGTACTGCAAAATACTGGGGAGAGCTGAGCAGGTATCTTTCAGAGGGGAAAAAATAAAAAAAAAGGAAATTAATTAGACTAAATAAACATATATTAGGGTTCAAAATATGCACAGCCAAAATGAAAGTCACATTCTGGTTCATTAAATCTGAAAAGACTTCACACGTTTTAAACCTGTAATCATATTCACAGATGCAGCACCCCCTCCCCAACCTGCCCCCCCACCCCCTCCCGCAGACTTCACACCTTAGGAATGGCTATTGTATAAAAAACCAAAAAAAAAGAGCAGGAGAAGGTTTTCTCCTTCAGGGCACGGGCAGGAAAATCAGTGTTTGCTGTGGCATCTCCGTGTGGCAGCACGGGCTGGCTTCAGGTGCTCGAGGAGGAGGAGGAGGAGGACGAGGAGGAAGCACAAAACCTCAGCTCCACTCTCCTTCCCCACCCTGCTCCTGCCCGAGCCGGGGTCTCTGGCTGAGTTCCCCCCCTGCTCCCAGGTCTCCCCCTCCCCTGGAGGGTGGGATGTTACCAGGGAGCTGAGCTGCAGAACATATGGAAACGTCATGCGTGTATATATAGCAGAGGAGCGAGAATGGATGCTCTGGGGTACAATAAACATTAGTGGGTCTGCAGGGGGGGCAGAGAATTCCAGCTATTTGGATGTTTGTGGGGGGGTTTTCACTGCTGTTTGTAGCCATGAATGCATACATATAATTTATTTGAATTAGGAAGGCAGGAGTCGTTCTTCACGTGGAAATTCTGCTTTATTCCGGAGCGGCACAGTCAGAGAGGAGGATGTTGTGACTGCCTGCCAGCAGATATTTGTAAGGAGACATTTTGAAAATCTGAAGGGATCACTGTGAACGTTTTCAAGATGTTGGGGCTTGTTCTGGGATACCTTGGTGATTCAGTGTTTTCTTCTGGCTTTAGGTAAAACGAGATCAAAATTCAGATGTTTCTGGTATGCAAAATCTCACCACTTCATGTACCCATTTAGTTCTTTTAGTGTATTTTTTTTTCTGTTTTTTTTCCTTTAAAAGAACCAATATCTAGTGAAGGTTTCTCTCTGCCCCAGTGTGCTTGTGTGTTATTCAACAGGGTGCCAGCTCCCTGCATTCTCCTTTTTCAGGGAAGCAATCCCAAGGAATTTGATGCAGTTATTTGGGAAAGTAAGAAAGCTCAGCATTAGGTGCCTCACACAGAAACCTGGATATCATATCAGCCTCTCCATGCCTGGATATCTTGATCAGTTTAAGCTGATTAGAAAAGCTCCTTGGTTCATTCTTGGGCAAGCTGGAAAACGATCCCTGCTTTGTATAATGAAGTATGTTATCTATGCTGCCCTACAATAAATCCAGAGCGGGGCTGCAGGGGGATTGGCATCTGGTCTAAATTAGCATTGCTCCACTGCTGTCGGTGCAGCCCTGCCAGCGCTCTCCAGGTGAGGATGTGGCCCATTTAGGGAGCTCCCGTGGGGTTACAAAAGCAGCATTGAGGACCACGGTTTCAGAGGAGGAAAGAAGCCAAGAAAGGAGCAGGACAGCTTGCAGGGAATCTTAAATGACATTAATTGAAATCTTATCACTTCCTTCATCTGAAGGTGAACCCGGGGCACAATAAAGAGCAATTATCTGCCATCTTCCTTCATCTGTCCCAAGTGCAAGGAGGGGAAGAGTGTATCCATCTCTCTGCTCTACCTTTTTTCTCCCAGAGACAATCCGATTTATTTACAGACCTGTCACCCCTTCCAACCCCTCCTTTCACGGGAGAGCTGAACAAAAGCAGGTAACAGCAACAGAGCTTGGAAAAGAGAGGGGATCTGGAAACTGGAACCAAGTGAAAACGGGGGCTTCAGCCCTCTGAGAAGCCACTGAGGGGACTTGAGTTACCTCATGCCAGGGGAACAGCCATGAGAGGTTTGGCTGAGGGTTGTGAGGTGGCAATAAATAGAGTGAGCAGAGGGCTGCTGCTCTAAAACCTGGAGCAACACTTGCTGGAAGCTGAGAGAGGCAGGGGATTCTTAGCAGGTAATGAAAATTGGTGCAGCCCCCAGCATGGAGACAGCTGGCAGTTCTTCTCCCAGGTGCCCTCGTGAGGTGAGATGGAGCCCATGGTCCCATGGTTTAAAGCAGCAATCCCTCAGTTCTTCAGGATCTTGAGGAGGGACCCAGAAGCTGGATTTCATCTTGGCAGAGCAGGAGGGAGATGGTTTATGTCCTGTCCTTTCATGTTTTCTATCCATTCTGCAAACACAGCGAGGACAGCAGTCCTGGGGCTGCTTACTCTGCACAACCAACCCAGACTTTTGTTCAGGCAGCAGAGAGGGGATTTTCTCAGATCACAAGAGGAAAACATGACCGAAACCTTTGAGATGTGTGAGCTGATGGGAAAGAGGAGCAGAAGGAGCTGGTGCTGCCCAGGTGTTTCTCTGGGGCTCTGGTGGGGCCATGGTTTGTGCCCCCACTCTCCCCAGCGGGTTGGAGAGGAGCAGGAAGGGGCAGTGAGACCTGAAAGGCCGAGTGCAGCCCGTGGAGGGAGTCGGGGTGTGAGAGGGGCAGGTTCCAGGGGCTGGCTTTGGGCTGTGTGTACAGAAACTCCAAGGCCATGGTGCTTTCTGACAGCAAATCGATGCCGCCGTAAACACGAGAACAAAGGAGCTCGCAGAGGAGAGGGGGAAGGACCACGGGAAAGGGAGAGATGGAGAACTGCTCCACAGCCAGGGCTGGAACAATGTTGGGAAAAGCTGAACGACTTCAGCACCTATTCATTCCCTGGCCAAAGCTGGTGGCTTGCCCATTCCCAAGGCCAGGGAGGAAGTGGTGGCCTCGAGTGGCTGAGGTGTGAGGGCACCAGCCGGGAGCAGGGGGTGACCCGGCTGCTCCCGATCCCTCTCCCAGGGTTTAGCAACTGTTCAGTGCCCGAGGCCAGGGGCTGGATGAGGCAGACACTGTACATGTGCAGCTGGTTAGGGCTCGGCGTGCCCCTCCCCTGTGCAGCCTTGTGTCTCATGATGGATATCACTGGCAGGGTGAATTCCCATTCATTTGTCCTGTGGCTTCGGCACTGCGAGCGGTTTCCATACAGATCCCGCCGGAGAGAATACCGTGGAAAAATGGGGGTTTGGGAGCCAAGATGCTGGGATGTTCTTCTTCCCAGCTCTGCAGCAAAACAGACGATCTGGGGCCCGGCAGGTCTGACTTTGGGACGGGGTCTGGCTCCTGACCCGATGCTGGGGTCACGTCGGTGCACGGGTTTGGGGTTAACCCGTTGGAGGCAGGCTGGGGAAGGGGGTGTTAAGGCAGAATCTCAGAATGACCCAGGCCCTGTGCTGATCCCCACGGTTTTCCACCAGAACTGAGGCAGTGGGAATGCAGTCAGATGCTTTGCAGGTACAACTCATCGTTGGAAGGCTCAGCTCAGGCCTGGATGAAAGCAGGTTTGCTGGTTTGGGTAGGGTTTTAAGTTCAGCTGTTTTCTCTGGTTGTTGTTGGGAAGACCACATGGAAAAGCTTTAAGGACCCATCCAGGATGGGGAGAGGGAAATTTGGAGCACACAACTCAGCCCCTGAGCCTGCCCATCTGTAAAGAATCAGTATAACAGCGCTTAATGTACTTCCCCAACATGGCAGTTGTGGGCCTTAATTAAACTGTGCAGAGTGCTCGGAGATCCTCAGATTAAAGGCTGTGTGTACAGTGAATTACAAAAGCAAACAACATGAAATTTTCCATGTGTTGTGCTAGAGCTGTCTTCGTTTACCAGAAACAAATCATTTAATGCACCTCTTACATGGAGCTTGTTTATATGAGATGCGCCTGTTATTCCAGTAGGAGGGAAATCTGGTAGTTTTGATTATTGTTTCTTAATAATTCGTCCAAAAAAGGCGTAAAATTTGAATACGATAATAAAATAATGTGGTAATAAAATGGGGTTTTTAACTATGTATGTGCAGTTAGCCCTGGGAAACGCCAGTTTCAACAGGCCTGGGAGATGGTGGGAGGTAAATTTAATATAGTATAAAAATAAAGGTAATCCCAGCAAAAGACAAGCATGGAGCAGTCGCTGGAGTCACCACAGGCAGAGACAGAACATGTTTTGTGTCCAACAATAGCAGCGTACGTGACTTGAAATGCTCTTTCCTTATAAAACAAAATACCCACTGGTTTGGCTTATTAGTGCTAATCTTCAAAGGGAGAGGCAGTGCTGAGGTTCCTGGTTCAATTCAGAAGTTCAGCCCCGCTCTGGCAGCGCTGCCTTGACAAAGTGCCATTGTTGCCCACGGCCGGGGCCGTGTGTGTGAGGTTTAACCTTCTGCATTTCCCCTTTTCTGCTGCACGAGGAGCGCCCAGAGCTGCGCGGAAAAAACGTCTCTGATGTGTGGTTTGCACGTGAAAATGCCGCATTTGAACTTGCACTGCCTCTGCCCAGAGTGGATCGGGTTAAATGGACTATTACAATGGCGGGAGCTCATCTGGAACTAATAATTTTTGAGGCCACCAAAAGTAAAAAGTAAAAAAAAAGAAAAAAAGAAGGTGGGGGGAGGAGGAGGAGGAGGGATCCTTTCGAGTTTGGTGGCCGGTGACTAAAGCTTCTGCTGCCATCTACTGCACATGGGTGGCAGTAGGGCCAGCTGGGAACTGCTCACTTTGGACTGAACCGGCCAAAAAAACAGGTTAAAAAGTGAATTATCGGTTCTGGCACAGACAGAGCTGCTTCTCAGCTCTACCCTCCCATTGGGGTATCTGGGCTCTGGCTTGGGGGCTTTAGGACCAGTAGAGAGCATCTGGTGGGGCTTTGCAGAGGAAGAGGAGCACAGTGCTTTAATCACCGCAGGTTTTGGGCTGTGCCCTTTGGCATTGTCGCCCCTTGGGACTGTCCCCCCGTGGCATTTTCCCCCCATGGCTTTGCCACCCCATGGCTTTGCTGCCCCTTGGCATTGTTGCCCTATGGCTTTATCACCCCTTGTGACTGTCACCTCATGGCGCCGTCACCCCATGGCTTTGCCACTTCTTGGCTTTGTCACCCTTTGACAATGTTGCTCCTTGGCACTGTCCCCCCATTTCTTTGCCACCCCTTGGCTTTGTCACCCTTTGGCGTTGTTGCTCCATGGCGCTGCCACCCTTTGGTTTTGCCACCCTTTGGTTTTGTCCCCCTTGGCTTTGCCACCCCTTGGCTTTGCCACCCCTTGGCTTTGTCACCCTTTGGCATTGTTGCTCCATGGCGCTGCCACCCTTTGGTTTTGCCACCCTTTGGTTTTGTCCCCCTTGGCTTTGCCACCCCTTGGCTTTGTCACCCTTTGGCGTTGTTGCTCCATGGCACTGCCACCCTTTGGTTTTGCCACCCCTTGGCTTTGCCACCCCTTGGCATTGTCCCCCCTTGCCTCTGTTTCCCCATGGCACTGTCCCCCCATGGCTTTGCCACCCCTTGGCTTTGTCCCCCTATGGCATTGCCACCCCTTGGGATTATCACCCCATGGCTTTGTCCCCCCATGGCTTTGTCCCCCCATGGCACTGTCCCCCCATGGCTTTGCCACCCCTTGGCTTTGTCACCCTATGGCATTGCCACCCCTATGGCATTGTCGCCCCATGGCACTGTCACCCCATGGCATTGTCACCCCTCGCTTAGGATTCACCACCACCACGGCAGAAGTTTTGGCTTCGGTTCTGGGCTTTGGGAGGGGCACTGACCATCCCCCGATCAGTGGCGGGTGAGGAGGGGCTGCAGCCCGGATCCCCCGCAGCAGCAGCACGGGCACGGGGTGAGCCACATCTGGGCACGGGGTGAGCCACATCTGGTTTGTCTCAGCACGGAGCAGCCTGGCCCCACCCGCTGGAGGCGGCTCCGGCATTACCGTGCTTGGCCAGACAATAAAAGCTGCATTTATTTATGATGGCTGGGCCCTTAGCAGGTCACTGGCACCGTCTCCAAGGGCGGTGCATTCGAATCCCACTCTGGATTTTCCCTCTTCCCATCTCTCCAGGCTGCCTTCTATTCTTTGTGCCTGCTCTCCCGGGAGATCTGGGCTTGGAACAAACAGCTCGCCATCCTTGTGGCTCTTGGTTGCGAGGTTAAATAAGTTTAGCAGGGAAAAGTACATTTGGGAATGGTGTTGATGCAGAAGAACGAGCCAAGCACGCTATTGTCTTCACCAGCTCTGTGTCTGCCGTGGTGATTTGCAGGGGACAGAGTCAGGCTGGCTGTGGGCTCCACACAGCTACTGCAGAGTGGGGCTGGACAGGAAACCGAGCTGGTCCCGTGACTGAGCACACCACTGGGATTTGGCCTCCAGGCTTCTGTTCCTGGCCTTCCCAGGGATGCTGAGAAAGCCCTGGTGGGGGGGAAGGAAAGCTGGGTCACTTCAGAGCCAGGCTAACCCCAAAGGGAGGCAGCAGCCTCAAAGAGGGAGCAGGGGGGGTGTTGGGAGGGGAGCTGTGACTCTGCTCTCCTCTGGAGCTGGGGCAGGGGTGCTGACAAAGAGGAGAAGTTTGGCCAGGGCTCGTCTGCAGCCTGCAGGGTGTGTGTGCTTCAGGAGCTGCCTGGCTGCAGGGGGGATGTTCTCACCCAGATCTGGGCTTTGGGATTCGTTTCACGTAGGCTGTGGTGTCTCACAGTCCCAGGGCTCGGCGTGAGGCAGTCGCCGTTGAGTTCCCGTTATAGCAAAGAGAGTCTGACCTATTTTGGGATGAGGGAAGCACTCTCTGAACTGCTGGGCCTCAGCTTGGCTGCAGATGAGGCCTGGAGTGACCCCCTCTGCTTGGGCAGGGATGAATCCTGCTGCTGTCACACAGAGCCCAGGCCAGGAGGAGCCTCCAGCCTCTTCTCCATCATCTTGTAACCCTTTGGGATCTCTCTCAGGCTTGGGGAGATACAGAATGCACAGGCAGCCATTCTCCCAGGGCTCAAAAATGATTGAGAAGGGCTCACTCAAGCCCCAAACCTCCATTCAGGTTCCAAATTCCTCCTTGGCTACAGAAACTCCAGGGAGAATAACTCTTCTCTTTTGGCCAGGCCAGCCTGGAGATGAGAGGCTTGGTGACGTGAATGTCACTTCTTGTCCACCTCTGCCTCAGGTCCTCCACTCTAAAACAATCCCCCCCTGTGCAGCCAGTGTCAGGTCATTGCTTCAGGATGGATTTCATGACCTCCTGCTCACTGAGTGCCTGTCCTTTCCCAGACTGCTGTCTGGTTCCTTTTTTATGACCCTCCATCACCCTGGGATTCTTTCCAGCACAGCCCCACGCAGGTGCTCTGAAAAATAAGAGGTCAGGTCTGCTCCCTAAATCAATCCCAGGTCTGCAGAGCCAGGGGAGAGAAAATCTTCAGGCATGACGTCAGCCCAGCTCTGAGAGTTTGAGCTTGTGTGCTTCTGGGTGCCTGGAATTTACAGGAAAGAAATAAACCTCACCTCCTGGAAGATGCCATTTTTCTTGCATCCCACACTTGGCAGGTTGGGAGGTTTGTGGTAGGAGCCAAGATGTTGATGGTTAGCATGAATCTTTCCTTCCCACAGACCTTCTCTTGCTTCCTTCCTTCCTTCCTTCAGCTGGGCTATCTGGGAGCTCTTGGCTCCTCCATCCCAAAATCCAGCTTGAGCTCTGCTGTGAAATACCCTCAGTTGTTTCATCTTCCCAGCTGAGAAAGGCTAAACAATCCTTCAGGAGTCTGGCACTGGGAATGCTTGCTCAGAGGGGGAGCAGTGAGCCAGAACTTCAGCTCCTCTCAACATCAGAGCCCATCAGTTCTGTGCAAAGCTTAACCCGTGGTGGGAAGGGATTTTTTGTTGTGTTTCCACCTGGTTTTCTCGCTCCTGAAGGCAGGATCCACACCTTCCTCTCCCTGTGGTTGCAGGATGCAGCCCCTGATGTTGTCAAGGGGAAAGAGGTGAATTTTCTGGAGTGGCAGAGTGAGGGGATCCAGCTCTCAATCCTCCTGATTCTCCCTACCCTTGTCCTGTCCCTGCTGTTTGATCAGGAGCACTGATGGGATGGGAGCGGCTTCAGACTGACCCAGGGCAGGGTTGGGTTGGATGTCAGGGAGAAATTCCTCCCTGAGAGGGTGGGCAGCCCTGGATTGGATATCAGGGAGAAATTCCTCCCTGAGAGGGTGGGCAGCCCTGGCACAGGGTGCCCAGAGCAGCTGGGATGGGTTTGTGCCTTGTGCTCCATCCAAAGCTCCTCCAGGAGCTGCAATCTTCCTCTCTGGTGGGTTCTTCTCATAGTGGGGAAAAAATGTTGTCAGAACTTGCTGTGGTGAAGGCTTAGGGTGGAAATCTTCCCTATCCACAGAAACCTGCGGGTTTTTCTGGGAGATTTGACAAACTTTTATTCCAATAACGTTTTCTCAGTGGCAGCACTGAGGCTACAGAGTGACATCAGTTCCTCCAGCAGAGAGCAGGAGCCTGGGAATGAGGTGGAGCTCCTTGTACCTCCTGGGGGGAACAATCCGTTCCAGCAGCACTAGGGAACAAAAATCAGCTTCGTTCAGGACCAGGGAGGAAGGAACTGTTTGTTAACATTGCCTGAAGCTAAACGTTAATGAAGTGCAACACTTAAGGTGCTCACACGCCTCAATTATGTCCACCACGATCACACATTGCCTTTCCAATTACCTGGGCTGGGAAATGAGGATGTGTGAGGAGGCTGCTGCCTGCTCATCACCTCCCCTGCCAGCAGAAATCCTGCCCAGGTGTGGGGTCCTGGAAATGGGTTTGAAGCACGGAAAAGAACCCCTGAGGTGGAGCTGTGCAAGCGTGGAGGTGAAGCTCGGACAGGTTGGGAATGGCTTTTGTGACCTTGAGGGAAGGGACAGGCAGACGTGACTGCCTTAGGAAGGAGGGTGGCACCTCCCAGGAGCTGCACCAAGCTCAATCCTCCTGATTCTCCCTGCCCTTGTCCTGTCCTGCTGTTTGATCAGGAGCACTGATGGGATGGGAACGGCTTCAGACTGACCCAGGGCAGGGTTGGGTTGGGTTGGATATCAGGGAGAAATTCCTCCCTCTGAGGGTGGGCAGCCCTGGGTTGGATATCAGGGAGAAATTCCTCCCTGAGAGGGTGGGCAGCCCTGGCACAGGGTGCCCAGAGCAGCTGTGGCTGCCCCTGCATCCCTGGAAGTGCCCAAGGCCAGGTTGGATGGGACTTGGAGCAGCCTGGGATAGTGGAAGGTGTCTCTGCCCATGGCAGGGGGTAGAAATTAAATTATCTTTAATGTCCTTTCCAACCCAAACCATTCAATGATTCTGTATTGCTGTTAGATTTTGTAAAGCAAAATTGTGTTCAGAAAAAAATCTCCTTTTTCCTGCACGAGGCACACAGAGGCTGGATAACAATTTCAGAGCCCAGAAACTGATTTGTTTACCCAATCCATTTTTTTATTATTATCATTAAGTGGGAAGAAAAAAAAATGGACAGACAAAAATTCCTTCAAAACTGTGCAATAATACATAGCAGAAATCAATGAATGAAAAAAAGAAAACCCAACAAACAGCCAAACAAATAAAGGACACAGAGTAGCAATTCAAATAGTACAACATTAAACTTCACTTAAGGAACCTGATTCAAAGGTGACACTACCTCTATTAGAGGCTGGCTGCTTGTGGACTGATGCAGGCTTGGAAGGATTAATTAGAATGTTGCAGCTATTTCCAGGAGCAGAGATGCTCTTGGGGTCCAAGAGCAGCTGAGTTATTGCACCATTTCCCTTCTCAAGTCCATTTGAAGGAGACTTGAAAGCTGTTATTTTTATTTTGCTGAAAAAAATGGCATTTTGCTTTTCCATCGGCGAGCAGGTGAAGTTTGTCATTAAATACTCTGATTCCAAGAGTGCTCCCACGGAGCTCTGCCCTGCCAGGAATGGGAATTGTGCTCAGGAAGGGCTCCCTTGGCTCAGCTGGGAGGTCCCTGCTGGGGAATTTGGGGGTTTTGGGGACTCTGGGAACAGGAGGAGTGAAAGAACCTGGTGCCCACCAAGGTGCCCACCAAACACAAAGCTCCTTTGGCCACGAGGCCACAAGATGTGGATGCTGGCAGCCAGCTCTGCCTGTCTGCTCTTCCCTCCCCTTCCCAGCTGCCTCTGAGCTCCCAAACCTCTCCAGAACCTGACCTGTGTCCAAGGAAAAGTGGCTTTTCCCAGGGCTGAGCTCTCCCCTAAGGCTGAGTCCAGGTGGGAGCACCTGGAGCAGGTTAGGGCAGGGAGAGCTGGCTCTTCTGCACATGAAATACCTGCAGGCAGGGGTTTTCTCCCCAAATTTCACCCCTCTCTGAGATCCTCCTGCAGTTTTCCTGGGGCTCAGGCCCTTGGCCAAACCCCAGAGGGGCTGGAAGCTCCTGCTCCAGCTGCTTCCTGCGTGGGCTCTGCTCTTGCTGGGTTCAGATTTTACAGGCTGGCAACACCCAGATGGGGTTTATCAGACTGAAAAGAGTTTTTTATTGACCTTTAACAGGTCTCCAGCCCAGGAAATGGTACCTCCTTGTCCTTTCTTGTAAAAACCAAACCCCCAGCACAAAAAAGAGAACCTCACAAAAGCCAAAGAAGCCTCACGGTCCAAAACCTCAACAGATTTTTGTGTTCAACCTTAGTCTTTTGTTCAAATGGACTTGAGAGTGCTCATGGGCCTCTGAAACGGGTGCAAACACAAATTAACTGGTGCAAGTTCCTCCTAACCAGGGCATTTCCCATACCCTTTTTTGTTCTCCATACAGATCCAAACATTTTACTGGGTTCCTTTAAAGCAGACTCAAATCACCTCCCGAAATTTAGGGTAGCAAGTCTCGTGTCACGTCACACAAAGCTACTGAGAACAAAACCAGAACAAAATATACATCCACATCCAGGTCCCATATTTACAGCAGAACCCTCCCACCCCCTGCATGTCTCTGTGAACACGATTCCGTGCTTCAAAAGTTCATAAAAATATACAATTTACCCCAGAACTGCATCACTTACTCCCCACCTGGAGCCCAGACTACCTCTACATATAAAACACACTTAGCCCTGTGAAAGTTGCTTTGCTGAGAGCACAGTGGTGATTTTTGCAGTGCAAGGGAGGGCTGGGGACAGCTCTGAGTGGCAGTGCTGTCCCCACAAGGGCTGTGCAGTGTCCCCAAACCCCTGGGTGGCTCCACAGAGGGCTCTGCTCTGCCCACGCTGTGTTTGGGAGTTAGATTTAACCAAGAGTGCTGGCTTTGGGTACAAAATGCTTTGCTCTGCACGAGTGTCCCCGAGCCAGGAGCCTTTCAGGAGTGACCTGTCCCCCAGGGGATGCTTGGAAATCTCCAGCCAAGGGATTTCTGCAGGATATAAAGTGGTTGCAAGGGTCCCCCTGGGCACCTGGCGAGGCAGGGATGGGCTAGACTCAAATTCTGCTCATTTTACTGCAGCAGGATTTACCCTGGGCAAGTAAAAAGTCAGAATTTAACCACTCCTAACCCTCCCCAGAGAGGCACCAGATTTTGGGGTGCTACATTGTGATTTTCAGTTACCTGTCCTAAAAAATTTTACTTTATAAAGAAGGGGTTAAATACTCCTTATCCCTGCTTTTAGGCTTCCTCTCCTGCATAAAATCTTGTGATTTATGTTTTTGAGGCTGGTTCAGCCCCTGGGGCAGTCTGGTCTCTCTGTAACTCCAGGCAAACTGAGCTGTGTGGACTGGGTTGATTTTCCTCAAAAGTTCAACTCCTGAACAGCACCTGATCCACTGACAGGTAAAAATATTGCAACTCTGCGAGCTTGCTGCTACTTATAAAAATCTGATTCTAGTTTGGTCCCAGCTTTGGTGGGGAGGACAAAAATCTGTCACCGGGAATGCCACCAGCAGTAATTGAAAATAGAGTCACTATTTCTCTAGAGTATCAAACCATCCAGGCTCCAACTTTTTTTTTTTTTTTAAATACATTTTTCTATTGTGAAATTAAACGGATCAGTCACGTATCAAAACATAGTCGGCCTCTCTCGTTTCATCTGTAGGAAGACTGCAATTATAACTTGATTTACACAGCAAAAATACCTTTGTTTTTCACAAAAACAGTGTGACAAGACAGTGTGCTGCATTTCCTGGTGAGAAGTTTTGCATATATCGAGCACGGCCAGGGGAGAGCCCTGAACATCCTCTCCTGTCGTGCCCCTGGGTTGGCAGGTAGTGGTGAGGTTCACATTTTTTTTTTTTTTGGTGAAATTCACATTTTGCTGTCACAAAAATCAAAGCTCCAAAGGGGGTGGCAAGCAGACTCTTTGCATTTGGCTCTGCAGCCAGTATTGTGTCTGCTGGGAATGGGAGATGAGAAAAGAACATGGATGTGTGTGTTTGTGTGTGTATTTATATTATTTCCAATGCTGTAGGTAAAACTACAGCTGCTTTTAGGAAATCCTGATCAGGGAGCATCAAGTCCCTGCTGTGGGCCAAATTGATTTAAATTTTCAGTGATTGCTGCTCTGGGTGAGTGTGGAAAATGTGGATTTGCACACACTGGAGGTTCCCCCTTCCATCCCACCACCGTGCTGGCATCTGAGGGAAGCTCCACGGGGGAGTGGTATCCTAAAAATACCTGGAAAATGAGTTTTAAGGTGCAAGTGGCAATTTTTTTGTTCCAGTGATGTGGTGGTTGTAAGCTCCAGATTAATTAAGCCCCGTGTGATGGGCAGGGGCAGCAGCAGGAGGGGTTTGGGCAGCACATCGTGGTCTGGGGATATTTCTGACTTCCCACAGCAGCAGGAAGCGAAAAGTCACCCCTAAAAAAAAGGTGCTGCTGTACTTTAGGATTGCTCAAAGATTGGGTCTTTAAAAGGGAGAAAAACTCAGTGAAAATGAGGGATTTTATTATCGTGGCAAGGACAGTGATGGGGATGCCAAGATAGGACTGCCCTGCAAGATAAAGTGGCACATGTTCTACACAAGAATGTGTACAATGTCTGACGACTCTGGAAATCTGTTCCTCAGCAGATTTCCCAATAAATTAACACAACAAAAATACTTTCATATAAAACAAAGTCCAAAGAATTAATTTTTTTTTTTTTTTTGTCCTAAAGTAAAAGCAAAACCTTCAGGGACTATATTATCTCTCTCTACATATATAATCTCCTGAATTTTTATTTTTTTTTAAATAAATTTATTCTCGTCTTAGAAAAATAAAATGAGTAGCCAATTTAGTCAACGGAAAATATCTCACAGACTTAAAAGCATGCCCAGCAAGCATAGCCTTGTAAGACTAAATTAATGTTAAATCAAAGCAATTTCTTACTCAACCAACCTAGTCTGCAATTCACAGTTGATTACTACAAAGTGTATTCTTAAAATTATTATTATTATTTTTTTCTTTTTTTTTTTTTTGGCCCATATAAAAATAACGTATTGCAACTCAAAGTGCATTTTTAAAATAAACAATCGACTATTTTTATCAAATAAAATATTTACACCATTTGGTTTTGTACAGTCAGAAATGAGCTTCAGGCGATGACCATGGGGACGTCGTCTGAAAATCCAGTTATCATTGGGGCTTCATCGTCCTCATCTCCTGCAAAACAAACCCAAAACAGAGCTGTTAGGGGCACTAAAAACATCTGGGGTTTATCCTCAGCACTTTAAAATCTGGTTTTAAGGGATTTACATTGGAAGGAGGAGTTTACTTCGATAAAAATATTGGTGGGGAAAACTTTGGGCAGTTGGGACTTGATGGTCTTGAAGGTCTTTTTCAAGTTTAACAACCCCATAATTCTGTGATTTGTACTCTGAGGGTAAATCCACAGAGGTTGTGATGCCAGAGTGGCTCAGACTGGGATAATGAATTAATTCTTGCCTTGATTTCACATCCTCAGTGTTTTTAAGTGATTTACCTTGGAAGGAGAGGTTTAATGTGATAAAAATGTTTGGTTGGGAAAAGTTTCCGTGGTTGGACTTGATGGTCCTACAGGTCTGTGCAACCTTAACTATTCTGTGATTCTGTGATTTGCACTCTGAGATCACATCCATAGAGATTGTGATGCCAGAGGGACTTGATGGTCCTACAGGTCTGTGCAACCTTAACTATTCTGTGATTCTGTGATTTGCACTCTGAGATCACATCCATAGAGATTGTGATGCCAGAGTGGCCCAAACCATGATAAAAGAAATAATTCTTGCCCTGATTTCACATCCTTAGTGTGTTTTTGAGTGATTTGCATTGGAAGGAGAGGTTTAATGTGATAAAAATGTTTGGTTGGGAAAAGTTTCGCTGTTTGGACTTGAAGATCTTTTCCAAGTTTGACAACTCTGTGATTTGCACTCTGAGATCACATCCATAGAGATTGTGCTGCCAGAGGGGCCCAAACCATGACAAAATAATTCATTCTTGCCTTGATTTCACATCCTCAGTGTGTTTTTAAGTGATTTAATTGGAAGGAGGGGTTTCATGTGATAAGAATATTTTGTTGGTAAAAATGTTGGCACTTGGACTTGAAGATCTTTTCCAAGTTTAACAACTCTGTAATTCTGTGATTTGCACTCTGAGATCAAACCCATCGAGACTGTGCTGCCAGTGGCCCAAACTGTGATAAAAGAATGAATTCTTGCCCTGATTTCACATCCTCAGTGTGTTTTTAAGTGATTTACATTGGAAGGAGAGGTTTAATGTGATAAAAATGTTTGGTTGGGAAAAGTTTTGGCGGTTGGACTTGATGGTCTTATAGGTCTGTGCAACCTTAACTATTCTGTGATTCTGTGATTTGCAGTCTTAGCTCAAATCCATAGAGATTGTGATGCCAGAGTGGCCCAAACCGTGATAAAAGAAATAATTCTTGCCCTGATTTCACATCCTTAGTGTGTTTTTGAGTGATTTGCATTGGAAGGAGAGGTTTAATCTGATAAAAATGTTTGGTTGGGAAGAATTTGGCACTTGGACTTGATCTTGAAGATCTTTTCCAAATTTAATGACTCTGGTGATTTGCACTCTGAGATCAGACCCATAGAGACTGTGCTGCCAGTGGCCCAAACCAAGTTAAGAATGAATTCTTGCCCTGATTTCACATCCTCAGTGTGGTTTTAAGCAATTTGCATCTAAAAAGAGGTTTAATTTGATAAAAACATTTGGTTGGGAAAACTTTTGGCACTTGATGATCTTGAAGACCTTTTCCAAGTGTAACAACCCTGTAATTCTGTGATTTGCACTCTGAGATCAAATCCATAGAGATTGTGATGCCAGAGTGGCCCAAACCATGATAAAAGAAATAATTCTTGCCCTGATTTCACATCCTCAGTGTGTTTTTGAGTGATTTACATTGGAAGGAGGGGTTTCATGTGATAAGAATATTTGGTTGGGAAGAATTTGGCACTTGGACTTGATCTTGAAGATCTTTTCCAAATTTAATGACTCTGGTGATTTGCACTCTGAGATCAAACCCATCGAGACCGTGCTGCCAGAGTGGCCCAAACCAAGATCAAGAACGAATTCTTGCCCCGATGTCACAGCCCCAGCGCTGTCCCCAGGTGCCACCAGGTGCCACCAGGGGCCACGTACCCAGATCATCCCCCGAGGAGAAGATGGCCGAGCCCAGGCGCGAGCTGTAGTGGCTGTTGGCGAAGGCGGTGAAGCTGCTCTGGAGCCTCCTGTGCCTCATGTAGAGCACCACAAAGCCAATGCCCAGGGTCACCAGCAGCAGGAACAGCACGGGCACCACGATGGCAGCCACGTCCGTGGCCTGGCCCGACCTGGTGGCTGAGGGGTCTTTACCTGGGGAGGGAGGGACACAAGGGCTGTTTTAGCACATCCCTGGGCACGAAATAAAACAACACAGGCGCTGGAACTGCAAGGTGAGGAGAGGGGAAAAGAAGGGAAGTTCAGTTCCTGCCTCCAGTTTTTATAGATTTTCAGTTGTGACAGTAGATTGGTGTGGTGGTGTTCCAGGGGTCCCAGGATGAGGGAAGAGATGAGAATCTTGACTCCATGTTTCAGAAGTTTATTATTTTATGATATATATTATATTATTTTATGATATATATTATATTTATTATCTTATGATATATATTATATTGAAAATTATATATTAAGACTATACTAAAAGAATAGAAAGGATTTCATCAGAAGGCTGGCAAGGAATAGAAAGGAATGATAATAAAATCTTGTGGCTGCTCACAGCCTCGACACAGGTGGGGCTGTCATTGGTCATTGAGTGAAAACAATTTCACATGCTGGTAAACAATCCTCCAGATCACATTCCAAAGCAGCAAAACATGGGGAAGGTGAAGCTCCTCAGGAGCTTCAGGAGAAAAGATCCTAACGAAAGGATTTTTCATAAAATATGTCTGTGACAGACTGGAGGATGAAATTCCCACCTCTCCAAACCAACAGTCCATCACATTTCTCCTCCTCCAGAGAGGAATGGTAAAAACAAAAATTATTTACAGAAAAGCGCAAAAGAAACTCCACTACAAGAACATAAACACAAGAAGGCTTACAAGAGCTTAGAAGAACAGGGCAGCACCTCCCTCAGGAATTTTTGAGGCTTCCCTGAGTGTTTTTTAAGGAGGATGAGGAGGGAATAGGGACTGACCTGTTCCCAGCTCGTCGTAGAGAAGCGTGGCTGGCTCCCCACACATCTGCCCCCCGTACAGGCACCGTGCCTGCACGCTGAACGAGTAGTTGTGGCCCATCTTCAGGTTGGACACCTTGAAGAAGTTCTCTGTGGTGTTGCCCAGGTAGGCTGTGATGTTCATCAAGCTGTCAAACATGTGGATCTCGTAGCCCTGGGGGAAACACAAACCCCGAGTCACTCAGCTGCAGAGGGAGGGATTGCTCCTTCCAAAGGGGCTTGGAAATTTGGTTTTCCTCCTGGATCTGGCTTTGGTGAACCCTTCTGGGCTGTCAGCTGGGAGGGAGCAAGGTGGAGCCTCCTCCAGGAAGCCCTGCTGGCGTGCACTGACCTTGGCCAGTTCAGGGAGGAGAGATTTCTCTGCCACCAAGGGACAGGATGAGAGGACACGGCCTCGAGCTGTGCCAGGGGAGGCTCAGGCTGGACATCAGGAAGGATTTCTTCATTAAAAGGGTTGGTCAACATTGGAAGGGCTGCCCAGGGAGGTTTGGAGTCCCCATGCCTGGGGGTGTTCAACAACTGGAGGTGGCACTCAGTGCTCTGGGCTGGGGGCAAGGAGGGGATTGGGCAGAGCTTGGACCCAATCTTGGAGAGTTTTCCAACCTTGATGACTCTGGTTGGGTTTGTCTGGTCACCTCTGTCCTTAGCACCCACCCCAGCCCACCAAACACAGAGTCAGGAGGGTGAAGATTTTCTTGGTGCAGCTTTCTCCCTGTCATTTTTCTTGACAGATTTTCTATCCAAGTCTGAAACAACTTTCAGACTTCCTGGCATGGCAGGGCAGTGTCCTCCTCCCAGTCCTTTCACACAGGGGACAATTGTCCTTTTCTAGCTGGCTAATTATGTTCCTAAAGGTGACTGATTGGATCTATCAGCTTCAGAGCCTCAGCCATGACATGAATTTTAGTGAGCCCTTCTAGAGGGCTCACCAAGGACAGGATGGATTTCAGAGCCTGTGAAAGGAGCCTTGCACTGACTCTGCTCCAGGATTTTCTGTAGGACAGCAGGCACAGCAAAACTTACCCGGCTTTCATTGAAATTGCTTTCCTTCAGGGCCAAACTCTTCCAGAAAAGCAGAATATGGTCGTTCTCAGTGATGATTTTTAAGGCATCTGGTGCAGACAGGGGGACTGCAAATGGGAAAAAGTGGCAGCAGGTGAGGTTGTAACACTGGTGGCACTTTCCTCTTACACCAATGGAGTAAATTCTGAAAGCTAGTGGGGTTTTCTAGGGATCAGCACAATGCTCTGCTTGGAAAAGGGATGTGCTGGAGGAGAGGCTGCAGGAGGAATTTCTCACTGGGAGGGCTGTGATGGTACTTGATGATGTGTACACAGCCCAACTGTGTCTTTCCCCTCTCCATTGACCAGGAGGAAAACACTGGGTACCACTTGAGAAGCTCCCTCTCCACTGCTGTTGTTTGGGGTGTAACCACCTCCCCTGGGAGGCCTCCCAAAACTGGGCTCTGCCTGTGGGAGAGGGCCAAGAGCTGCAGGAACATTCCTGCAGCCTCCAGGCAGCTCAGGATGGGTGGTGTGTCCCTCACCTGTGTTGATCTTCATGCTGGATTCCTTGCTCATGTTTCCCAGCTGGACAATCACGTGGTATTTCCCTCCTGGCTCCAGTTTCCTTATGGTGTACTCCACCGTGCTGTTCCGGCTTTTCACTTTGTAGATTTTATCTGTTTTCCTCACCAAATCTTTAACTGCCACGGCATAGAGCTGGAGGGAGAGGAAATGGATGGAAAAAAATCTAATTTTCCTGCAGAATTTCAGCTAAACAGTGTAGGACATTAGACAGGGCAGGTAAAATTTGCTCTAAACCAAGGCTGAGCTTTACAGAAAGCCTGGGGAGCAAAATTCCAAGCCTCTGTCTGGATCTCTGCCCATAATCAGCATTTACTGATACAGAAAATCAGCATTCACTGATACAGAAAATTACTGATACAGAAAATCAGCATTCACTGATACAGAACATGCAGATAGTGGAACAGATGAGAGCAGGAGGAAAAGCTCAGGTTGTATTTCTCGGTGAATCACAAGGATGCAATGCAACCCCCAGCCCTGTCAGAGTTTCCAGCTCTGCTGGGAAGGTTTATACCTCCAAAGCTTTGCTGTTAAAGTCTCTGGAGCAGAATGGGAGGGGAAAGCTTGCTGAGAAAATGACTGGCCTCCAATGGAGCGAGACCTGAGCGTATTCCAGCGTGGCAGAGAACAGAACTGGGCTTTGTTGAGGCAGGAGGCTGCCCCAGCCCAGCCTTACCCTCCCGGGCAGAGCCAAAGCCCAGAAAGGTGTTTTGGAACATGCCCAGGGCTGTTTTTAGATTGGACAGCCACAGATATCCCAGACCTGGCTCTTTTTAAATGTTACACTCCTGAGCTGGGAGGAAACCAAGACGTCGGAGGCGTCCGCGCTTTGACGACGATTTTATGCGGAGCATAGACCTGACCTCAGGCTTTCTCCAGCAGCAGAAAGGCGAGGCTCTGCGTTTGGGGCAGGATTTTGTGTGCACAGGGCCAGGAGGAGGCTCTGTGAGGGGTTACCATGTCCTGGTCGGGTGAGTCGTAGGGCGATTCCCACTTGATGACGGCGAAGGTCTTGCCGGTGCGCACGGCGTGCAGGTGGCGCGGCGGCAGCCGGTTATCCGGTATCATCTTCACCACCACGGAGTCAGAGGGGGGCCCTTGGTAGGGAGACACCACCCGCACCTGGGAGGGAGGCACGGAGGTCAGGGCAGTGTCCTGGGGGAGCCAGGGGAAGGGCAGGGGGCAGAGGAGGAGGGGAGCCCACCAGGAACAGGTACTGCTCGTCGCGCTGCACCAGCACCGTGGCGTTGTGGGCGCTGGTGGTGCTGTTGTGGGGGCTCCTGTACAGCTCCAGGAAGGACGTGGCGTAGAAAATTCCATAGATCTGAGGAGGAAAAGCGCGGCAGGGATTGGCACAGCCCACAGCATCCACTGGCTGCTGTGGGAAATGGATTTGTAGGAAATTCTCCGAGTCTGACAGGAGGCTTACGTGGCGCGTATCTGTGTGTAAACTTTGAGATAAGAAATGTTGGCTCAGAAATGTCACGGGATAGGATGGATGTGGTTGGGAGAGAAATTGAATATCTAGAAATAGATATCGTTGAGAGAGAAATGGAACTAGAAACAGACATTGTTGGGAGAGAAATGGAACTAGAAACAGACATTGTTGGGAGAGAAATGGAGCTAGAAACAGACATTGTTGGGAGAGAAATGGAGCTAGAAACAGACATTGTTGGGAGAGAAATGGAGCTAGAAACAGATATTGTTGGGAGAGAAATGGAACTAGAAACAGACATTGTTGGGAGAGAAATGGAACTAGAAACAGATATTGTTGGGAGAGAAATGGAGCTAGAAACAGACATTGTTGGGAGAGAAATGGAGCTAGAAACAGATATTGTTGGGAGAGAAATGGAGCTAGAAACAGATATTGTTGGGAGAGAAATGGAGCTAGAAACAGACATTGTTGGGAGAGAAATGGAACTAGAAACAGACATTGTTGGGAGAGAAATGGAGCTGGAAACAGACATTGTTGGGAGAGAAATGGAGCTGGAAACAGACATTGTTGGGAGAGAAATGGAGCTAGAAACAGACTGTTGAGAGAGAAATGGAGCTGGAAACAAGTTTTAAAGGATGGTTTTATATATAAGACTAAAAACTTAGGAGAAATGTTGACTTAGAAATGTTGTGGAATAGGACAGATACTGTTGAGAGAGAAATGGAGCTAGAAAAAGATCTTGTTGGGAGAGAAATGGAACTAGAAACAGATTTTGCTGAGAGAGAAATGGAGCTAGAAACAAGTTTTAAAAGATGGTTTTGTACATAAGATTGGATACTTTGGAGAAATAGAACTATGAAGGATGTGCTGTAGTTGGATTTACCAGGGGTAATTTTAGATTATTGGTTTTAAGGTATTTACAGTATGGTGTGGTAAAAGTTGATAGGTTAATAAACACTTATAATCTATTGTAATTAGGAAAAAGACTTCTGTCAGACTTTAAGAATTTTCTACAAATCCATTTCCCACTTGCTGTCAGTTTTAGGGGATGAAGCAAAGACCCTTTTCCCTCTGGCCCCTTTTTCCTGCTTTTCCCTCTGTCTGGCCCAAGTTTAGTCTGCCCACTTCCCTTTGAACTCCCAACCCAAACCCCCTGAGCTCGGCTCAGGTGACAGCAGTTGATTCAAAGGCTGCTGGAGCATTGTGCTGTCTGTGTTTGAGCCACTCCTCACTGCAGCAAACAGACCAGCAGCCTTTGCTTCTGTTTAAAAGGCAGGAGGTTCTTTCGCTCAATATCCCCAAAATTTTCAGGGCTTTGGAATTCAATGCAAACAAATTCTCCTGCTTTCAGGGGTTTGTGTGCTGCTCTGAGGCTCTGAGCTGGAGCCCAGGGTGGCTCTGAGGGAAGGGTTGGTGCCTTACCACATTCCTGGGGCCAGTCCAGCTGCATTCCACGGCCGTCTGGTTGATGGCCTTGGCCTTGAGGCTTGGGGACACGGGCCTTGTGCCACTGGTCACCACGTGCACAAAGGACAGAGGGCTGTCCCCCAGCTCTGTCTTAGCCCAAGCAGAAATTTCGTAGGGGGTGTGTGCTGTCAGATTGGCCACTGAGCGAGAAGAGAAAGGGGCACTGTTAGGTGAGGCACAGCTAGGGCAGGGTGGGAGCACAGGGGAAGGGTCAGCATCACAAACAGACAGGAGCCTGCCTCTCCTGGGCTGTGCTCTCATGACTTTGCAGTAATTTCCTTTATACAGAAGCACCTGAGAATCTGGAATCCAACCCAGCCTTGCTTTTCTGTGCCTGGATGGTTTCACACATCCACACTGAGATTTTCCCAAACCAGAAATGTGATTAACAGGGACATGTGTTGTGTGCAAGCCCGAGAAATCCTTGTTCTGTTTCTGCTCCCTTAGGCAGATTAAAATGGAACAACAAACAAAACCCCATGAGAAAGGACTAGTGCAGCTCTGGGGGTAAATCCCAAATCTGCTTGAAATCTCCAGGTCCTCAGAACAGGGAATTTGCTGCTTTGTCCTGTCCAGATTTAAACAGGATTGTTTAAACAGAACTACTAGCAGCAAAAAAGAAATAAAACAATCCTATAACCTCTCATCAATCCTTCTGCTTGGTGTTGACCAAAGCAAAGCTTTCGATTTTGAGCAGAATTTACCTTTTTGGATGGACTTTTCCCCTTCTATGACCAGAGTCCTTTTTTCCTGCCTGTGGCTATCAAATGTCCAGTAGATGTTGACCACGTAGCCACTGACCTGTCAAGCCCAAGGACACAGAGCCATCAGCTCAGCTGATGCACACAGGGAACCAGGGCTGCTGTCAGACCCCTGACAGTCCTTGCATTGTATTTTCCATCCCAATTAAGAGCCCCGGGGCAGTTTGGGAGCAGGAAGAAATGATTTGGCACGCAATAACTGGTAATTGCAATGCTTCAGTGGGAGACAGCTTCTCCCAGCCACTATTCACCACTTCCCCAGCTCAGATGGAAGGGGAAAAACTCTTACCTTGATATTTGTGGTCATTTTTAGGCTGAAAGTTATGGAGTCATCACTGTAGCTCTCAATGTGGATGACAGGGGGAGGAATGACTGGGAGGAAGGAGAGAAAAGACCTGTTAGTACAGCACAAAGAAATAAAAATATTTCTTGAGAGGGGAGAGAGATAAAATACAGCTTTTTGTGTGAACACCCAGCTCCCAGGACAGGACAGGACAGCCCAACCTTGCCTACGCCATGTCCCCCTCCAAGGAGACACTGGCATCATTTTTAACTCCAGCACCTAAAGCTGCTTTATCTGTGCCCTGCTCAGTGCAGGCTGGAGCTGGAGGGCTCTGGGCAAAGGGATTTCCCTCGGAACTCAGCGGGGAGAGCTCCTCTCCCAGGAACAGCTCCTGCCCTTCCGAGGAGCTGCTGAGGGAGATCAGGAGCTGTCAGTGCCAAACCCACAGGCAGAGCTGTGTCTGTTCTTTCTGCCTCTGTTTTTCTAACATCAGGTGATTCACCTTATCTGAATCCTGCACTTTGAGTAGCCTGGTGCTTTCTTTCCCTCCTTTCATCTGACAAATTAGCAGAAAATTTTGATGCAGGGACATAAGTTTCGATGAAAAACTTGGCATGAATACAAACGACTTCAAAAGGCTTTTATTAAAATAAGAAAAAAACAGCAAAACCCAGGTTGGGAAGGAAATTATTTACTGTGCTGTTTGAATTTATCTGCTGTCAGACTGTGATGGTTGTGATAGTTCTTGGGAGCTGTGGTTGTTTTTTATGGACTAAACCTGCAGGAGGAGCCACAATAATTGTGACCTAACAGGGAGAAGGATGAGCCAGTGAGAGTGATGGAGTTGGCAATTTCTTGTCTATCTGGAGGCAGAATTTGGCCTACAAAAGTCTGAGGGAATCTGTCTGCAGCCTGGGAGAGAGGGGACAGGCTCTTGCTCAGTTCCAGGGCAGCACACCCACCCCCTGTGCCACAGAGCTCAGAGGAAGAGGCAGTGACCCCTCCAGAGATGCCACCGAACTCTGAGGCAGCTCAGGATGAGTGAAAAATTCCCTTTTTACAGGTCACTTTGAACAGCAAAGCTGTCAAAGGCTTGGCAGGGAGAATAAAGGCCGGGGAGGTGGCTCTGGATGCTGCTGCTGATGTTTCAGGCTGCTCCTCTGCCTCGTGGTCACCTTCTCTGAGCTGACCCAAACAACAACATTTACCTTTGCCTCTGACCGTGGTTATGGACTTGGATTCACTCCAGTTTCCCACCCCTCGGCTGGTTACTGCAGCAACCTTTGGAAACCAGAGGGAGAGGGAGCATGAGCAACATTTTTACAGTGCAAACAGAGAGGGGAGGTGAGAGCAAGGTTACAGACCTGGAAAAGGGCTTGGGAGCAAACAAAAGCTTAATTACTTGGCAATAAAATGCTTAATGCAGAGATAAAGCCGACTGCTTAAAGTCAATTAAAGGAATCTAAGAGGAGGGAGGTGCAGCCTCTTTGCAGATAACTGCTCTCTGATGGGATCTTTGAGGAGCCCATCGAGATCAGGATCTCCACGGGCCATCAAGGAGGTGAGAGCCACGCCAGGGAAGAACAGGCAAGCCCTGAAATACTTCCAAGGATTTATCTGGGGATGGGTTATATGGGGAAGGAATACCATGGGAAGAAAGCCTCCAACCAGCTGTGAGAATAACAGGGGTTTGGAGGAGGGGGTTGATCCCCCCTGGCAGTGAACCCCCCCAGGAGCTCAGGAGGATGGACAATGGCAAAGCACTCATTTCCCAGGGCTCACTGTGCAGACTTTCATTTCCTTTTCTTATTACTTCTGTCTATAATTCCCCAGCCTCTCCCCTGTGCAGACATTCCCCACAGGCAGATCTGCTGCTTTTCCCACTGACACACCAAGGACCAAATTTATCTCTGGCCCACATCCAGTGCAATTGCAGTGACATTGGAATGGGCAATTAGCAGGGAGGGCTTTGTAATCCAGCCTGGCCTTGTGGGACAGAGGAGCAAATCAAGGGCCTTGGAACTATAGACATCAGCAGTGCTGGTGTGGGTTGGCATTAAAGGGCAGGGCTTGAACAAGATGGGTTTTTAACAAAATATTTTTTTAGCAAGTTTTTGGCTGTGCAGGAGTTAAGCCACTCAGGAATGAGAGCTCACTTAGAGGGAGCTTTGGAAATACTCTGAGAGAGCTTTGGAAATACTCAGAGAGAGCTTTGGAAATACTCTGAGAGAGCTTTGGAAATACTCAGAGAGAGCTTTGGAAATACTCTGAGAGAGCTTCGGAAATACTCTGAGAGAACTTTGGAAATACTCTGAGAGAACTTTGGAAATACTCAGAGAGAACTTTGGAAATACTCACTCTGGATGAGAGCTTACTTAGAGGGAGCTTTGGAAATATTCACTCTGAGAGGGAGCTTTGGAAATACTCAGAGAGGGAGCTTTAGAAATATTCACTCTGAGATCAGAGAGTTTTGGAAATACTATGAGAGAGCTTTGGAAATACTCAATCTAAAAGGGAGCTTTGGAAATACTCAGAGAGAGCTTTGGAAATACTCTGAGAGGGAGCTTTGGAAATATTCAGAACTTTGGAAATACTCAGAGAGAACTTTGGAAGTACTCACTCTGGATGAGAGCTTACTTAGAGGGAGCTTTGGAAATACTCAGTCTGAAAGTGAGCTTTGGAAATACTCACTCTGAGATCAGAGAGCTTTGGAAATACTCAGAGAGAGCTTTGGAAATACTCTGAGAGGGAGCTTTGGAAATACTCAGAGAGAGCTTTGGAAATACTCTGAGAGGGAGCTTTGGAAATACTCACTCTGACTGTGTAGAGAGTGTTGACCTGCAAGTTCTTGATCTCCGTGTAGTTCTTGGTGGTTCTGAGGGATGACCACTCCTTGGATCCACTGCTGCTGTATTCCACCTAGGAGCACCAAAACAAGGCGTGAGGGCTCAAAAATGCCACAGGCCAGCAGGTCCCTCTGGGACAAAATGCCAGCAGAAAGAAGCACGGCGTCTCGGAAAGGGAGAAATTAACAACTCCAGGGCTGTGGTGCTGCCTACAGCTTTCTTCTTCCAACCTGCCTGATGCTCCCAGCAGATTTCCTCCCCAAAATATCCCACTGCAGGCCCACCCCCCACAGCTGGCTGTGTGCTGGTGTCCCCGTGGCAGGGAGCTGGGCTCAGGGCCAGCAGGACTCACGATGAATTCCCGGATGAGGCCGTGGGCGTTCACCGGGGGACTCCACCAGCCCATCACCACCCCCTCAGCTTCTTCCTTCAGGGACAGCTGGAGGTTCAGGGGAGCATCTGGTACTGGGGAGAGAAAGAGAAATATCAGGGCCACTCACCGTGGTGGGCCCAGAGCGTGCAGGGGAATGAGGCATCTCCCTGAAAAACCGGGACAAAGGGGTGGACGGCCCTTTCTCCCAGTCCAGAACAATTCTAGTTCTGGAATGTTCTGCCCGGGGAGGTGGTGGGGTCACCATCCCTGGGTGTGTTTAACACAGCCTGGATGTGGCACTGGGGGCCAGGGTTGAGTTGAGGGGTTGGGTGTGGGAGAGTTAGGGATTGCGGCCGAAAGAACTTGGGCTGTTACGGGTAGACAGGAAGACCCCTCCTCACCTTCAGTCTGACCTTGGCTACCTGGCCACACCCAGGACAGGGCCAAAGGAAGTGACACAGACTGCCCAAGCCATAAATACCCCTGAAACCTTTGAATAAACGCCATTTGCTATCCACCATATTGGTGTCTGCAGCATGTGGACCGAGTGACCCTGTCTTTGGGTCACCGTGCCGGACCCCAGAACCAGGTCGCCTTGCAGGGAACTGCAACAGTTGGGGCTGGGTTGGATTTGATGATCTTGAAGCTCTCTTCCAAGCCAGGGATTCTGTGAGTTCTGGGAATTCCCAAGACCCTTTTTGTTCATAGCAGGGATTTCTCTATTTTTCAGCCCTCTGGCATTCACGTTCTCTGAAAAAATTTCTTGGCCCAGGATTTATCTCCTGGGAAGCGGAGAAGCCTCAGAGAAAAGGAAAACAATTCTTATCTCATTGCTTCTCCTGTGCTGTGCTCATGTGGACTGGGTTTGGAGATTGTTCACCCCCAGGTGACTGTTCCATTGGATTTCTGCTGGGAGTTGTTTTGACTCTTTGGCCAATTGGGGCCGAGCTGTGTGGAGACTCTGGAGAGAGTCTCGAGTTTTCATTATTATCTTTTTAGCCTTCAGTATCTTTTCTGTTTTCTTTAGTATAGTTTAGTTTAGTTTACTATATTCTTAATATAGTATTATAAATATAGTATACTATTTTATATTATTAATAATATCATAATTATATATCACATATACTGTGATATATAATTATAATATTATATCATTAATAATATATATAATACATATAATATATTAATTGTATTATAGTATAATATAGTATTCTGAGAACATGGAGACATATATTATGAGAACATAATATAGTACTATAAATACAGTATTATTAGTATTAAAGTAGAATATATTAATAGTATATATAATAATACAATATAATTAATATATTGTAATAGATGGAATAACTATATTAATTATATTACTATTAATAATATAATATATATAATATATGTATATATATGTAATATATATACAATATTTTAATAGTATTATAGTATTATATAGTATTCTGAGGACATGGAGACAGGAGAACAGAATATAGTATTATAAATATAGTATTATAGTATTAGAATAGAATATCTTAATAGTATATATAATATATTATTAATGATAATATAATTAATATATTGTAATAAATGTAATAATTATATTACTTATATTAATTATATTAATGATATAATATATTGTATATATATGTAATATATATGCAAAATAGTTATAGTATTACAGTAGAATATATTAATAGTATATATTCTATATTATTAATAATATAATATAATTAATATACTGTAATATATGTGATAATTATATTAATTATATTAATAATAATAAAATACATGATATATTTTGTATATATGTAATATATATACAATATATTAATAGTATTATAGTATAATATACTATTCTGAGAACAGGGAGTCAGATGCATCATTCCTGCCTGGTCAGGGCATTCCCTGCTAATACAATTCAGCCCAAATTCAGCCCAAATCCATCCAATCCAGCCCAAATCCATCCAATCCAGCCCAAATCAATACAATCCAGCCCAAATCCATCCAGTCCAGCCCAAATTCAGCCCAAATCAATACAATCCAGCCCAAATCTATCCAGTCCAGCCCAAATCCATCCAATCCAGCCCAAATCCATCCAATCCAGCCCAAATCCATCCAATCCAGCCCAAATCCATCCAATACAGCCCAAATCCATCCAATCCAGCCCAAATCCAGCCCAAATCCATCCAATCCAGCCCAAATTCAGCCCAAATCAATACAATCCAGCCCAAATCCATCCAATCCAGCCCAAATCCATCCAATCCAGCCCAAATCAATACAATCCAGCCCAAATTCAGCCCAAATCCATCCAATCCAGCCCAAATTCAGCCCAAATCCATCCAATCCAGCCCAAACCCATCCAATCCAGCCCAAATCCATCCAATCCAGCCCAAATTCAGCCCAAATCCATCCAATCCAGCCCAAACCCATCCAATCCAGCCCAAATCCATCCAATCCAACCCAAACCCATCCAATCCAGCCCAAATCTGGCAGGCTCTGGTGGCAGCAGCAGCTGTGCTTACGTCCTTCGGGCGCCCGCAGCGTGATGAAGTCGTTGGTGTTGTAGACCCTGCTCAGACACTGCACCTGCACCTTCACCTGGTAGCTGCAGTCGGGCTTGAGGACTTTCAGCACGCTGTTGGTTTTGTTGCTGTGGGTCTCCAGGATCTTCCAGATACTCTCCCCAACCATCCTGAGGGATGGAGCCACACACCTCCAGTCAGGATGGGCTTTTTTAGCACAGGACACAGGGATTGTCCCAAAAATGGAACCATTTTAAAAGGCTGCTGCTCATCTGGTAGTGCCACACCAGCAATCTTGAACAGATGCTGCTGGAAAGCCTGAACTAACCATGGCTTGGTGACTTATAAGCCCCTGAGCTTTTCTGTAATTCTTGTGCTCAAATTTATTACCTTTGTTCTTGTTCTTAATGGTCCCACAAAGACAAGGCATGAGTGGAAAAAACAATGAACATCACAACTTTACTGTCTGAGTACATGGTCAAGGAGGAAACCAGTGCAGTTTGTCCAAATCCCCTCTGGGTGCACCTATTTTGTGTCTCTTGCTACCAAACATTAAATTTTCCAAGCAGAACTTGATTAAGGAGCTCTGAATGTTCCAGGCCTGATTCTGTGCGGTTCTCTGCAGTAAATACAGGCACACCTGTGCCCATGCTTGTCCTCTTTACCTGCCACAGAGCAGGGGGGGATGATGTACCTGTAGTAGATGTTGTAGACACAGGAGGTCGAGGACATCCTTTTTGGCCGAGCCCACGTCAGGGTGACATCACCAGAGAAATCAGCTGTCCACTGAAGGTTCTGGACCTTGTACACGATTGTGTCATCTGGGCAGAGGATGGGAAAAGTGAATTTACTGCAGGGAAACAAGCCCTGTGCCCAGGAGAGAAACAGGAGCTTGGTTTGGAACACCAACAACAGGGGAGGCAGCACTGACTGAAGGGGTGTCACTTAAATGAGATGTGTGGTTGATCAGACTGGGCTCACAGAGGGCAGCTCAGAGCAGGGATTTACCCCTGGTGCTCTGAGTTCTACCCAAAATATTTCCTGCTGCATCAGGCAACCGTCCCCTTCCCCCTAAGGAAAGATAAAGTGTGGCTGTTGATGAAATAACTGGGAATTTTGGAATTGTGTGAGTGCACACTGCTCAGTGTCACCCTTCTCCAGCAGTGATCAGTCTGTGCTGTCCCTGTCACCACTCTTTGTGTGATTTTCTTTATCACATCTTGTGCTCAGCAGCAGGACCAAGCAAAGGCTGGTAATTCAGGTTTGGGGCTTGCCTGGACAAAAACTCTGTGGCTGAATCACTACCTGACCTTCTCAGAGGCATTTAGGGGATAAAAGCACCCTGGAACCCAATCCTGGCAGGGCTGGGGGTGGGAGGTGCTGATCTGAAATGCCCCAAATCCGTGCTCTGCTCCCACCAGGCACTCCCTGCTCTCTCTCTCTCTGTGCCCAAATCCCTCTCTCTTTGGAGCCCAAATCTGCTGTGGTTTGGCTCAGCTTTGGTGCAGAACAGAAACCAAGCAGAGCAGGGGCGAATTGGTGCTGTTCTGCTTTCCCTAAACAGCTGGAACTGAATCCAGCAGGAATGTGGGCCATGGACAGCATGGCAAGGCAATTTTTCCAAGGGAAAAGAACTGGTTTTCCCTTGATGTTGCAGCTGAGTTGTGCATCTCAGCAGCTCCTTCCCCCTCCCCTGAACCTGCTAGCCTCTCCCAATCAATATTTAATTAAAGAACTAAACCTGATTGATGCCCAGCCCCCCCAGCAGTTCGGTGGGGGAGCTGCTGAAGCTCATGGCTGGCTGGAGGCAGTGATCAATGCCAGGGTGGGCTCTGTCCCTCTGCCCCCACAGGGCCACCAAGGGCCAGCCAGGGATGGCAGCAGGGCACGTGCCATGTCCCCAGGGTCACCTTGCAAAGCAGGGCAGAGCGGGAGACTCATTTCACCTGTGGGCTGTGTAAAATAGCCAACTTTGCTCCTATCCATCCTAAAATGATGATTTTTTTTTTTTTTTTCCTGTGTCTGAGGCTGCTGGAAGACAAATTGTCAGTGCAGAAGCTGCTGAGAAGTTTGTCCCAGCTGGTGATAAATGGCTGAGGAGGGAGCTTGGACAATTGAGCAGAAGCAGATAAATCAAGGATGTTTTGGGAGGGCGAGGTCACAGAGCCAGGAGAGCAAATCTGTGTGCTGACAGGGAGTGAGGGATGGCAGGGGGCTGCTGCTCACCTGTGCAGTTCCTCTCATCACTGCTGTCTGAGCAGTCCAGGTACCCATCACAGCGCTCCGTCAGCAGGATGCAGGCCTCCCCATCCTCACACCTGAAGCCACTGGGGCAGGACAGGCTGCTTGGAGTGGCTGAAAGAGGCAGAACAGTTCAGGACTGGAGGCAGGGAAGTTCCCTCGGCAGCACTGGAATGTTTGCAGGTGGCTGCATGTCAGGGATGGAGCTCAGGCTGATGTGTCACCTCTGGGGTGTCTCCTTCTGGCTGCACCTTCAGGAGAACCTGGAGCTCATCCCATGAGAAACAACAACTGGGCTTTAATGGGAATTGCACCACTTGGGCTTTTTATCCTTTATATTTTATTTTTTTTTTCTGTAAAGGCTTTCTGTTTTCTGTAAAGGATTTTTTCCTGCAGGGATTTCCCCAGCAATCAAAGCCTCCTCAGAGGCTTCCCCGCCCTCACAAGGAGCTCCCCAGGGGAAAGCTCCAGGTGTGACCCTGTCCCTGCCCACACTCACGGCAGTTCCGCTCGTCGGTGCCATCCTGGCAGTCCCTGACTCCATCACACCTCTTCCAGTTGGGAATGCACTTGTGCAGCTGCTGGCACTCGAACTCGAAGCGGCTGCAGCGCCCCGGGAGCGCCGGAGACGTGGCTGTCACGTTGGGTCCTGCACACAGAGAGAGGCAGGAGAGCACCAGGGCTGGCACCGCCACCAGGAGGGAGCAGCGCTGTCCCCAGTCCCGACTCCACTAGATGGCAATCGCCTTCCATCCAGCAGGTGATGGGGATGACGCCTTAGCCATCCTCTCTGCTGGCTGCAGAGGGCTGGAAAAGCCTCTGCTCTGCAGGGAATGTGCGGCCCTGGAGCACTGTCCCAGCTGGTGGCAGTGCTGGGGGGTGACCCCAGCGCCAGGGGACATCTTACACCACAAACTAACCCCGCAAGCTGGCCAGGCTCTGAAAGGGCAGAACTCCTTGCAGATGTGATCTGGGAGAAGGGAAGGGGTGAGGGAGAGGAGGGCTTACTTGGGGTGGGACAGGCTTCTTCATCAGAGCCGTCAGAGCAGTCCTTGTAGCCGTCACACACCCAGCTGTTGGTGATGCAGGCGCCGCTGTTGCAGCGGAAATGGTTGGGCAGGCACGTCGGGGGGATCAGCGTGGTAATGGGATGAACTGGAGATCCTAAAAATACACCAGGGACAGCTGACCTGAGCTCCTGCTCCTGTGTAAGCTCCCTGCTGGCCCAGGGGGAAGCAGGTGAGGCATCACAAGCTCACAAGGTGGTTTTGCCTGCGTTGTGTCTGTGATCAGGATATCCAAAAATACAGAGTAAAAGATGCCTGAACGTGCCCACTCGTGGGGCATTTTTGGAGCCTTGGGGGCTGTGGGAAGGCAGAGTGATCCTTCAGCAGGTCCCAGTCCCTGTCAGGTCCATGTCAGAGCCTCAGCAGTGTGTCCTTACCCTCGCAGTCCCTCTCGTCAGACCAGTCCCCGCAGTCGTTCTCCTGGTCGCACTTCCAGCGGTTGGGGATGCAGTGCCCGTTCCCACACTGGAACTGGTAATACCGGGAGCAGTTTGGGGCTTCTGTTGGGTTTTCTGGCAAGGAGAGGAGAGTCCTGTGAGCCACAGGGGCACCTCAGCACAGCTCAGAGGTGGGAGCAACTCAGGGAGCATCACCTGAGCGGCCCAAGCACATTCCTTCCTCTTCATCCCCAGCATTCCCACTCCTCCCAGCCCTCACTCTGTTGCTTTGTCTGTGCTCTTCGTAGCCAGACACCAGCCCTGATCTCAGAGCCAGAGCAGAATCCACCAGAGCATGGCAGAAATGGAGGAGCAAACCCTGCAGCTCCGAAATGAGGCTGCAGCTGCCTCGCCTGGCTGGGTACAGCTCCTACAGCCACCCAGGGAACAGTGGTAAATATTGGGTTTGGCTGCAAACTGCCTGTCTGCTCAGGGCTGGGAGCCTGTGCAGTAAATACAGTCACAGAGGAGTTAGTCAAGCACGAGATGTGCCAGGTTTCCTGCAGGCTTCACTTCACCTGCCTGCAGCAGGAGGGAAATGACACTGATCTCAGGTAGGACAGGCTGCGATGTGCTGCACTCACACACACGAGTGAGAACATGAGGAAGACATTACTCCAAGCTCCTGAAATCCAAGGGAAGCTGGAGCTGCAGTGGCAGGAGGCCCTGAGGGGGCTGCTCACCACAGTTTGCTTCGTCAGAGTAGTCACCACAGTCATCCATCCCGTCACACTTCCACACCAGGCTGATGCACACCCCGTTCTGGCACTGGAAGCTGAACTGGTCACAGGTCCGGTGGAACTCAGGGTCCTGGGCTGCAGGGAGAGGTTTGGTGTAAAGATCAAGGGCTTCAGGAAAGCTTGAGCAGGAAGGAGCACGCTCAGAGGTAACCACGGATTTCTAAGCAGGTCTAGAGCCACCTCTTAGGAGAGCTGGCATCCCTGGTGGCCTGGCTCTCCCCAGGGCTCTGATTCCATGCTGTGCCCACCCCTGCCTTGGCAGAGGTGCCCTGTGTGACACAGCACCCAGCATAGCTGGCATCCCTGGTAGCCTGGCTCTCCCTGCAGCTCTGTTTCCATGCTGTGCTCCCTCCTTTGGCAGAGGTGTGACACTTGTGACACTTAACACAGGGTGACACTCACAGCACTCAGCACAGCTGGCATCCCTGGCATCCCTGGTAGCCTGGCTCTCTCCAGGGCTCTGTTCCCACGCTGTGCTCACCCCTACCTTGGCAGAGGTGCCCAGGGTGACACTCACAGCACCCAGCATAGCTGGCATCCCTGGTAGCCTGGTTCTCCTCATGGCTCTGTTCCCATGCTGTGCCCACCCTCCCATGGCATAGGTGTGACACTTGTGACACTCACAACACCAGCATAGCTGGCATCCTTGGCTCTCCCCAGGGCTCTGTTCCCATGCTGTGCCCACCCTCCCATGGCATAGGTGTGACACTTGTGACACTCACAACACCCAGTGTAGTGGCACCCCGGCTCTCCCCATGGCTCTGTTCCCATGCTGTGCCCACCCTGCCATGTCAGAGGTGTGACACTGGTGACACTCACAGCACCCAGCACAGCTGGCACCCCTGGTAGCTGTGCCCACCCTGCCGTGGCAGAGGTGTGACACATGTGACACTCACAGCACCCAGCATAGCTGGCACCCCTGGCTCTCCCCATGGCTCTGTTCCCATGCTGTGCCCACCCTCCCGTGGCAGAGGTGTGACACTGGTGACACTCACAGCACCCAGCGTAGCTGGCATCCCTGGTAGCTGTGCCCACCCTGCCGTGGCAGAGGTGTGACACTGGTGACACTCACAGCACCCAGCGTAGCTGGCATCCCTGGTAGCTGTGCCCACCCTGCCGTGGCAGAGGTGTGACACTGGTGACACTCACAGCAGCCAGCGTAGCCGGCGTCCTCGTCGGAGCCGTCGCGGCACTGGACGATGCCGTCGCACACCATGGAGTGGAACAAGCACTGCTGCCGGTTCTTGCACACGAAATCCATGTAGCGGGTGCACAGGGGCTCTGCAGGGCAGGACAGGAGGACAGGGGTGGCACCTCTGCTGTCCTTGCAGAGAGCAGTGTCACCTGCTGGGGTCCTGCAGGTCTGAGTGCAGCTCGGGGCGGATTTTGGGGGTTTACAGAGAGTTCCTGAGAAAAATGGTTTGAGCTGTGCCCCTGCCCAGGGTGCCCTCGCCAGATCCCCCTCAGGGTGGGCACAGGCAGCGGGAGGGGTTGGTGCCTCCCTGGCAGTGCCCTCCCAGGCTGTGCTTTTGCTGACCCGCCGGTTTCACAGGGGGCTGTGACTGCCCACTAAGGCTTTCCCATCATCTCCAGGGCTTTATTGCCATCCCTGGCTTGGGCAGAGCAGAAAAAAAATGCAGCTTTGTTTTTTTACCTGCAGAAAGCTGGTTCAGACAGCACCTAATATGCTTAAGCTATGTGTTTTGGATTTTCTGGATAAAATAAGACCAAAAATCTGACTTTTTGAAACCTTTTCAAAACCTTTTTTTTTGAAAGCAAAACCTGGGTTTTGCTTTCAAGGGAAGGTTAGTTGAAAAAAGACACGTAACCTTAGGAACTGCAAGGCTTCTCTAGGACCTGCAGCTTATATCAATCCACCTCAGCAGATCATCATTTCTTTCCAATGACCATTTCTTTAAAAACTCGAGATGCTCTGAAGGTAACAATGTCAAAGTAACCTCACTCAACCTAATCTGCATCAAATGCTTACTAAATACTGCTAGCCACGAACAAATGTTGCCAGTTTGTCTCACTATCAGTGATCAAACTGCTAACACAGTGTCCTGGTTGAGCCATTGGTTGAGGCTGATTGCCTGGTTTAGCTGTTGGCTTAGGCTCAGTCTCTGGTTCAGCTGCTGGCTTAGGCTCAGTCTCTGGTTCAGCTGCTGGCTTAGGCTCAGGCTCTGGTTTAGCTGCTGGCTTAGGCTCAGGCTCTGGTTTAGCTGCTGGCTTAGGCTCAGTCTCTGGTTCAGCTGCTGGCTTAGGCTCAGTCTCTGGTTCAGCTGCTGGCTTTGAGCCTGAGGTGTTGGCTGCAGCCTGAGTGACTGGGGTAGCTCCTGATTTATCTCCCTGCCCTTCCTCTGTCTGCTGCCCTGCAGTATCCAGCAGATAAGCATAGTCCAGGGTCCAGCTCACTGCAGTGATATTTTTCTCCTTAGGGTCATCCTGGTACTTCTCTTTCAGGTATTTCCCCACCTCAGCTGGGTTCTGAATTTGTTCATGGAGAAAGTCCCAGACTATGGGGTCAGAGAATTCCTTCAGGATTTGGCCCATATCCTTTTCCCACACCACTCGGGATTTTCCACTCCTGGGTCTACTCCTGAGTCAGGGGTCTCATCAGCCCCTCTAGAAATCTCAGCCCTCATTCCAGAGAAGCTGCAGACTAGAGGAAATACCAGATTGAATACCAGAAAGATGCTCAGGGGAAACTGAACATTCTCCAACAGGGAGGTAACAGATTGAGAGGAGGAGAAGGAAAGCAAAGGCTGAAAAGCCTCACCCCCTGCCCCTCCTCTAACAAACGGGGTGCAAAGCAAGGCACTTGAGTTCATTAATGCTGCCAGCCCCAGAGCTGGGCCCCAGAGCTACCCTGAGCCGGTACCCACCGCAGTGCTGCTCGTCCGAGGCGTCAGAGCAGTCGTTGATGCCATCACAGTGTTTGCTGGTGGGGATGCAGGTGCCATTGGGGCACTGGAAGCCGTTGCACTTCTTCTCTGAAAGGCAGAATTGGGGGGATGTTGTGTGTTTTTCGGGGTTTTGTTAAAGCTGTTTTAATTAGCTAAAAAAAAGCCAGCGTTGCTGTGGTTTTCACATGCTCTCTGAACAGAGAGAAGTTGTGAGACAAGCAGAGAAGAAGGAAAAAACAATTCTTATCTTGCTGGCTGTGCCTGTGCTGTGCTGAAGCAGAATGCAGTGTGGAGATGGGTTGGCACAGTGAGGGTGTTTGGTTCCCTTGGCCTGCCAGGGCCAGGTGTGTGTGGGACTGTCAGGGACAGGATCAGAGATGAGAGCAGTGCTGGGCAGATTCAGTTTAGATGAAATGTACATAGTATATTATGATAAAGTAATTAATTAGCCCTCTGATACCCATGGATCCTCCTCATCATTCCCTCCCCTTCGCCGGAGCCACCTTTGATTTACAACAGGCTGCCTCTGCACTGTGATTGCTTTTGGGGGTGGGGGCTCTCCCTGAGTTTGCTGCTGGTTTAGCTCAGTGGGCGTGCAGAAATCCCTCCCAGCTGTGGCAGAGCCCCCCACACACTCAGGACACGTTACCACAGCTGGCAGGGTCCTCGTCAGAGCCGTCCTGGCAGTCGGCGTCGCCGTCGCACGCCCAGCGCTGCGGGATGCAGTGGCCGTTGTGGCACTGGAAGCTGGAGGCCTCACAGGTGTGATAAACTGCTGAAACCAGAGCAGGGGGACACCTCAGTGTGGGCTGTCACCGTGTCCCAGCTGAGCTGAGAGTATCAGGCCACGCAATCCCACCCTGCTCCTTCCCCTGCCCCAGGATCTCCCACCAGAGTCCCAGCAACCACCCCATGGAGCAGGCAGGAGAATTCCTTGAGTCCCAGTTTTCCCTGGTCTTTCCCTCTCTCTGCCATGCCTCAGGGATGGCTTTTGCAGGGCAGAGATCTCCCAAAGCTCTCCCAGAATTCAGCAGCCTCTCTCCCTGTGATCTCAGTCCTTGGGGTGCGTGGGCAGAGGTGACAGTGGTGGCATCGTGCCAGAGATGGTGAGAAATGTCACCGAGATCAAGCAAGGCTTGGCAGAGCTGCAGAGTCCCCCGTGCAGGGCAGGACAGAGTCAGAGAGAGCTTTTAATTAAGGCAAACAAGGCTCTTGTATGTTGCCAAAGCAAACAAGAAATACGATTCTCCCCAGGGGTTTTCCTTAGGCTCCTGTCAGGAAAATATCTGCCTGTGGGGTATCTGGGCTGCAGCCTGGTTTGTGTTGTCACTTCAGAGACAAACCCTGCTCCTCAAGCAGCAGAGCACTCAGAGTTATTGAGAAAAACAGTGTTCAACTTAATTAAATGGCACGATCTTGAGTTTTAGGTCAGAGAGTGACATGCACTCGCAGATATTTCAAAATAGTACAATCTGCTGGCAGTAATATTCTATTAGGTATTCAGCATGAAATGTAATTATTTTAGATAAGAGCAATAATTGCAGCCCGGTGAAGTCAGACGGAATGTTCCTCAAATAATTGTGATCCTCTTAGATAATTCCAACTTGGGGCTTTACAAACCCGACACGCTTTTTGAAGTAGGTTCCTCTCCTGTAGTAATTCTCTCTGGAGAAACTCATACGAGAGATAAGTGATACCAATATAAATTAAACCTTCTTAGAAAGGCTCACTCATGGAATACCAATGACCAGGATCAGCCCTGGGCGCTCCAGGCACAGCAAATGCCACGGGGGTGAGCAAAGAGGAGCTCAAAGACCTGAAAGGGATCTCTTAAATCCTCGTGCCAGAGCCCCAGGACAGCAGCTGGTGCCATTCTCTGTCCCAAAGGCTCCAGGCTGCTGCCAGCATTCCCAGATCCTGGTCCCTGCAGCTCCCCATGCCATGGGAAGCACTGCTTTTATCTTAAATATCCTATGGATGGCTGATAAATACAACCTTGTGTGTTTTTTCTTAAATATCCTATGGATTGCTGATAAATACAACCTTGTGTCTTTTATCTTAAATATCCCATGGATGGCTTGATAAATACAACCTTGTGTGTTTTGTCTTAAATATCCCATGGATGGCTTGATAAATACAACTTTGTATCTTTTATCTTAAATATCCCATGGCTGGCTTGATAGATACAACTTTGTGTCTGTTATCTTCAATATCCCATGGATGGCTTGATAAATACAACCTTGTGTCTTTTATCTTAAATATCCCATGGATGGCTTGATAAATACAACCTTGTGTCTTTCACTGACAGACTGGTGCTCTGCCTACTCTGACAAGTTTCTTCTCATGCAAACACTGAGGTTTTTGGTTTGGTTGGTAGTTTTGCCTGATTTTTTCTAGTGGAAAAGGCCAGTGCACTGCTATCTGTTGTTTTATCTGATGAGAAAAAGGCTCTGTGTGGGTGTTAACCTCGGGAGGCTGCTGAGGAACATCATCACTGTGGTGGTGAGGAGGGTGGAGTGTTGTGACTTCCTGCTCCAAACACACAGTGAGGCTCACAGGTCTTGCTGCACAAAGCAGGAGAAAGGTTGTTTCTGCCAGCCAGGCTGCTTTAGTACAAGCTGGAAGTTAAACCAAAAGTGGGTCTTCCTGCTTAGGGCACCCCCTTTAGGTTTTCAAGCCTGTGGAGCAAAGAGGCTGCCAGAGCAGGACTAAAACTGCCCAACTAAACTTCCCAAACTAAACCTGCTTCTTCTTCACATCAGCTAACTGTGGAGAGGCTGCAAAGAGCGTGCCTGATTTCCCCACCTAATTAATGGCGAGGAAGCAGAGTGAAAGCTGTGGAATGCTGCCAGGGCCCACCAGCCTGATTGCTGCCTCCCTGCAACACACGAGCTCTTCTTGCAGGAGAACCCTTTGGCTGCTCAGCAGCCACAAAACCACTTCCCATCCCACAGAGCTTTGCCTGTGGGTGCAGTCTTGCAGGTAAAAAAGCAAAGCTGGGTCCCACTGTGAGCATCTCAGAGCTGCCAGAAAATTCCCAGTGAATCTGGGGGAAAGAAATCCTTGGATTTGGAGCATCACATCACCCTAAGGTGCTCTAACAAGCAAGGAAACTGAGGCACAAGACACTGGCTAATGTCTCCCAGGCTGGAAGTAAAAAGTAGGAGCAGCAGGAGGTTCTTGAGCAACACCTGAGCACTCACCAGTGCAGTTGGCTTCGTCAGACCAGTCCCTGCAGTCGTTATCCCCGTCACACATCCAGGACAGACGGATGCACATCCCTGAGCTGCAGCTGAACTCATCATTCCTGCACTGGTGAGCTTCTGCAAACAAAACATTGGGCTCCAGGTCACGGGAATGCCCAAGGAGCAGAGCAGCAAAGCTGGATAATAATGGCACAGGAGTCTCCCAGCTGGAACGTGGCGAGGGGAAGGACCAGCACATGGTCCTGCTCTCTCCTCCTGTCCCTCACTTCCCAGTACATGATGATCCTGGATTCTTACATGTCCCTAATTCCCAAATACCCTGGAGATGCTGGTCGTGTCCCCCATTTCCCAGTCCCCAGTAAATGAGGAGGAGACAGCCTGGGTAAACAGGGAGATCTTCCCCATCATCACCCTGAGCAGCATCCAGAGGAGGAGCAGCTCTGAGCAGCACAGAGAGGGCTGGAGAGCAGCTGCCCACCCGTGCCCAGGGCAGGAGGGGCACTCACCACAGTGACTTTCGTCGCTGTTGTCCCCACAGTCATCCTCCAGGTCACATTTGTAGGACAGGGGGATGCAGGTCCCCGAGCCCTGGCAGCGGAACTGGGTCTCGGTGTCGCACACGGTGGTTGCTGATGGGGACAGGAGGAGGAGGAGGAGGAGGTGGTTAGAAAATGGTTTCTGCTGTCTGAGGGTAGGGAAGTGGAGGGACAGGGACAGAATCCTGCCAGTCCAGCCTGATTTCCTGCTCTTGTACTTCAGTGCCTTTTTTAGGCACTCCATGCATAGCAGAGGGGTCCATTTTCTGTCTGGGGATCAGGACTGAAACTCCTGATGTCCACTCCCAAGCCAGGGAGCAAGAAGCCAAGGCTGTGGAGCTGTCTGCTGCCCACAAAGGGGACTGAAACCTCAGGTGCTGGGACGAGACAGGGCAGCCAAAGCAGGAGAGAAGCTGGCCATGAGTGTTGCTATCCAAGGCAGCATCTCTGTGGCACCTCCCCTCTCCAAGGAATGGAGAGGTTTTCCCACTCCTGGAACCACTGAACTCAAACTTGGACTCTGCTGACTGGTACCTTGACTTTGTCAGGGAAATAAGTTCCTCATTGGTACAAAATGGGCATAAGCAGCCTCTCTCCTGGTCCTCCAGTGATTCCTAACATCAAACCCAGTCCTTTTCCCACAGTGCACTAACCCAAACCCTTTGGCTGTGCAAAGCTGTGGAGCATCTGCCCCTTCTGCACACACTGGCACTTCCTAACTTTGCTCAAAAAGGTGACTTCTATCTTTAATGGGTGAACTTGATTTATTATCTCAACAAGAGGCCCGTGTCAGCACTGTCTGCTCTCTTTTCCTCATTGGCTGTGCCCTCAATTAACTTCAAAAGACAATTAGTGCAAGAGACAGTTGGCATCAGACTCACCAAAACTTTAGACACTGACGCCTCATCTGCTCAAGGGGACTGGGACAAACCCATCCAATTTGCTTTGGGAGTTACCAAAGAGCTGGGTTACACCCCCAGAGAGCCTCCTGCTCTCCCTGACTGCGAAAGGAGCATGCAGCATCAGCTGAGGTGCCACCACAGCCACCACAGCAGACACCTGAGCCTGGCCAGGCCAGCACCACCAGGGCAGGACACTCACGGCAGTTCTTCTCGTCGCTCATGTCCCCGCAGTCATTGTCGTTGTCACACTGCCAGATGCTGTTGATGCAGTTCCCATTGGAGCACCTGTACTGGTTGGGCAGGCATGTGTTCTCTGGGGCAGGAGGGACAACAGAAACAAGCTGGCACGAGGCTGTGCTTCCAGAAATGGGCCAGAGGACAGGTCACACCGACCTCTCGTGATGGCAGAAGCCACCTCAGCCCTGAGCAGCAGCAAGAGCCAGGCAGGACCTTACCTTCCTTGATGCAGGTGTTGTTCTTCATGGTGTAGCCATGGGGACAGTCACACCTGAGCTCCCCACTGGGCAGCACCGTGCTGGCCACCCCCTCGGGGCACTTGCAGCTGCGGCCGTTGTTGGACCTGGGCAGGCAGAGCAGGCTGCAGGGCTTGGAGATGCAGGCGTTCCGCCCTGGAGCAGGGCAGGAGGAGGGGACAGTGTCAGGGCAGAGGCACGGGAGCCCCAGTGTCACCTGCCAGCCCAGGAGAGAGGGACAGGACCCCCAGTGTCACCTGCCAGCCCAGCACAGAGGCACAGGAGCCCCAGTGTCACCTGCTGTGGGTTCACACACCCTCAGGAGCCATCTCTGCAGGGCTGAGTGCTGAGGTCACCCCTAGGAATGCCCAGAGCCATCTCCAGGGAGTTTGAGGGCCTTTAAGGGACACAACTCATCCGAGTGGCTTTGGAGGTCTACCAAAGGATGTCAGCTACACCCCCAGAGTGCCTCTTGTCCCTCCAGTCTGGAGCCCCTCAGTGGTCTGGTACCCATCTGGAAATGGGTACCAGACCACTGAGGGGTCTGGTACCTGGTCTGGCCCACGGGGGCCAGCACTGCCTTGTCACAATGCCACCCCAGTACAGAGGGACAGGAGTCCCAGTGTCACCTGCCATCCCAGGAGAGAGTCACGAGGGGGTTCCTTAATCATGATGATTAAGGGAGGGCACAGTTGGTGCAGCCCTGAAGTCCTGCAGGTTTTGGTCTGTACAACACTTTGATGGAAAAGCCAGGATCTGACACAAAAGGTGCCACCACAGCCCAGTGCCACACGAGCTCTCTCTCCTGGCAGCCAGAAGCAGAGCATACCCCTCATGAAACTCATTCCTGAAAGCCTCAAGCCCTGCAGGAATGGGTGGTCAGGAAATACAAGCCAGGATGGCGCAGGGGGCTGGGAACCTGTGGAAATGGGGGATGAACACATTTCTGAATCCCAGGGAGGATCATCTGCATCATTACCTGTTGTCTTCCCTCTGTAAAAGATTTTCATATCCATGATCCCATTGAGTCGGCCCACCAAGATCTCCATCCTGGAGCCGCTGGTTTTGGATGCTCTGAAAATACTCAGCTGTGACCAGTCGTTCCAGTAGATTTCATTCTGAAACACAGGCTTGGCTCTCAGTGTGAGCAGAGGCACCACCAGGGCCGTGCTCATCAGTGCTACCTGCACTCATCACCCCAAATACTGCATCTGGGGACACATGGAGAGGGAAAAGTGTCCCTAACCCACTGGGGAGAGGAAGAGGAAGGCCTGAGGTTGGATTTGAGCAGAAATGAGAGTGACAGAGTGATCTGCTGAGTGGCAAACATTGCAGAGCAGCTGCTTGGGAATGTTGGTTCTGGATCGGGCTGCACTTGCCTGCTCCTTTCAGGGATTTGTGGGAATGTTTCAGGGAAGCAGACAGAGAGACAGGATGCCATGCCTGCTCCAAATCACATCCCTATCCTTCAAATTCAGTGTGCTCTGTGCTCCTCCAGCACCAGCCTCAGAGCCCGCGTGCTACAGAAAAAATGACAACGGGGAAAACAAACCTTAAATACAGCAATGGCATAGGGGTGAGGGAGGCTGTCCAGGATCACAGATCTCTGCATGCCATTGAAATCCACCCTCTCGATCCTGTCCATGTAGGCTTCAGTCCAGTAGATCCAGTGGTCATCCACGGAAATGCCGTTGGGCCAGCGCACGCCCTCCGAGACGATGCACCCGGCCAGAGACCCGTCCATGTCACTTCTGTAGATGCCAGCCCTGGAGTCCCCCCAGTCTGTCCAGAACATCAGCCTGGCAGCAGGAGAGAGGTTACTCTAAATCCACACAGAGCAGCTCATCAAAAGGATCCGGGTTAGGAGAGGCAGAGGTTGGAATGCTCCACATTCCGCGCCTCTTGCTCGACATGCCTTTGAACAGGGAGCTCTGCAATTCTAATGAACACCACCAGCAGACTTCTGAGCAGCACAGAGGCTTTGGAGCTGCGAGCTCTGTGGTGGGAGTGCAGCTGCAGGTTACCTTGCCATGAACTGCTTTGCTTTGTCAGAGCTTACATTCGCAGCTGAGGCCAAACCCCAAAAAGATGTAACTGGGATTTGGCTCTTGAACTGGAGCAGAGCTCAGTTTCTCACGCATCACCGCAGCTTCCCCCACTGACCAGACCAGTTTTACGGGCACGAAAAGTTATTTACTAATGGATATGTATGGGCAGGAGGGAATTAACAGTTGGTGATCTGTGCTCTGAGGGAGCTGTGCCATGGTTGGGGATGCAGTGGTGACAGTGGGATCCACAGGCCAGGACTGTGCTGTGCCTGTCCCCAGTTTCACCTTGCCAGGCTGTCCTCCCTGAGGAGGCAGTGGTGAAGGAGCAGCAGTTTTCCTTGGGAATAGCAGGGAAATGTTTGTGATGTTTCCTTTCTTACCCTTCTCGGGGAACCAGAGCCAGGGCTCTGGGCCGCTCCAGTATCGAGGAGTTGAGGACAGTCAGTCTCAGGTCTCCATCTGGATTGGCAACCTGGACCCAAAACCAAAGCCAGGACAGGTGTGTTTGCTACTGGCGCTGCTTAAAGCGACACAAAATCTGTGGCAGGCAATTATTGCTCCTTAATAAAATATGCACTGCCAGGGGTGCAGAGCTGTACCTCGATTTTGGGAATCCCAGCGTTGACCCAGTAGAGCAGCTGGCTGAGAGGCTCAAAAGCCAAAGCTTCCACTGTTTCCAACCCAGTGCTTATGATTATTTCCTGCCCAGAGCTGCCGTTGAGACAGAGACGCTGGGGGAAAAAATAAAACCAATCAGAATAAAAGACGAGGAACTGCCTGAAGCCTGAAGGTCAGGGGACAGACAGCTCGGAGGGGAGGAGCACCAGGACAAACATTTGCATTTCAGGGTGTGGATGCAACCCCCGGGTGGCAAGGAGGTGATGCCTCCCTGCTCCCAGCTCACCTGGATGATGTCCAGAGTGACATCAGCCCAGTAGAGGCAGTTGTGCTCGTAGTCAAAATCCAGGGCCACAGCCCCCCTGAGCCCGGCCAGGGGCAGCTCCTCGCTGACGCCCGAGGCCAGGTCGTAGCGGTGGATGGAGTAGCGGGTGGCGTAGAGGATGAACTCGTTCTCCTCTGCAACAACAACGTCTTATTTAGTGGTCGTTTTTGGCTAACTCGAGGGGCAAAAGGAAGAAAATAGCAGGTGTTTTTCACCCCTGGTTAGCACCTCGGGGAGGGAAAGAGCTTTTGTCTCAGTGGGATTAGGTTAATGGGAATGTGGTAATAGCCTCACATGGGGCTGGGCACACACTGTGGGCATTGTCTGGTCCAGGAGGAGGAGGAGGAGGAGGAGGCACAGAACCTGCCCTACCCCTTTCTTCCCACTTTAGTGCTGACAATAAGAAACAAAATACTGATCTCCTCCTCCTTAAAAAAAACCCAACATTAAAAAGAGTGGGAATGATGCAACTCTGCAAGTCCTCAGGGACACTGGCCCCAGGAAATATCCCAGAGTGGGTTTGGTTTCCCAATGGAGCCGAATCCAGGTAATGGGATCCTGGTCCAGGACAAAGTCTCCCGGGCATTATCCCACCACCAGTCAAGTCCAATAATGCTATTAATGAGTAGAGTTAATGTCAGTAAGTAACTCTGGCTGTGCATCCCTAATGAGATTATAGGGAGATATGAAACAGATCCTGTACATGAAAGTGTTACCATGAGCGAGCCAGCACGGGTCCCCAGACGATCTCTGGGAACACAGCACTTCAAAGGGCAGCCCGGTGGGGACAGCAGGTTTACTTTGCAATCAGCAGGGCTCTTCTCAGCATGCCCAACACAGCTCTCCAAATAGCTCAAGAGGGCTCAGAGGGGTGAATAACATGTCAGGAGTAAAGCTGAGTGCAGAGCTGGCAGGAGTCCCAGCACAGGGGATGCTTCCCCGTGCTGTTCCACACCTGGAATATCTTTTGCACGCTGAAAAATTTTAGGGCAGTGTAGGGGAACCTGCTGCTGGTGGGTCTGGCTGCTCTGCTCAGTTCCCCAGCCCTTCCACAAGCCCCTGCCCTGCCTGAGACTCTGGAGCTGCAGCAAGCAGCAATGCTGATCACGCAGCTTGTGACGGCAGATTAAATTAAAGCTCTAATGAGCAGAATGCAAATAACTCTGGCAGCACAGGGGCACGGGACTGCTACAGTGCCTTGTACGTTCCAGAGGAGAAAATAAGGATGGAGGGGTGAATTCTGAGGTGTGAGGGATGAAGGTCTGTCCTGGTCTGGCCCCAAGGGGCCATCGTTCAGCTGCACACGGTGGCTGTCTCAGAGCGGGACCTTCCCAAGGGGACCTTCCCAAGGATGGGGGTGTCTTTGATCTAATTCCTGTCTTTCTGGTTGGGTTCAAGCCAGCTACAGCAAGGACGTGACCAGGGTGAAGGGGTTCCTGCTTGCAGCCTGCCCCTGGGGGCTTCAGAGGGCTCTGCACTGTGGGCAGACACTGCTCCTGAGCAGGACCCTCAGAAGCTCCGGCCACAGGACAGGAGAGGGCGATTTGTAACCCACCCAGGCTCCTGTGTCACAGGTTTTGTCTGAGAGCCCTCTGGGACTCGGTGCCTGGTCCCTGAGGCACCAGCCAAAGGTTTTATGAATGGAGCCCTTGTGCCCAGAGCAGCTCCTGCACACACTCACCCGCCAGCGGGCACGGCACCAGCTCCCCCTCCAGCCGCGACTCGACGTCTCCACCCGTGCAAGTGTCCCCAGAGATCTTCCTGTAGCTGCAACACACAGAGCCAGGCACTTTATTCCATGGAAAAAACTGTGAACAAACCACCCTGTGCAGCCAGAATAAGCTGTGGTGTTTAATTGCCATGTGTGTCCTAACATGCCGTTTGTTTGCTGCCACTCTTGTGGGTTTTGTGGTTGTTTGGGGTTTTTTTAATCACCAGTAAGATAAATTCCAGCACTTGGAATATCAGGCTGCCCTCCCAAGCACAGCACATACCCTCGAGTCTTCCTGTAGGTTGAGCCAACAGGGCAAGGGACTGGTGGGTCATAGGGCTTCCCAGCAAACTCAGGGTCAGGGACACAAACTTCTAAGGACAAGTCATCGCTCAGCTTGAAGCCAAAATCACTGCAAGGAGAAGAAAGATGCAGGGAGGGACAGGGAAAAGCAAAAAATGCAGCCATGCCACACCATGAGTCTATTTTTGCCTAGAATTTTTAAGAACCCAAAGTGACCCTTCGTTTATTATCAGTATTTAGCTGCTCAGAACATCTCCCAGGCAGACAGGATGATTCAAGAACACTTTGCAAATCGGCTTTGCCAGTGGCTGTGCAGGCTGGGGAAGGTGAGGCAGAGCTGAGCCAGTGTGCTCTGCGAAGCTGGCTGCGAGCCCCAGTGCTGCTGCTGAGCTGGCTCGGGTCACTGCTCTGTCTCTTGGCTGGTCCTGCTGGCAAAATGGGAGTTACAGTTCTTTGGAAAACGCTGTGGGGGAGAGAGGTTTTGTCAGTGGGATTCTACAGGGAGCCCAGGGCTGAATTCTGAGGCAGGCTCCCACCAGCTCTGCTCTCAGTCTGCTCGTGGTGAGCCAGACTTGGGCTCAGCATCAGACAGGAGCAGCCTGGTGTGAGCTCCACTGAAAGCTCAGGCCCTGAAAAGCAGCTCCCTTTCTAACCCCAAACCTTTGCATCAGTTTGCCAGAGCGTGTTTCCTGATCCTGAAAGCAGTGTCAGGATTGTGGGAATTGCAGTCAAAGGGCAACAGCAGGGCCAGCTGCACCCCTGTGGCTACAGAATCATAAAGAAATTTAGTGGATCTCTGTCTGTGATGGGAAATTACCCATTCTCCTTTGGAAGGTGATGGATTAACAATACTTCCCTTTTCCGTGGAACCTTTCAGAGGCTCCCAAAAGGCTCTAAAGACATTAATTAAGTCTCATGCGCTGTTATTAATGAAAGGATGTTTTCAGTCTGTTTAGTTTCCTCTCTGCTATAAAATGAAGCAGCGACATTCCGAGCTGCATAAATTGGATGTTTGTTCACTCGGAGCGATTGGTCACAGATACTTATCTTGGATTTACAATCCAGACTAGAAGAAATTAATTGGTATTTTACCATTCAAAGTCCTCCCTCGTACAAGAGCAGTTGGAGACCATGACAGGCCTGTCAAAGTCCTCCCCATTGAAGCAGGTCGCATGAGGAGTCCTCCTTTTGAAAACGGTTTTATGCCCCAGCAAACACTCATTGCCTCGCTCGTCCGAGGGTGACCACAGCTTGTAGTCATTCTCTGTGCAAGGGACCCCTGAGAGGAGAAACAAGGTTGGGCTGCAGAAAGGTGCAGCATTTGCAGCGCCCCAGGTTTAAAGGCAGAGAGATGCTGATGTCCCTGGGTACCCAGGAGTGCCAGGCGTGCTGGCATCCAGCCCCACACCACAGGAATGCCTCTTGTCCCAGGCAAACACTGACAGAACAAGAGGGCACAGCCCTAAGCTGTGCCAGAGGAAGTTTAGGTTGGACATCAGGGGAAAACTCTTCACTGAAAGAGGGATTGGGCACTGGAATCACCTGCCCAGGGAGAGGATGGAGTCACCATCCCTGGAGGTGTTTAAAACAAAACTGGACGTGGTACTCGTGGCAGGGTTTAGTTGATGAGGATGTGTTGGGGCTTTTCCAACTAAAATTCTTTTCCCACCTAGTTCATTCTGTGATTCCCTCCCCTCCCCACCCTCCCCTGGCACAAAACTTCCCCCAAAGAGCAAGGCCCCAGCCCTGTCCCACGGGGAAGGGAAGGCAAGGAGAGCTCCAGCTGGGAGCGTGCGGCGGCACGCGGTGACAGGAGGGAACAGGCAGCTCCGTGGCAGTGACAGGGAATCTGAATGAAGTCGTTCTGGTTACCAAACAGATCCGTTCCCAACAAAACGTCAAGGGAATCGGTGATAAATTTTAGTCAAGCAAATTCCTCTGCTGGGTTTAACTGCGCTTTGATTAAAATGCTGCCTCGCAATCAAAGCTGAAATGGGTTATAAAACATTCATAGGCACAAGCCTTCAGAAGGAATTTTTTTTTTCTCTCTCTTTTCCTTTTCAACAAATTCCTCAATGAGGAGGGAAGGAATACAGGGAGAGCACAGGGCACACGAGTGCCTTCAGCAGCTGTGTCCACGTGGATGTGAGACACTTGGGACAAGGCAGGAGGAGATGCCCTCTCTCCTACCTGCAGAGCCACCCCAGAGATGGCTCTGCCACCCGTCCCCTTACCCAGCACGTCAGTGGTGTTGATCTGCAGGATCAGCCAGCTGTGGCCATTCTCCTTGTAGGAGCCAAAGATGGTGAAAATGGTGCTCTTCTCGCCGGGCTCGGTCAGGAGGCCGTACACAAACACCGGCTTCTCCGAGAACGTGAACACTTTCCAGGTTTCCCCTTCGTTTGTGCTGTACCTGCACAGAAAAGGAGACTGGGAGAGATGCCAGGGGCATGTCCTGCTGTCCTGCTGCAGGGCACTCTCTGCCATGCCCAGCCAAGCAGCAGAGCAGTCCCTGTGCCCCGACACTCACTTGAGCTGGTCGGTCTCGGTGCCTTGGGCAATGGCCACCAGAATTCCACCGTGGTCACCCCAGGTGTAGTAGTGGGGTCCAGACAGAGCCTGGAAGAGAGACAGTGCTGAGGGGTGATCAGAGCTCTGCTGAGTGAAGGGAAAATGGCTTTGTCAGAAACTCTGCCTGAGCCAAGCTAATGCTTCAGCCTTGGCCAAATCAGGTATCTGGAGGCACCAGAGATTCGAGTGTTTATGGGACACCCTCTGCAGATGAGAACAGCCAGCCCATTTCCCCTTAGAGATATGTGTAAAAGCTGCCCCGAGCCCTGGACTCTGCTCCTCCTGTGCTCTGTGTGGGGAAAGAATCAGTGGAAGAAGCACCATGACAGAAAACCAGAGTCCATCACTCCTCCTCTCCTTTGTCACCTCTGTGAGGCTTTCCTGACACCCAGCAGTGACTGGTGGCCATCTCAGGACAGCAGAGAAGTTGGCCCTCAGGCTGTGGAAGGATTTGTGAATGTTCAGAGAGAAGTGGGGCCATGGCATGCAGAAACAAGCCCTGGAGACAATTCATCCATGGCAAGAAGCTTGGATCTCACGCTCACCTACACCTCCAGCACACAATCAGCTTTGCTTTCCCATCCAGGGAGCCCAGAGCACCCCAGGATGAAAACAAGGAGCATGTCCCTGCCAGACCCTGCTCACAGGACATGCTGTCACACTTGGGGACATTCAGGGCACTGAATGCATTGTTCTTTTCTTCTCTGGGCTGTGAAATCACCCCAGTGATCTGCAGAGCCTCCCAGCCTGCTGCTGGCCAAAGCTGAGCAGGAGGAGCTGTGGTGCTGCTTCTCAGCTCCACTGCTGGGTCATTCTGCACCTCTGCTCATGATGAAAAGATCAGTCAGGAGCTTTGGGTCAACACTTCCTCAGAATGTTTTAACTGCACTCCAAGGCAAACCTTTGGAGCTTGGCACCTGAAAGTCTCTGATTTTGGATACCCTGCCCTATCTGCCAGCTGCTGCCTGGCTGCAGGGTCCCCACAGCTGCTCTCCAGCTGGGTTTGGAGTCAGGAGCAGCCTCTGAACCACCTTTGGCACCAGCCAGACCTGTGGCATGTCCCCAGCCCCAGTGCAGCTGCCCAGACCTCACCCTGACCGCGCAGCACTCGCGGGGGAGAAGGAGGCTGCTCAGCTCCCAGGATTTAATAGCTTGCAGATGTTGGAATACCACATTACACTGGCTGCAGAGTGCACAGGCACACCACAAACACTGCCACAGACCAGAACATCCACTCAGTAAACAGCAGCACACTCCCCATGAACCGAGGGGAAATGGGAGCTTCTTCCCATTTCTCTGGAAGAAGCCAGAGCCTCTCCAAACCCTCTCACACACGAAGTCCTGGCTGTCAGTCCCATCTCAAAGACACCAAATGCCCCGTGCTGAGGAAAAATCCTGCCAGGAGTAAAGGAAAATCAGAGGAGGGAGCTCTCCTGTGTCTGAATCCACCATCCACACCAGAGGTTTATCTCCAACCAACCCACACCTGATCCTTCCTCTAAAAACTTTTTTCCCTCACTGAAGGCATTGAGCACCTTCCAGCTCTTGTGTTCACATGAAATCACCTTTAATGTAACTCATTTATATTGCAGCCAAAATTCTTCCTGTTCCCCCACCACGCTGGCCAATCTGGCAGGTGTAAGAGCAGCCTTACCTCTCTCCACCTTGCTCCAGCACTGCTCGAGACATAAACATTGGTTTTCCTTGCCATGTTCTTGCCAACAGAGCCTGGGAGAATGAGAGAAATCATCCTTCTTGAGGAATGCAAAGGGATTGCTTAAAAGGAAGCCAGACACCTCCAAACTATTTTTATCTGTGATTGAGGAGATGATTTTTCACACTATAAATTAATCCCTTCAAAAGCAAATATTTCAAGGACTATTTCAAGTTTGAAAAGCAGATGGGGGAAAAACCCATGGCTACAAACATGATTAAACAAAATGTGTGCTTTCTTCAGTAACAGAGCGAGACAAACAGGAATTTCTGAATCTTAAAGAAGCCCTTCACGAGGATCAGGAAAGAGGATCAGAACAGAGCAGGTTTCTCACATCTCTGTGCTGCAGTGAAATGTTCATTCTGTAATTACTGTATGGGGACTGCAGCAGAGAAAGGACAGCAAAATGCACCATTTAATTGCATTTTATAACCTGCTTGTACAAACTAAATACTGCCTGGCAACAACAGCCCCCAGGCCAAGGGAAAAGCAGTACCAGTGGCAATGATCAGTCCTGGCGCCGACTCCTTGGAGAGGATGGGCATCCTGCGCAGCTGGAAATTCAGCAGCTGGCTCAGGCGCTGGGCCAGGTGGAGAGAGCAGCCCTGGGACAACTGGGAAAGCAGAACAGCGGATTAACATCCATCCCTCATCCTGGCTAGTGCAGCCCTCTCTGCTTGGAAAGGCCTGGAGGGACTGCTTTGTGCTGGCATTGCTGTTTCAACCTCTCTTCGTAGAGTGAAATCACCTCCAAGATCACCAAGGCCACCACTAATAATTCCCCAGATGCCACTTTTGGGGGTCTTCTCCTTGTCCCACCACACCATGGTACCTGGCAGTCCATGTGCTCCCCATACTGGGTCTGTGTGGGGGGCTGGAGCAGCTCCCAGGTGCCGCCCTTGTCGAAGGTGATGATGGAGTGAATGTTCTCCAAACCAAGCCCACCACTAATAAACCACATCCCCAAATGCCACTTTTGGGGGTGTTCTCCTTGTCCCACCACACCATGGTACCTGGCAGTCCATGTGCTCCCCATACTGGGTCTGTGTGGGGGGCTGGAGCAGCTCCCAGGTGCCGCCCTTGTCGAAGGTGATGATGGAGTGAATGTTCTCCTCGCTGAAGGAGCCGTTGATCAGCGTGGCGATGTAGACGCCCCGCACGCCTTCCACACGGTGGAAATCTGCGAAGGGCTCGTTGGCAAAGTACCTGTGGGGTCAGGGAAATGGGAATTGAACCCCTTCCCCTAAGTCTGGGGATGTGGGGAATTGGCAGGCAAAGGTAGCGCGCTGATCCGGCACAGCCAAAAATCGCGGATTTTGGTCGATGTTCTCATTGGCCACGGGGTGAGTCCTTGTGGTGATCACACATCCTCTGAGCAGTGAGAGACAGCTCTCTCCCAGGATTTTCCTGGGAAGCTGGGAGAAAGCTCAGAGAAAAGGATGATAAGCAATTCTTATCTCCACTCACTGCATGTGTTGTTGTGCACATGTGGAATGAGTTATGGAGATTTGTTTACCATGGGGTAATTTCCTAATTGGACACTGGATGGTGTTTGGATGGATTGACCAATTAACTCAAAGTTGGATTGGACAGTAAGGGTGATGAGCTTCTTAGTAAGTATAGCAAAGTATAATAGAGTATAATAGAGTAGAATAATAGAATATAGAATATAATAGAATAATAGAATCAGTATAAAAGAATATTATACAATATTTTAGAGCATAATAGAGTATAGTGTAGTACAGTATAAAATAGTAGGATATAGTATAATATAGTATAGAATAATATAGTATAGTAGAATAGAATTATAGTATAATTTTAGTATAATAGATTGCAGCCTTCTGCAATCATGGAGTTAATTATTCCCCATTCAGGGCACCATTGCTAAGTCCTGTCTTACCTGACCAAGGTGTCGCTGCCAGCTCCCCCTGGGCTGTAGTAGAGCACATTTTCTAGAGACAGGGAGAACTTCAGGCCCTCGGCCTCCGAGATGTAGAGGTTGGTGCGGTTGTTGTCGTGGCTGACACACACAAATACCTGGTCCTCCGAGGCATCAGCAATGTAATATTCCTTTGGGACACAAAGAACAGGCTTTGTGTCTGTGTGCACACAGGCTGGCTTGGATTTCCTCTTATCTTGCTTCCACCTTTTTGTATTTCTTCCACTCAGCAGGTGGAAAATCTCCACTTTGTTTTTTTGTGTTCCCGTCCTCAGCCCTGCAAAGCCCCCTAGAGCAGCGTTGGTCCCCAAGCCCCATGTGTGCTGATCTCTGGACCCCCCTGAGGCTGGGAGTGCACCCCACTGCTCTGCCAAGCACCAAAGCTTGCTTCTCATGCCCTCCTTCATCCCCACCAGCCTGGGCACACCACAGCGTGTCTGTTCATGCATCAGGGACTCCTTGCAAGCCCTGGCGGTGCCCTGGGCTTCCTCAGCCTGCAAGAATTGGATGCTCCAGGTCATGCCAGTGCACCCCACACCATGGAAAGAGGTAAAAGTCCCCAAAAGCAGAGTCAGAGCAGTGGGATCAGCCCCTCTCTGGAATCTGGGCTTTGCTGCCAGCCCCCATCCCCAGTGACTGTCCAGGTGTCATCGTGTAAACCACGAGATCATCCCAACATGTGCCTTTGCTCTGCCACCCCCCCAGCAGGGTCATCCAAGGTTCTTTTCCCTCTCCTGCAGCATCTGGAGCTGCTGCTGGCACTGCAGGGTGTCCTTGGCAAGGCAGGGAGCTGGGAAGCTGCTCGGGAAGCACCACTTACCTTAATTGGATGCTTGGTAACGAACTGTGCCACCCGCATGGGCTTGCGGTTGAAGGAGACCCAGAGCTGGACTGAGGGGGGTTGTGAGCTGCCGAGCAAACGCTGTGCAGAGCACAGGGACACGTTAGGAGGGGCTCTCACCCCAAAAAGTCACCCTTATCTCCACTGGGATCACCCAGTGCCTGGGACTTCCCCCTCCCTGCATGTGGGCAAAGCGTGGCAGCTGCGTGATGCTGGGAGCAGTGATCCCCACTCAGGGTTTAAATTGCCACAAGCAGGGCTCAGCAAGGAGACAAACTGTCCTTTCTGGTCAGTCAGGTGGGGGTAAGGAGGCTGGGTTTAATTCCTCCTTTCTCCTCAGAGCACACTGACCTTTCCTTCCTATTTTTACCAATGTGCGCAAAACGAAAGGCGCCGGCGCGAAGCCGAGAAAGTAAAAAAGCTGGGGGCAACCTATTTCATACAGGATGCCAACGGTGAGGACCTAAACCCAGATCTAGGCTCCAAAAATAAGCGGCCTGGTTTTTGGTTTGTTTTTTTTTTTTTTTTCCCTCTTTCCCCATCCTCTGTATCACTAAGCAACCGTGCCTCCCACGGAAAGGAGCAGAAGTCAGAGCCCTGGGCGCCGCTGCCACCCAGCCTGGCCTTCCCCCAGCACCGCCCCTGCTGCAGCCAGGCTTGGAGGCAAGTGCCTCATCCAGAACTGGGGATGTGCCTCCCAAATGAGGGATCTGCAGCCAGCCTCCCTCTGTCTCGGTGTTTCCCAGCAGTGGGGTGGAACACGGGTGATTTTATTGATGTTTAATCATTACAGCTGCAGGAGGAAGCAGCGCCTGCTGCCCGCTGGCCCCTGAGTGCTCCAGAAGCAGTAAAAGCTCCAAAGCACCCCCAAATGGTGCCCAAACCCTCCTCATGCTTTCAGGATGCTGTCCCTGAGCTCAGTGGCTTCTCTGCAGAGACACAAACCACTCCCAGTGTTTCACCCTACACCAGCACCCAGCCCTCGATAAAATCTCCTGCAAACCACAGAGCAGGCACAGCGCCAAGGGGCTGGGCCCTGGGAGTTACAGGCTGTACTACCTGCAAGGGAGACTTCTGAGAAACTGAAATTGCTCTGCAAATGTTCCCTGCCTCTGTCAGACACCGCTGTGCCCGCTCAGGGGGCCGGGGGTGACACACCTGTCACTTACTGCCCAGGAAACCCTCCCTGGTTCTGCCAGCAGTCACCCCTAAATAAAGGGTTCCTTCTTAAAGCACTCGGTGGCAGCTGCAGGGGAGAAATGCATCTGCTGAAAAGAAAGCTGCTCCTTGCATTCTAGAAGGATCAGGACTTTATCCCCCCGATGTTGTTTCTGATCTAGAAAGGCCTGGCCCTCAGAGGAAGCACAGACACTTTCTTGCTTTCTTTCAGGTTTGTTCGAATTTGGCCAAGAACTGTAAAAAGCACAGAGAGGCTCTGGCTGCAGAGGGACCAAAAGATCACTTTTGCTCACCCACATCCTCTTTTCTTAGGCAAGCAGACTGAAAATGCAGCTTTCTTTCCAGGCTGGAGCACATTAGGCTGCTTGGAGCTGGTCCACGTTTGATGGTAATCTCCTCTGACAAGCGGCCTCCTTTAACCACCGAGCTGCCACATCCCCCTTCCCCTGCCACCCCCACCCCGACGTCCTTCCCAGCCATGCCGTGGTTTTTCCCAGGTCCCAGCCCTCTGCAGGCTGACCTACTTCTGCCCAGCCTGCCTGAGGCAGGGGTATGGAAACACCACTGGGAGAGTGGCACGGGCAGCCACCACTGTGAACCCACAGGGGGTGGCAGCTGCTGGCAGGCTGGGTGACACCTCTGTGACAAGCCAGCGAGGTCTGAAGGCTGTGAGGTGCAGCAGAGAGCAGCACCACCCCTGGCAGATGCTCCTGCCCGCTGTGGTTCTGCGCCACATCCACCCTTGGCAGTGAATTCCTCACGTGTCACTCACCACAGACTTGGTTGCAAACATGTATTTGTCCCTGAGCTGGAAATCTTCCACATCCTCCAGGATGATCTCCTTGTTCTCCCGGCTCTGGAAGAAGTCTGTGCTGCGGATGACGGTCGAGGCCCCCGAGGGCTCGTGCCGCTCGATGTACACCGTGCTGGGCTTGTCGTAGGGCTCAACCCCCCTGGGAGCACAGGGCACACGGTGGGACGGGACAAGAAGGGAACAGGAGCAGGGAGATGGGGTGGGGGGGATGGGAAACTCCCTTGGGTGCCAGTGTGGGTGGCTGTCGCTTGTCACCCTGCCCTGGCACATGCCCACAGTGCAGGGTGAGGGGAGCAGGGCTGGAGCACACCCTGGGACCCAGATTCTTGATTTTCACAGGGCAGCAAACAGTGCAGGAGAGGAGCCTTCTTCTCCTGAAAGACAGGAGCTGGGTGCAATACCTACCAAGAAAAGGACTTCACGTGTTCCTGAATCATTATCCAGGTCTGGCCAAAGTCATCTGATTTCCAGAGCTGCAACAACAAAGGTGAGAGATGCCAGTAGGGCTGGGACACAAACAGACCCAATCCTTCAAGAGACCCCATGTGTCCATCCATGGCTACTCCCTTCACTTTTCACGTGGCAGCTCCTGGAGCAACAGCAACTTTTCTGTTAATAATAGATAACCCAAACAGCAAAAAAAACCAAACATTCTTTAGCCTTCTACCAGAAGGATTTCCCACTGTTTCACCTCCAGTTTTTACTCAGTGTCTACTTGAAGGTGCTGTAATTATTTTCAATCTTTACCCAACAGCTCCAGAGAGGAAAAAAAAGAAAATTGTTTCTATTCAGGCAGCAATTTGTTATTTGGGACCCAAAGGCAAACCACAGGCCCACATGAAACACTGCAGAGGTCATCCTGCCTCAGCTGCCAGTGCTCTGTGGTGAGTTCTGACCACGGTGGTTGGGGTGATGGATGTGGTTGGGAGCAGCGTGGATGGAGGAGAACAGAAGGGAAATGAGACAGGCAGCCTGCAGGTGTTGTATCGTCACTCTCCAGAGGTGAGAACAGGACAGACCCTAGGGAAGGGAGTGACCTGGCAGATTTGGGCAGCTCTGCATGTGAGATCAGACTCCCTGAATGGCCACGTGGCCCTGCACGAGGCACGGTGGCTCTCAGCTCTGAGAGGCCACAGGAACATCCCAGCAGGGCAGGGCAGGGCAGGATGCTGGTTCCCCACCTGAGCAAAGCGCTCACCTGTTTTTTAGGGTGAGACCTGTCGAAGCCCAAGAGGAGGTTGGGGTTCCTGCTGTGCAGGAGGAGGTCTGCTGCTCTGAAGGGGATGGAGAAGCCTTGGATGGTGTTGCAGAAGTCGGTGGTGATCCAGAGGTACGGGGCAAAGGCATCCACAAAGATGTACTGGGAGTGGAGGGGCAGAGAGGGCAGAAGGTCAGAGCAGAGCTCAGGCTGGCAGCAATGATGTGCACATCCCAGGGGAGCCTTTGGGAGGGCAAACTTTGGGGGAGAAGAATTTTCCCCTCTCCCACCACACTCTGACCATCACCAAGGCACAAGAAGTGCCTGGCACATGCCACCTCTGCCCCAGGGACAGCCCAAGGGGTGTCCAGGCTCCCTGTGACAGCAGGGACAAAGGCCCAGCTGCCAGGTCCCCCTCACCCTCTTGTTGTCAGCCGGGCTGTGGTAGAACTGGGCGATGGCCACCTCGCTGCTGTTCCCCCCATCGAAGCTGAACCTCTCTGAAATCTTCTTAAAACTCTTCCCATAGTCATAGGACACATAAACCTGCAAAGGAGAAGCCCCACAATGAGAAGTACAAAGTTCAGAGCTCCCTTCTGACAGATTTGGTGAAAACTCAGTGAACGACAAGGTGGGGAAAGATTTGAGATTGTCCCAACCGTGCCTTGAACCCACGGGGCAGCACAGAGGATATTTAATATTTTTGTGCCTCTGAACCCAAACTTGTGGCCTTTTTTGTGTGTCTCAGGACACAAGAGCAAGTCAGGCTGTGGCTGAGCAGCCCCCATCACCTTGCCTGGGCCAGGAGCAGAAGGTGCACCTGGAGAGGGCCGTGGTCTGTTACTTACATCGCTGTTTTTGGGACCCAGCAAGGACAGGCTGTCCCTGGCCAAGGCCACAATCACGTTGCTCTTCTCTCCTGCCCAGTGAACGACCATCTGATTGTGGGAATCGTTGAGGCTGACCTGCAAGGCCAAGGAGGAGAACACCCTGAGTCACAGCCTCACCCAGAGGGACAGCAAACATCCACTCATGCCACCCTTCCTTGGAAGTACCAGACTTTGGGAAAACTCATTCACAGCAGCATCTCTCCTGAACACGCTGGCAGAATGTGCCTAAAAGGGTGAGTTTTCCCTTTATTCTTCCTCAGACAAACAGGATTCAGGGGATGATGAGAATGAAAACTCAAACCAAGGACTGGGAGGTGTTTTCAAATCCAGGCTGATGAGACCACAGGGAGCAGAGGGCCAGGCACCAATCCCTTCTCTCTGGTGACCAGTGGCAGGACTCGAGGGACTGCCTCGAGCTGCTTCAGGGGAGGTTTAGCTGGATATCAGGGACAGGCTCTTCCCCCAGTGGGTGCTGGGGACTCCTCAGGGAATGGGCACAGCCCCAAGAGCTCTAGGAGTGTTTGGATATTGCTCCCAGGGATGCTCAGGCTGGGATTGTTGCGGTGTCTGTGCAGGGCACAGCTCCAGGAGCATTTGGACACTGCTCCCAGGGATGCTCAGGCTGGGATTGTTGGGGTGTCTGTGCAGGGCACAGCCCCAGGAGCCCCAGGATTGTTTGGATATTGCTCCCAGGGATGCTCCGGGTGGGATTGTTGGGGTGTCTGTGCAGGGCACAGCCCCAGGAGCTCCAGGAGCATTTGGACAGCACTCCCAGGGATGCTCTGGGTGGGATTGTTGGGGTGTCTGTGCAGGGCCAAGGGCTGGGTCCCTTCCAGCCCAGGATACTCGGTGATTCCCTGCTGGTTTCCAGCACACACAGGGGCCGTGCATGATCCCGTTATTCCCGTTATTCCTGTGAGCTGTATCTGCCAGCACAGCGCTGGTTTCTATGGGGAAGCTCTCGCAGCAGCAGCACAGGGGGAGCTGACGGCGCAGGACAAACCCTGGTGGCTGTCACCAGCCAGCAGGGACAGCCGGGAGAGCCAGGCGTGCCGGGAGAGCAGCTCAGCCCGGCCGTGGATGCAGCAGAGGAGTGCGTGCCTGAGCCCTCGCACGCCACAGCTCAGCCCAGGGCTCTAACCCCGGAGCTGGGGCCTTGGGAAGCTGTAAAAATACTGGGATAAGCCCTTCTTAGGCCTGATACCCTGCAGCTCTCACTGACCCCGGGATCAGCGAGCAGCACTGCCTGGAGAAGGGGCTGCTTTAACCTCCAGCAAGCCAAACACTTGGAAAAACAAGGTCTTTATTCTGGAAGAGACGGGTGGGGAGAGGGGGGGAGAGCCAAGTAGAAGCCCTCAAATCCCTCTTATGCAATAGGCTCACAGGAGAGGAAAGAGAACTGACCCCAAGCCTGGCAGGGAGCATCTCCCAGCCAGAGCATCCCCCGAGGCAGGAGCATCCCCGGGGCTGGAGCATCCCTGGGGCCGGAGCATCCCCGGGGCCGGAGCATCCCTGGGGCCGGACCATCCCCCAGGGTTGGGCTATCCCCCGGGGGCTGGAGCATCCCTGGGGCCGGAGCATCCCCCAGGGTTGGACCATCTCCCCGGGGCCGGAGCATCCCTGGGGCCAGAAAATCCCCGGGGCCAGAGCATCCCCCAGGGTTGGAGCATCCCCCGGGCCCAAGCATCCCTGGGGCCGGACCACCCTGGGGCCGGACCATTCCCCAGGGTTGGACCATCTCCCCGGGACCGGAGCATCCCCCAGGGGCCCGGGCAGGGACCCCCCCTCCGGGCAAACCCCGCCAGAGCTCCCGGCCAGGAACTCACTGCAGATTTAGGTCAGGCAGCAGCAGCAGCAGCTACAGAGCCAGGCAGCCGGAGCCCTGCGTGCCCGCCGGAAAAGAAAACAAAATAAAAATTAAAAGGAAGAGACGCTGTTTGAGGATGCAGGGAAACAGGCCGGAGGAGGAGGAGGAGTTGCTGCTGCTCACTGAGACAGCCGACAGACAGCCTGGGGTGTGGAACGGAACTCGGCCCTCCCTGTCCCCCTCCCCTGCTCTGGAAGCAGAATAACCCCGTTCACATCTCCCACATCTCCGTGGGTTATTTTGGGTGCAGCTTTTTTGGTGACCAGGAGCTGGGCACTGTTAGAAGACAGAGCTTGGCCCTTTAGATCCTCTCAGCCAAGAGGGGTTTGTTACTACCTCAGTGTCAATTTTAATAGTACTTCTCTGGGGTTTTTTGTTTTGCTTTGTTTTGTTTTTTCCACAAGAAATCTGACCCTTGGAGTTTCAAAAGCAGGAAAGCCAGAGGAGACTCCTATCTGCACCTTGATTTAACCTCAGCAGTAAACCTCCATCTCTTTTTATTCTGTAAGATAAAGCAGACAGCAAGATCCCTTTTTTGGAGTGAAGAGAAACCCAAAAACCAGGCAGGGGCAACGTGTTTGTGTTCAGGGGAGCCAGCTGAGCTTCGTTAGCCCTTGAGGAGCAGGGTGAGCTCAGGCAGTCTGAGTTTGGCAGAGTCCCTATATAAAGGCAAACCAGAGGCAGGCAAGGTTTGGCTCCCTGGTGGGAGGGAGGAGTGCTCAGCAGGAAGGTTTGGAGCTCTTACTAGAGGGTGTAAAGCAGGAGAAGGCAACACAAGGATGCTGTAAGTCTCCCAGGAAGGGGTTGTGCAGCAGTGGCTCGGGTTTATGAGCCTCACACTTTTGTTTTTTGCTGCCTTGCAGCCTTTCAGAGCTCTGTGGGGACCCAAGTGGCTCAGGGGAGCACCAAACAGAACCCCACAGGCAGCAGCTGATGTCCCATTAACCAGAATGGGTTTTGGGAATAGCTTTGGGATAAGGCTGCTGTTGGGGACCCTGCCCTGCTGCTGTGGCACTGCCACAGTGTCCCCACCTCCCCTAGCAGGGCACAGCTGCCTGGGGAACTGGTGTAACCTCAGAACAGGCAGTGACTGGTGCCTAATGGAAACAGCATTTAGCATAAATTCCACTTAATGGGGAAATGTTTTGGTCTTTGCCAAGTGATTAAGTGTATATGAAATATGCATGAAATTCTAATTTGCCCTCCTAATATGAAAGGTGCCAAATGAAGTCCAGGAGGAGAAAAGTGGAGCCAAGACATAGCAGAGGCTGTAATGGAGTCAGTGTTTCTAGCTTTGCTATGTGTGTGTTTCTTTGTTAACAGCATCTTCCAAGGAATGGATGCCCTGCAGGAATGGGATGGGAAGAGGACAGCCCCTGGAGGTGCCATCTGAGAGCAGGTATGAGCTTCTGGGATGCATTGGGGCCTGAGAGCTCCAGGCTGGGCTGGTAGAGGGAATGTCTGGGAGCTGAGGTGGAAGTGTTGCCGTGCTGAGCCTGGAGAAGTGATGGATGTCAGGAATTGAGGACACCTGGATGAGTGCAGTGCTGGCTCCTTGAGTGCCCAGGGCTGGGAGAGGAGCCCTGTCCATGTTCTTTGGTACCTAAACTTCCAGCTTCCCTTCCTGTCTCACCCCTCTTAGTTGCTTGTGCCCAGATTTGGAGTTTGGAGAAGGATTTTGGTTGTGGAGGTGGCTCACTTCTGGCATGTGACAAGTGAAAGCTCCAGCATGGTGCAGGCTGGCCAGGGGAATGGGTGGCTGGCAGGGGCAGCTCTCAGGTGCTGCTCTCAAGCCCTTCCCTCTAAATCCCAGCCTTGGAGCCCCTGCTCTGTGTGGGAAGCCTGACTTCCCCATGCAGAACTCCCACCGCTGGCTGTGGTGAGCTGCCAGCAGGAATCTCATGTGCTGGCTGACTTGTAACAGCAGTGACAAGTGACAGGACAGCATGAGGGGCTGCTCTAGGTGTCCAGCAGGCCTGGGAGCTGGCTGTGTGTGTCCCTGGGCTTGCTTTGGTGAGGATCAATGCTCCAGCTCCAGGGCTGGCACTGCAGCTCGTGATTCCTCGGGAGGGGATGCACTGTGGCAGCTCAGGGCTGAGGCTCAGTGCTGTAAAACTGAGAGCAGAACAAAGATCCCTGGGGATCACCGGGGTGTTTTCCCATCCTCAAAGTGACCAACAAGGAAATGCAGTTCCCAGGGAATTTCTGGATAGTTCATGAGTTATTACTGCTGTGTGATAAGTGAGGCTGGCAGAGAGCAAGGGTCCTGAGCTGCTCTGAAACCATCCAAGCGTTGCCATCAGCTCCAGAGCTGCCAGAACATGTGTGGAGAAGGGGAATGGGTGAGATATTTTGCTCCCAGTAGCTGGTGGGGCTGAAGAAGGGGTCAGAAGCAAAGCTGCTCAGATAGCACAGGGCAGAACAAGAGACGGTGCTCTGCCCGTGCTGCTCCTCACTCCAGCTCTCTGGAAGCTGCAGAGGACAAGTGCCAGGCCTTTGGTGCCCATTCCCCATCCTCCCCCTGGCAGGGCTGATGCAAGAGCCTGGCCCCGGAGTGCCAGGGGTGGCTCCTGCCCCCAGCACAGCCCCAGAGTGCCAGGGGTGGCTCCTGCCCCCAGCACAGCCCCAGAGTGCCAGGGGTGGCTCCTGCCCCCAGCACAGCCCCGGAGTGCCAGGGGTGGCTCCTGCCCCCGGCCCCAGAGTGCCAGGGGTGGCTCCTGCCCCCGGCACAGCCCCAGAGTGCCAGGGGTGGCTCCTGCTCCCGGCACAGCCCCAGAGTGCCAGGGGTGGCTCCTGCCCCCGGCCCCAGAGTGCCAGGGGTGGCTCCTGCCCCCAGCCCCAGAGTGCCAGGGGTGGCTCCTGCTCCCATCCCCAGAGTGCCAGGGGTGGCTCCTGCTCCCATCCCCAGAGTGCCAGGGGTGGCTCCTGCCCCCAACCCCAGAGTGCCAGGGGTGGCTCCTGCCCCCATCCCCAGAGTGCCAGGGGTGGCTCCTGCTCCCATCCCCAGAGTGCCAGGGGTGACTCCTGCTCCCATCCCCAGAGTGCCAGGGGTGGCTCCTGCCCCCGGCCCCAGGGGTGGCTCCTGCTCCCGGCCCCAGAGTGCCAGGGGTGGCTCCTGCCCCCGGCCCCAGAGTGCCAGGGGTGACTCCTGCTCCCATCCCCAGAGTGCCAGGGGTGGCTCCTGCCCCCGGCCCCAGGGGTGGCTCCTGCCCCCAGCACGGCCCCAGGGGTGGCTCCTGCCCCCGGCCCCAGAGTGCCAGGGGTGGCTCCTGCCCCCGGCCCCAGAGTGCCAGGGGTGACTCCTGCTCCCATCCCCAGAGTGCCAGGGGTGGCTCCTGCCCCCAGCACAGCCCCAGGGGTGGCTCCTGCCCCCAGCACGGCCCCAGGGGTGGCTCCTGCCCCCAGCACAGCCCCGGGGTGGCTCCTGCCCCCAGCACGGCCCCAGGGGTGGCTCCTGCCCCCAGCACAGCCCCCGGGGTGGGTCCCGCTCACTGCGTTCTCCCACTAAAACTCCATTACTGCACCTTCTGCTCCGCTCCCGAGCATCTGCTGCCAGCCCTGCCAGGAGAGCTGAAAATACAGCCTGTGCCTGCCGTGGAGCTGCTTGTGGCTTGGACTGAAAATGCCAGGGTCTGAAATCATTGATATGAAACACGGGTGACTCATTTCGGAGAGTGCCAGGCCCCGTGTTAATTTGGTTAATACTGAAATCATCTGCTTGCAGGGCTGTTTTCTCTCTGCCACCACCAAGAGAGCTCTCCCTGAGCTGTTGTTTCCAGGAGAATGGAAAAGGGAGGGGAGTAGGAAGATTGGGGTCAGGGCAGGAATCCAGAAACCCAGAAATAACCTAAATTGATAGAAGGGCAGGGATGTGATGGGGATGGAGAGATTCACTCCCCCATAAGGAAGGAAGGAGGCTGCAGAAGAGGTCCAAAGTGTTCCATGAGCTTGGCATTGCAGCTCTGGAAAGCTTGAGTGATGCCCCTGGGACACCACTGCACTCACAGGATCTGTGAGGAATCTGCTGGAGGGGAAAAACAATGACTAAAACCACAAATACCTCTCTCAGCCATCATGGTGCCAGGAGCAGGAATTGTGTGGCTCCCAGGGATCAAGCTCTGGCACAAAGCAAATGCCAGGAGCAGAGAAACCTCCTCAGGGTGGCCAAGAAAGACCCAGCAATGGGGAGGAAGACCTGCTAACACAAAGGAGGAGGAGGAAAAGGACACAGCTGGGACATGTCACCAGCCAGGGCACCTCCAGAAGGTTAAAGTCTGATCTGGGGAGGCTCTGCCAGGCTGGCAAAGTAGGTCAAAATTAAGCACGGTTCAGTTGCGATGCGGCGTGAGTGATGTCTGCGCTCCCAGGGCTGCGTGGAGCTCGCCCTGCAGAGCAATCTCTGCCTCCCCTGGGAGCAGCAAGGCTCCCTGCCAGCTCTGCACGTTGGGGAGGAGATTATCTGAGGTCTCCATCAGCACAGAAGGGGGGGCAGGGTCAAGGTCAAGTGGTGGGCTGATAAGAGGTCAGGTCGTAGTGAATGGCCTGGAAATGATGAAAACTCCGTGGTTTTGCTCAAAGGCAGGATGGGTTATCATCAGGAAACAGGAAGGTTGGGAGCAATGAAAGAGTTCCCCCCAGAAGGGGAAGAGAAAAATGATGTTAGGGCAGGCACTGACACTGGTTCAGGGGACAGGGAGGCAGAGGTGACAGCCACGAGCAGGCTGAGCACAGGGAGAGCTCAAGCCTTGCAGTGACAGCAGAGAGGGGAAGTGGCTGCCACAGGAGCCACCAGCACTCAGAGAAGATGTCCTTTGTCCTACCATGCTCTAAGGCAAAGATTTCTTGTGAGCTGTGTGCTTTGGGGGTGGCTTTAGACACACCTTTTGCAAAGAAGGGGAAGGGACGCCTGCAGGTGAAGGTTAGGGATGTTTTAGCAGTGTGAACGCTCTCATAAATCCCCTCAGCACCAGCAGAGCCAATCTGGGCTCCTGCCCCAGCGTTTTTCCTCTCTGTGTGCCACAGCCATGACACAACAGTCTCTCCACACCCCTCCCATGGTCACCCTTCAGCCCAGCACACACAGACAGCCCGAGGGGCTGCTGCTCTCTGCTGTGTTTGTGGCAGTCCCTGCAGTTCGGGGCTGGCTCACACCCAGCAGCCGGGATCAGTGTGGGATGGTGGGGAGGTTCTGTGGAAATGGCAAATCCTGGAGCCAGCCCCTGTTTATATAGGTTAGATATCAGGGAAAAGTTTTTATAGAAAGAGTGATAAAGTTCTGGAATGTTCTGCCTGGGGAGGTGGTGGAGTGCCCATCCCTGGGTGTGTTGAGCAAAGCCTGGATGTGGCACTGGGTGCCAGGGTTTGGGTGAGGGGTTGGGGCTGGGTTGCACTTGGTCTTGGAGGTCTCTTCCAACCTGGAGATTCTGTGATTTCTGTGATTCTGTCTTTCCAGGTCTGAGCAGGGATGTGTAGGCAGGAGCACAAAGGTTGTGAGGGGACAGGAGGGTGGGTGGCAGGCCAGCCCCTGTGCTGGTGGCCAGCAGCTTGTGCCAGGAGCAGGAGGGCAGGGTGAGGTGCCAGGCTTGTGGAAGGGGTTCAGGCAGCCCTGCTGGCCTCAAGGGTGAAGTTTTCTTGCCCTGGGGATGCTTCTCTGCTGCCAGTGGCATCCTAGAAAAGTCCTGCCTCGTGTCAGTGCCTGCTTCAAACAGTCTGTCCATTGTAACCCTCAGCAACAATCCCACAGAGGTGAGGGCTGTGCAAGGGAACAAAACCTGCTCTGTCTCACAGCTGACAGACTCGAGTTGGGCATTTGATTGCTGCTGCTTTGGAGTCAGAAAAAACAAGGGAAAGCCACAAAGGGGGGGTTAGGCTGCTGGTCCTGTTATTTGGTGGTGTTCCTGGGAAGTTTTGCTGCAGCCTGCCCAGCAAGGATGTGATCAGCAGTGAGGGTCCAGATAAAAAAATCCAAGTAACATCCTGTGCTTGTGCTTTGGTGTCCAAGGCAAGAGGGCTCTGAGCCTGTTCCTGACAGTGCTGAGTAAGCTGTGTTTGGCTCCTGAGGAGCTACAGAGGCTTTGGATGTTCTTCCCCTGCTCGGTTCCAGACAGAGCCATGCCTCCCTCCCTCTGCTCCCCTGATGACATCACCCCAGCAGCAGCAAACCCTGCTTCCCCCAGCCCCTGAGCCGAGCCTGGGCTCTCAGCTGTCCCAGCAGCCTGGGTCAGGAGCACAGCAGAGAGCCAGGGAAGGGCAGGGAGTTTTGGGGCACGAGCCAGAGCGCAGCATATGGCCAAGTGAGCTGCCAAAGGCACGGGAGTGGGACGTGTCCCAGATCAAGGACTGCAGTGACACGGCACAAGGATGCTCGCTCCAAGCACTGCCCCTTATGCTGATGGCCCTGGGAGAGGAGTGCTTTGACTGCACGATTTTCTGCTGCTCTTGGAGAGCCAGAGAGCTGGGGGAGGGGGGGTCATGGGGATTCTTGGGTGCTTGTGACCAGGCACGAGACCCCTGAGCACGGTGCTGCACGGCTTTTCCGGCTTCCCAGGCATTAGTAACTTGTGTGGTCAGATCTGTAACGCAGCCTAGGGCACACAGGCTCCCTCTTGTCCCTTCTATTAAGGCAGAGCCCTGATTTGAAGCACTGAAACACTTGGGAGAACTCAGAAGTGTTGTTTAGTGCCGAGCAGCTCTTCCTGGTGACACACCTGGGCTGTAAAATCTGTGTGTCCTGCCCCGCAGCAGAGGAAGGGACGGGTGCTGTGTGCTCTGCTGCCAGTGGGAGCAACTCCATTCCCCAGGCAAATCCCTTCTGGAAGCTTGAGGCAATGAGAAAATCCCAAACAGTGGCAAACTGTTGAACTCCCACTGCTTCCTATTAGTCCTGTTCTGGATTGTGACAGGGTTACTTCACCCTCCTGGGTCTGCAGCTCCTGTGCAGGTGACAGGGACATCCCTGCTGGAGCAGTTCTCTACCTGGCTGGTTGGAAGGCACGGGGAGACAGAAGGGAAAGTGCCACCAATGTCTTGCCGTGAATGAGAGACAAGTGTCATGTTTTCTTCTAAAATGGGGTAGCTGTGTTATGCTAAAAACAGCCAAACGCTGAGGAGGTAGAGGAGGCGAAGCAGATTTTCAAGGGGAGGAGGAACAGCTTTTCCCTAAACAAGGGAACAGAAGGGCTTTAGGAGCAGCACCAGCCCTGCATGTGCCCCTCCAGCAGCTCCAGGGCCAGCCCTGCCTCGTGACTGGCTCCTTCTGATCCTACAAGTAGCAAAAAGGGGAAATTATGGAGCACCCGGGGGGAAAGCACTGTCCAAGGAGGAAAAGGGAGATGTCACCGAAGGCTCAAAGCCTCTCCTCAAGCGTGCCGTGTCCCTCCGTGGGCTGGTCCCCCCCTATCGGCATTTTGGGCACGTGATGGGGACACAGGCAGCGTCAGCAAGGAGGATCAAGTAGGGCAGCCAAGTGTAGACAGCATGTGGGTACATCAAAAATAAAGTAGAGCCTTTAAAAAGCTGAAGCTTTCCCCAGCCGAAAGTCCAAGTGTAATTGGTCATCACCACCCAAAAGAGATGGAAAAGAAGGGGTGAGGGGGAACCTTCATGGTCCTGGCAGCAAAACTTGCCAGTGAATCGAGCCCGAGCAGGGATACTTTCAGAAATAGCAGTTTCTGTGTTTCCCTGCCGTGAGCAACTCTGCTCTCCTCCTTTTGCGAGGATCAGTGGAGGACGGCTGGGGCACGCAAGGAGCCCTTCTCGCGGGGAAGGAAGGACACGGTGCCTCGCACATAGCCATGTCTTCCCCCGGCGTCACCTCCCCCTGCCCTGCTCCCGAGCTCACGGCGAGCATCCCTGGGGGCGCCGCTGCCCGCAGGGAATCGCTGTCCCTTCCCGGCCGCCGCCGGGGATGCCCGGCCCCAATCCCCGCCGCGTGCCCTTGGCTGCTCCCTCCGGGAGCGCATCTCGCCGGGGACGAGCCCGCGGGTACCAACGAGACCGGTCCGGGGGAGCGGGGGATGCGGGGAGAGCCGGCGGCGCCTCAATTCGCGCTGCTCTCGGCAGAGCCGCGAACCCACGCACCGACCCCTGCCCGGGCGCGACCCCCGGGGAAGGAAGGAAGGATGGGCAGCGGGCGGTGATGGATGCAGCGCGGCGTTCTGCGGGGGGCGAGCGCCGCCGGTGCCCCCCATGCCAGCCGCGGTGCGGGCTCACCTGTCCGTACACCTGGATGGGCTCGGGCGGGCGCGGCGCGGCTCGGCGGCCCCGCGGGGGCTCGGCGGGGGCGGCGGGGGCCGGCGGGGAGCGGAGCAGCAGCAGCGGCGAGCGGGCGAGCGCCGGCAGCGGCAGCAGCAGCAGCGGTAGGAGCGGCAGCAGCCGGCGGGGGAGCGGGGAGGCACGGCCGGCCCCTCCAGAGCTCCGTGTCGCCATGTTCGTGCCGCCGGGGCCGGGCGGAGCGGAGCCGAGCGGGGCCGGGAGGAGCGGCAGCCGCGCCGCCGCCCGGAGAGAATGTGCATGGGCAGCGCCGCCGCTGCGAGCCCCCCCGCCGCTCCCCGCGGGCACGGATGCTCGGGCCCCCTCCCCTCTTCTCGCCTCCTTCTCGCTCTTTTCTTCCCTCTTCTTCTTTTTCTTCCTTCTCTGTCTTTTTCGGCCTCTCCGGAGGATGCTCGGTTCTCCGACGAGATGGAGTGAAATAAGTTCTGGTGAATTTCTGTGAAATGGACTAAAGCTTGGGCACCCCATCCCGCATCTCCTCTCCCTCGCCTTTCCCCTGCTCTTTCTCCTCTTCCTCTTTTTCTCCCTCTCTCTCTCTTCACGAGATGGAGTGAAATAATAAGTTCAAGTTAATGGAGTAAAGAGAAATGAAGCAGCTGGAAATCGAGTGGAAGGGAACGAGAATGAATGTGTTGAAACTGTGTTGAGGTAAAGAAGCTGTTTAGGAGCGTGTGGAGTGACGGGGCAAAGGGGAAAGGCTTCAAACTGGCAAAGAGTAGGGTTAGATTGGATGTTAGGAAGAAATTCCTCCCTGTGAGGGTGGTGAGACCCTGGCACAGGTTGCTCAGAGAAGCTGTGGCTGACCCTGGATCCCTGGAATTGTCCAAGGCTGGGTTGGATGGGCCTTGGAGCAACCTAGGATGGTGGAAAGTGTTTCAGTTTCTGCCATCTTTTTACCTGGACAGAGTTGGAAGGTGAGCAAGACATGGGGGGAGGAGGAAGCCAGAGACCCTTAGGGTCTCTCTAGGGCCTTCTGCCCCCTCTCCCACCCATGGCAGGTGGGTTTGAGCTGTGCCAGTGCCTGTGTGCTTCCCACAGAACCCTTGGCATAGGCAGCATGCCCATAACTCACATAAGTGCAGGAGGTGAGGCTTGGCTGGTAATGCAGGGACAGCACAGGACTGATGCCAGTGGCCACAACTCTGATTTATTGGGGCAGCTCAAAGTGCTGGGCTCCCAGGCGTGGGATTCCCCTGGTGCTGCTCCCCTGGGCACTGTGCATCTCTTTGTCCCATCCTGCCTGGGGCTCCTGTGTGTCCTGGGTGTTACAGAGCAGGGTGGGAAGGGGGAGCAAGGATTTGAGGCAGGAGATGACAGGAAGGGTGAGCTGTGCCTCTTGCTCAGCCCCAGCTTGTCTCTCTAAATTGCTTTCTGAAAGGGATGCACAGTGCCCAGGGGAGCAGCACCAGGTGTATCCCCACACCTGGGAGCCCAGCACTTTGAGCAGCCCCAATAAATCAGATTGTGCCCACTGGCATCAGTCCTGTGCTGTCCCTGCATGACCAACCAAGCCTCACCTCCTGCACTGGTGGTTTTTCAGGCATGATCTTGCTGCTGAGAAATGGCTCAGGCCTCTTGTGTCTCTGAGGTACAGAGAACACACTGATAGCTTTCAACCCCTCTGCCTCTCATGCACCATTCAACACAAAAACAAAGGATGTTGCCCAGCAGTGAAGGAATGGGAGCCTGTAAATCCCATGGACAGCCCCAAGGCAGGATTGCTGCCCCTTATTCCACTTGCCTTAATAGCAGGAACATTGTCCAGAGCTTTCCCTGAGGTGCTTTCACCCAGAAACCCAGTTAGTGTATTTCAATTATCAGGTCAATACAATTAGAAATCCTCCTAAAAGGCTTTTAGAGGTCTTGACTCAGAGGGATGTCCCCCTGGAGGACAGGAGGTCACCGTGGCTCTGGGCAGAGCCAGTGAGGGGTTTTTGTTGTGTGGGAATCCCTGCAGCCAGTTGCTGTCTGGGCCAGATGAGAAGGACTCAAAAAGGACCTGGAGATGAGGAATTGTAGTGATTTTGGTTTGTTAAATTTTAGGATTTTTTAAAATTTTGCGATTTTCTAACTAATGTGTTGATGAGTGTGGTGGGTTTTAGTGTTGGTTAATCCTTAGTGTATTTATTTCTTGTTGTGAGACAGGATTGGGAGGAAGGTAAAGCAGGTTCAAACTAGAACAGGAATAGAGTAAGAAATAGGAGGAAATGAGGAACTGCCTTGGCTGAGGTGCTAAATGGAGGAAAACGGTGTTTGGGGGGTTGCTGTCTCTTTTCCAGCCCTTTTTTCACACTTCTTGCAGAGTGTAAGAAGGGTCCCTGTGTCCCTGTGGGCTCCCTGTGGTGGAGAGCTTTAGGCAGGAGCTCTTGGGTGAGCCCAGCCCTGGGAAATGCTCAGAGATGAATGGCTCTTTCTTTGTGCAGGGAAACACGTTTCCCTTGCCAAGGTATTTTTTTTGTTTCTTGAAGAGACGTAAAGGGGAGAGGGGAACAGTGCAGAGTTTATTTTAAGGTCCATCTGGATTTCATCAGCAGCAAAAGCTGTGAACTCCAAGAGCAAGGTGAGGAGCCCCTGGTTTTCCTTCCCCTCTTCCTTGAGACCTTTCCCTGTCTCAGCTTTAGAGGTCCCAGAGGGTTTGGGGGACTGAGGGGCTGGAACAGCCATTCCCACAAAGCCTCACTGAGAGAGTAAAGCTGCTTAAAGGAGCCATTGCTTGTTGCTGGAGCTGAATCAGGGAGCAAAACAGGGATGCCAGGAGCCAAAGGCAGCAGCCTACCCATGGCACTGGGCTCGGAGCCTTCCTCAGAGGATGATGATGGTTGTAGGGTTTTCTGCAGGGCTCAGGGCTGGGTCAGAGGCCCCCCGTTGTTGGATTCCCTCTGGTCACTTGGCGGGCTGGGGTCTCTCTGAGGGGGGTTTTCAGAGTGTGGTACAAAGGTGCACTGCCCTGCTGGGTGGGGTGAAAGGAGGGAAGGAAACGCTCTGTGTGGGCTGGGACAGGGAAGCTCTTGCAGACAAAAAGCTCTGATGCCGGGAAGAACATGAGGAATGGGGTCATGGAACAGGAGCAGGGACACCCCGTGTGTGTCCTCTGAGAGAGCCGCTCCTGCCCCGCGTTGGGGGAACGAGGAGGAGGAGGAGGAAGGGCATCCACGCAGGTGCAGCTTCAGCGATGGCTGTCGTGAGCAACATCCCCATCTTGTGGCAACAGCAGCATCGGGGACCAGAGCCAGAGCTGCTCTGCGTGCCACAGAGCCCCGAGGCCACCGCGGGGGACGCGCCCGGTGCCGGCAGCCTTGGCACGGGGTGTGTGACCGGCAGGACACGATCTCCCAGTGCCGGCGGATCCATCCCGGGCGGAATGCCAGGCAGAAGGGCCGTGGGAGGGTGCACTGGGCACCAGAGTGATGCAATTTCATCCCAGGACTTTACTGCCCTGCCATGGTCACTGTCTGTCCCGAAGCTGCCAGGATGGGGTGCCCAGGCTCTAGGCTCAGCCAAGGGGGAGGATGGAACGATGGGAACCCTGGGGCCTGTCCCAAGAATGGATTGGGAATCAGGGTGGCCAAGGTCCATGATGTTGTCACCGTGCTTGATCTGGGCAGTGCCTTGACCCCAGGTTAATGAGCACACAGGGTGTACTCATTAACACACGTGGTGCTGTGCATGTGGGGACAGCAAGTTGGGATGGCAGAGTGTGACTCTGCTGGCAGGACGTGGGGCAAAGGGGATGGCAGAGTGTGACTCTGCTGGCAGGACGTGGGGCAAAGGGGATGGCAGAGTGTGACTACGCTGGCAGGACGTGGGGCAGGTCCTGTTCTCCCCAGGCGCCACAGGTGTGGTGGTGTGGCCTCGGGCCATGCCTGCCTGGGCACAGCTGAGGCTGGATGAGGAGCAGAGGGACTGTCACCACTGCAAGGGACTCACAGAAGGGCCTCCATCCCCAGCAAGGCCAGCAGGGCTCTAGGGACTGGTGAAACTGGGGGAGCAGGGAGTGGGAAAGCACAGGTGTCACTGTGCAGGGACATGGTCACACCTAAGGAGGTTTGGAGCACTGCAGGTGGCTCTGGCCATTCTGTATTTTGCCCAGCTTCTGCTGTTTTGGCCCAAATGTGCTGCCAGCACAGCACAGCTCTGTGCCAAGCCCCTCATGGGTGCTGTAGGGCAGAAACAGGCTGCCCCAGGAGACTGCATCAGCCAGGGAGAAGGGACCAAACAGCAGGCAAGTTGGCAATTGAGATTTATTGAACATGGGTCACCCCAAAGGTGGGGTGACCAGATTTCAGCAGGAAACACACAAGCCCTTAAGGGGGGAAGCTGGCCACAAAACCTTGAGTGAAGAGAAGCCCCTGCCCCTCATATTTGGGTGCCTGGTCCTCCTCCCTTCCCCCTCAGTGTTCTCAGGGAGCTTGAGAGACCCACAGGACTCAAAGCCTGCCTCTGTCCTACAGGCATGACGTTTCCATGGGACATCCCCGGGCAAGAGGAAGGAGGCTGAGTGCAAGAAGTCCCACCAAGGGAGCCATCAGAAGAAGCCACACCACCTCCAAAAGGTAGGTTTTTCTCCAAAATACAGCTTGTCCCAATGGACACCATGATGGGAACAATGAATCACCAACAAAGGGGCGCAGCAGTGGAACAAAGACCCCGCCACGAGTCACGTTAATTTGTGCCACGTTACTGTTCTATTTGTGCCACGTTATTCTTCTTGCAAAGCACCAGCACAGCACTAAAGCAGCGCAGGGACCTTAGCAGAGATCCAAAGGGAGCTGGGAGGGGAAGCAGCAGGAAAACCAGGGCAGATCTGTGGTGTGGAGCAAGGCCGGACACCGCCGTTCTGGGAGCGGGGCAGGTCGGACGCTCACCAAAAATCACCCCACGCTGGTCACGTCATCAGGGACAGGGGCTCTTTGTCTGTGGGAAACAGTCTTGGGTGGCTGGTGAGGAATGGGACAAGATCCAGCCAGGGAAGGGACACACTCAGAGGAAACCTACTCAGTCTTGGAGGCCACAGTGCCATTGGATGCTCCCGGGTCTTTCTTGGAAGCCCCGATGCCGTTGGACGCTCCCGGGTCTTTCTCTCGGAGCTTGCGCAAGTAATCGTGGGGGCCTTTGCCCTCGAAGGACGTGGGGCTCTTGTAAGAACCCCCAATCTTGTCCCAGAGGGTGAAGTACTGCCCGTAGTTGTAGTCGAAGTACAGGTGGTGGTCGGTGTGGTGGGCAGAGCCGTTGATGACGTGCCGCAGCAGCCGCGGCACGCGGTAGTCGCCGTCGTGGATGGAGATGGTCCAGACGTTGACGAAGATGTAGAGGCCCAGGTAGGTGACTTTGTGCAGGGGGAACAGGAAGGGGTAGACGTGGTAGGGCAGGCTCTGCATGAAGCCATCCACGGGGTGGAAGGCGTGGCTGGCGAAGGGCGTGGCGATCTTCCACACGTGGTGGGGCTTGTGGAAGCGCTGCGGGGACAGGGGGCTGTCAGTCGGGGTGGGCCCTTTTAGAGGGTCCCCAGAGCCAGATTCATGTCCCCAAGGGATGCTGTTTGAGCCATCACCACCCAAACTGAGAGGAGGACGTGCCCTAAAGGGCTCTCAGCTGCCATCACATGGGAAGCCTTGTTCAGCCATTCCCACCCAAGGATGCAGCTTGGAAATGTCACCAGAGCAGGACAAGGACTCTTGGCCAGAGGCCCCTGTCCTGTCCCTTACCTTATAGAACAGCCTGTGGTGCAGACCACGGTGTATCCAGTAGATGCCCATGTCAGTGAAGAAGAGGAAGGACAGCATGCTGAGGAAGACACCAGACCAGCCTGGGGGGGGGACAGGGTTGTTAGAGGTGGCACATGTGGACATCAGGAGGCTGTGAGGGTCTCCACAATGGTCCTCATGGTGGGAGACACTTGTGAGTCATGTCAGGGTCTGCCCCATTGAGGTGACAGGCTCAGGCTGTCCCCTGTGACTCAGGGCAAGGGAGTCAGGTGCTATTGCACCGGGAGCTGTGCCCAGGGAAGGGAAGGATCTCTTTTGTGGAGGGTGGAATGTGTCAAGCAGGGACACATGACCCCGAGTGAGGGTGTCTGGGTGCCTCCCCTGCAGAGAACCCGGGCTTTTGGCTGGCAGGATGGAACAGGAGGTACCCAGGAGGATTTCCTGGGGTTGTCATCGAGAGAAATGGGGTCTGAGGGAGGTGACCCAGGTGGGGAGAGGACCCTGCTGTGGCAGGGGGGGCAGGGAGGTCACTCACCATACGGGGAGTCCTCGATGTTGTCGTAGAGTTTGCTGTAGCCCCGCACCTCGGCGAAGAACAGGGCGACGGTGGGGACACTGATCCAGGGCAGGGAGCGCACGGCGTAGGAGATCTCCCGGCTCACCTGGTTCTGTGGGGTGTGACAACAGGGTCAGGGCACAGGGGACATCTCCACCTGGTTCTATGGGGTGTGACAACAGGGTCAGGAGCACAGGGGACATCTGCACCTGGTTCTGTGGGGTGTGACAACAGGGTCAGGGGCACAGGGGACATCTGCACCTGGTTCTGTGGGGTGTGACAACAGGGTCCAGGGCACAGGGGACATCTCCACCTGGTTCTGTGGGGTGGGACAACAGGGTCAGGGGCACAGGTGACATCTGAGAGCCCCAATTCCCCTCATAAGGCTGGGAGGGCTGGTGTCTTAGCCACCCCTTTGTCGTGGCATCTGTGCCATGCTGTGGGACACAGGGTGCTGCTCATATGGGGACAGCTGTGCTCACGCTGGGTGTTGGGGTTAGTGGGTTGTGGCACTTTCTTCTGGTCAGGGATGATGGAAGGCAAGAGCACGCAGAGAGGGGTGGATGTGACAGCAGGGACAGCCCGTGCCACACCACTGGCAGGTGACATTTGGCGTGGACAAGGGGATGGTGAGGGGGACAGTGCCACACAGGGCCTGGGCAAGGAGTCAGCAAGGAGCACCCACCTCCAGGAACTGGGGATGTTTCTTGAGCTCGTGGTCGAAGATGAAGTAGTAGCTGAGGGTGCCGAAGAGCAGGTAGAGGGCGAGGGCACCCAGGTTGGTGATGACAAAAAGGCTGAGGAGCTGGCGGCAAGGCTCGCCCTCGGGCCACCCCGCCGGGTACACATAGGGTGTCAGGAGATGCCGGTCCGCGGCTTCCAGGACCAGATCCATGGTGGCTCCTGCGGGAAAAGGAGTTGGTGTGACCGAGATGTCGCTGCCTAGCACGGGAAGTCGGTGCCCGCCAGGATGTGGGTAGGGGTTGGCAGGGTTGGCATGCTGTCCGTCTGGCTGGGTCGCCTCAGCAGGGACTGGGGAGCAAATCTGGGACACGCAGGCTGTGGGTGGAAAGCGGGGCAGCCGCAGGAGTGCGGGACTCGCCTAATTCCGTGCGCTGTTGCCGTGGGAGGGGGCACTGGCGGCAGGGACAGCGGGCTGTGGGTGGCAGCGGGACGGGTGACAGCGGGATGTGGGGCTGGCCTGCGAAACCCCTTTTGGATCAGCTGATGGGGCTCCGCTCCGTGCCCTGCGGGGCGATTCCCCGCGCAGGGTGGGCGGCCAAGGGGGGTCAGCGTGCCCGGGAGCCGCAGGTGGCACGGCCAGCGGCGGGCACGGAAGCGCGGGGGGCTGGAAGCGGAGAGGGGAGCGCGGGGGCCCTGCCGGGGGTGCCCTCCCCGTGCCCCCCAAAGCCCGGTTCCCAAAGCCCGGTCCCCAAAGCCCGGTCCCCCAAAGCCCGGTCCCTTTACCTGCCCGGGGTCCCGGAGCGGAGCGGGGCGAGGGCGGGACCGCGCGGTAGCGCCACGTGACGTCACAGGCGGAAGAGCTCGCACCACCTCAGGCGGTGACGTCAGTGGGCAGAAAGGGGCGGAGTCGTGGGATGAGGGCGTAGCCATTGGCTGGGGCGTGTCGGGGCGGGGTCAAAGGCGTGACCTGGTGCTGGGCGTGGTCGAGGGTGGGGCGTGGTTTGGGCGGGGCGTGCGGAGCACTGCCGGAGGTGGAATTTTGGGGAATTTTGTGGAATTCTGTGGAATTCTGCGGAATTCTGCCTGCTGCGGGCCCTTTCCCTGCTGTCCCCTCGGTTGTGAACAATATACATATTTCCCAAATATATACGGGAAATATATGTCTACACACTATATATATATAACTCTCTAAACTATATCAATATCTATATATAGCGATAGATATCTCTATATATGTAGATATATATATATATCTAGATAGCTATACACATATATATTTATCTACATATATAGAGATTATATATATGATATATATAGATATATCGAGATATATATAGATAGATACATATCTATCTATATTTATATATCTCTATATATCTAGACGTATAGATATCTAGACATATATATCTCTATGTATGTATATCTATCTATCTATATATCGATAGATAGATATCTATATATATCTATCTATAGATATATATAAATATATATCTGTATATCTATATATGTATATAGATATATATCTCTAGATATCTATATATATGTATATAGATATATATCTCTCTATTTATAGATATATATGTCTATTTACATATATATATCTACATATATAGAGATATATATCTATTTACATATATATCTACATATATAGAGATATATATGTCTAGATATCTATATGTCTAGGTATGTAGAGATATATAAATATATATAGATTTATCTAGATATAGATATCTATATATGTATATATATAGATATATATAGATATAGATATCTATATCTATCTATATATGTGTGTATATCTATATAGCTATAGCTATATAGATTATATAAATAGATATAGATATAGATAAAGATATAGATGGATATAATTTGGACTCCAAAAAATTCCATATGTTTGATGCACATTTTTATCCATCCGGCACAAGTGCAGGCTATTGATAGGGAAAGATGATGGAGAAAGATAAAATCCATCGTGGCTCCAGGAGGATTTCCTGTCCAGAACTTTCATTCCTTCTGGAATCGTCTTTATTTAACCATTAAAATAAAATGGGTTTGGGCTCAGCTGGGGGGGAAATATTTGGTCTAAGTTAAAAATCAGGTTCAGCTCAGGGAAAAAGTTGTGCATAATTATTATTTGTCAATAAAAACTATTTGAAATCAGCCCTGTTTGCTATTTTTGTGAGAACACAGAGGCAGTTTTTTATTGGTTTAGCACAAGTGTGGCTTCCACCAAACTAAATGGGGTTTTTATGGGGTGATGGTGATTGTCACAACTGTAGGGTGGAAGGCAGAGAATGCCATCAATCCTGAACCCATTGTGCCAGCTGGTGGCTCAGAGTGGCTGGGGAGGGGCTGGGGAGAGCTGAAAGCACATCCTGGGATCCCAAAGACAGAGATGGTCACTCCTAAAACATCCCCAAACTTCAAGTGGTGATAGGGATCCTCTGGACAGAGGCTCAGAGCAAACCGGGCTGGGAAGGGAATGGTGAAAGCTGCTGAAGGTGGAGGAGGGGAGAAACCATTGGGAGGGATAAAAAGGGTCAGAGGTGCTCCCAGAGAGGGAGAAATTGATCCCCAGTGATCAGAAATAAACCCAAAGTGCTCTGGAGAGAGAGAGAGTTTGAACGCTGATAACCCCAGTGACCTACAGTAACCCCAAAGCTTAATTTTTGACCTCGAGTAACCCCAAAATGACCTCAAGTAACCCCAATGTCCTATAGTAACCCCACAATGACCTCTTGTAACCCCAAAACGACCTGAAGTGACCCCAAAAGTGACCTAAAGCAACCCCAAAAATTTCAGGAGCGAGCAAGTTTGACCTTAAGTAACCCCATGACCTGTAGTAACCCCAGATTTTAGGTTTTGACCTCGAGTAACCCCAAAATGACCTCAAGTAACCCCACAATGACCTGAAGTAACACCAAAAGTGACCTAAAGTAACCCCAAAATTAACAGGAAAGAGTGAGTTTGACCTAGAGTAACCCCAATAACCTATAGTAACCCCAAAGTTTATTTTTTTGACCTGAAGTAACTCTGAAGTAATTCCAAAATTTTCTGGAAAAAGTGAGTTTGACCTATAGTGACCCCAATGACCTCTAGTAACCCCAAATTTTCATTTTTGACCTCTAGTAACCCCAGAATGACCTCTAGTAACCCCAAAATGACCTGAAATGCCCCCAAAAGTGACCTAAAGTAACCCCAAAATTTTCAGGAGTGAGCAAGTTTGACCTTAAGTAACCCCTATGACCTAGAGTAACCCCAAATTTTAATTTTTGACCTCGAATAATCCTGAAATGACCACAAGGAACCCCAATGACCTCTAGTAACCCCAAAATGACCTGAAGTAACCCCAAAAGGGACTTAAAGTAAATCCAAAATTTTCTGGAAAGAGGTTGTTTGACCTATAGTAACCCCAATGCCCTTGAGTAACCCCAAATTTTAAGAGCTGACCTCTAGTAACCCCCAAATGACCTGAAATGCCCCCAAAAGTGACCTAAAGTGACCCCAAAATTTTCAGGAGCGAGCAAGTTTGACCTTAAGTAACCCCTATGACCTAGAGTAACCCCAAAGTTTAATTTTTTTTTACCTCAAGTAACTCTAAAATAAACCCAAACTTTTCTGGAAAGAGTGAGTTTGACCTATAGTGACCCCAATGACCTAGAGTAACCCCAAAATTTAAGGATTGAACTCTAGTAACCCCAAAGTGACCTCTAGTAACCCCAAAATGACCTGAAGTGCCCTGAAAGGTGAACTAAAGTAACCCCAAAATTTTCTGGAGAGAGCGAGTTTGACCTCAAGTAACCCCAATGACCTAGAGTACCCCAAATCTTAATTTTTGACCTCTAGTAACCCCACAATGACCTCAAGTAACCCCAAATTTTAAGAACTGACCTCTAGTAACCCCACAATGACCTGAAGAGACCCCAAAAGTGACCTAAAGTAACCCCAAGTTTTTCAGGAGAGAGTGAGTTTGACCTATAGTAACCCCAATGACCTAGAGTAACCCCAAATTTTAAGAACTGACCTCTAGTAACCCCAAAATGACCTAAAGTGACCCTAAAAGTGACCTAAAGTAACCCCAAAAATTTCCAGAGAGAGCGAGTTTGACCTACAGTAACCCCAATGACCTGTAGTAACCCCAAAATTTAATTTTTGACCTCTAGTAACCCCAAAATGACCTTAAGTAACCCCAGAAGTGCCCTAAAGTTACCCCAAAATTTTCGGGAGAGAGCAAGTTTGACCTCAGGTGACCCCAATGACCCCTAATGACCCCATTTTTTAATGACCTTGTGTTTCTTAAGGTCAAGCTCAGTCTCTTCTGAAAAATTTGGGGTTACTTGAGATCACCTTTGGGGTCACTCCAGGTCATTTCGGGGTTATTGGAGGTCAAATTTTAATTTTGGGGTTACTCGAGGACATTGGGGTTACTATAGGTCATTGGGGTTACTATAGGTCAAACTTGCTCTCTCCTGAATTTTTTTGGGGTTACTTTAGGTCACTTTTGGGGTCACTCCAGGCCACTTTGGGGTTACTTGAGGTCATTCTGGGGTTACTAGAAGTCAGTTCTTAAAATTTGGGGTTACTCTAGGTCATTGGGGTTACTAGAGGTCATTGGGGTTACTCGAAGTCACAGTCGCTCTCTCCAGAAAATTTTGGGGTAACTTTAGGTCATTTTTGGGTTTACTAGAGGTCACTTTGGGGTTACTAGAGGTCAAAAATTAAAAATTGGGGTTACTTTAGGTCATTGGGGTTACTATAGGTCAAGCTCACTCTCTTCTGAAAAATTTGGGGTTACTTTAGGTCACCTTTGGGGTCACTTCAGGTCATTTTGGGGTTATTGGAGGTCAAATCTTAAATTTTGGAGTTACTCTAGGTCATCGGGGTTACTATAGGTCAAACTCACTCTTTCCTGAACATTTTGGGGTTACTATAGATCACCTTTGGGGTCACTTCAGGTCATTTTGTGGTTACTGTAGGTCAACGCTAAAATTTTGGGGTTACTCTAGGTCATTGGGGTTATTCTAGGTCATTGAGGTTACTATAGGTCAAACTCACTCACTTCTGAAATTTTTGAGGTAACTTTAGGTCACTTTTGGGGTCTCTTCAGGTCACTTTGGGGTAACTAGAGGTCATTCTGGTGTTACTTGAGGTCAATTCTTAAAATTTGGGGTTACTATAGGTCAAACTCGCTCTTTTCTGGAAATTTTGGGGTTACTTTAGGTTGCTTTTGAGTCATTGTGGGTTACTAGAGGTCAGTTCTTAAAATTTGGGGTTACTCTAGGTCATTGGGGTTACTATAGGTCAAACTCACTCGCTTCTGAAATTTTTGGGATTACTGTAGGTCGCTTTTGGGGTCACTTCAGGTCATTTTGGGGTTACTAGAGGTCACTTTGGGGTTACTAGAGTTCAATCTTTAAATTTTGGGGTTACTCTAGGTCATTGGGGTCACTTGAGGTCAAACTCACTCTCTCCAGAAAATTTTGGGGTCGCTCTAAGTCACTTTGGGGTTACTAGAGGTTATTTTGGGATTACCAGAAGTTGTTGGGGTTACTTAAGGTCAAGGTGAGTCGCTCCAGAAAATTTTGGGGTCACTTTAGGTCACTGTGGGGTAATTTCAGGTCATTTGGGGGTTACTATAGGTCAACTCTTAAAATTTGGGGTTACTCTAGGTCATTGGGGTTACTCTAGGTCATTGGGGTTACTCTGGGTCAAACTCACTCTCTCCTGAAAATTTTGGGGTTACTTTATGTCACTTTTGGGGTCATTTCAGGTCATTTTGGGGTTACTAGAGGTCATTCTGGGGTTACTAGAAGTCAATCCTTAAATTTTGGGGTTACTCTAGGTCATTGGGGTTACTCTAGGTCATTTTGGGATTACTGGAGATTAAAAATTCAAACTTGGGGTCCCTCCAGGTCATCAGGGTTTCTTGAGGTCCAACTCCCTCTCTCCACACACTTTGGGGTCACTTTCCCTCTTTCTGGGGCTTGCTTGATGTCACTCATGAACAATTTGGGGTTTCTCTTGCCCCTTTGGGTTCCTTGGAGTGAACAAACTCCTGACAAATCTCCCAGGCCTGACAGCTCCTCCTGAGCCCCCTTGGATTTTGGGGTGGTGCAATTCCTGTGCACTTGGAGCAGCTCAGAGCTCTGCAGCTCTTCTGGCTGAATCCGTGTCCCTCTGTCCCCCCTCCCTGGCACCCTCTGAAGCTGCAGAGCGTGGATGGATGTAAAGGACACCGACAGTGCTTGAAACTTTAACCCAAATTGATTGGGCTGCCAGCATTAACAGCACCACTCTAGCAGGGTTTGGTTTCCATCTCATTAATATGCAGGTAAATAATCACTCTTAAATAAATTTGGGCTAAAGCAGCCAGGAGTCTGCAAAAGAAAACACAGGCAGTTGGAATAGTGGGTTTGAGGAGGTTTTAATTTTTTTAATTATTATTTTTTAACACAGCTGTAGCATTAGAAAGCCTTGAAGTCATGTTTCCATCATCCCATGACCATCAATGTTAGATTTACCCTAGGCCACCCAACAGCTGCTAATTTTCCTCTTCCATCTGATGAGGTTGGTTTTGAAACATTAAATTACAATCTGAAGAGCTTGAGATCAGAGTTTGACATCCCAGGGCCAGTTAGATTTCAAGTAGCAAAAGCCAGCTCTGCTTTGTGGTGAAGATGGCAGAGTTTGTGGGATTTTGGGAAGAATTCTGCCCTGGGAGGGTGGGCAGAGAAGATCTGCAGCCCTGGAAGTGTCCAAGGCCAGGCTGGGTGGGGCTTGGAGCCACCTGGGACAGTGGAAGGTGTCCCTGCCCTGGCAGGGGGTGGGATGAGAGGAGCTTTTAGGTCTCTTCATCTTCCAACCCAGACTGAGGTGATTCCATGATAATTAAATCCGTGTAGCTGCAGTCAGAGCTGTGGTCACTGCTGTGGGCAGAGCCGTGGGCAGAGCTGTGGTCAGAGCTGTGGGCAGAGCCTGTAAGAGTCAAAATGAGGCATGAGGGACTCCAGAGGCTTCCCCAAAATGCAGTTTATTCCATCCAAAATGCAGTTTATTGTATCCAAGATGTCACAGCAGCCCAGGCTGGTGGGTGACAGAGCTGTGCCCACAGCTGTCAGCTCCAGCTGCAGGCAGGCCTGGACACCCTGAGTTTAGGTTCCAGTGCATTCTTTACTTTTCTTTAGGTTCCAGTGCATTCTGTACTTTTCTTTTTGTTCCATTGCATTATTTACTTTTCTTTGCTGAGCATCTTCACCCAGCAGACCCAATCTGTCCCTTCACTGTCACCTCCAGCCTCTCCTAACTCCTGTCATTCCCACACCCATGGCACTGCTCTCCAGTCACTCACAGTCAGTCCATCACAGTTTCAGCCAGAAGTTGTTTTTCACTTTTCTTGCAGTGGGAAATTCTGAGCCCTTTTTTCTCCTTGCCACCTTTGTGCCTTGTTTGCCTGTGCTCTCTTTGTGCTGGGTACAAACACCTTCTGGTTTGGGGTGGGTTTGTCCTTTGCTCTGAGCCATAAAACCCCTTCTCACTCACACACCCTTTGCTCCTTGGTTACCCACTCAGGCTGGCTCAGCAATTCTTTTCTTCTACATCAAAACTTGCTTTCATTTCTATTCCTTCTTCAAATTCTACATTCAAAAATCTCTCTGCCAAGCACACACATACCTGTGAGACTCTTGTCCAACTTTCATCCTTCCCAACGAGTGCTGTGGTCAGTGCTGTGGTCAGTGCTGTGGTCAGTGCTGTGGTCAGTGTGATCCCCACACTCAGGCTCTCCTCTCACCATCGCTCTTTGGACAATCTGTCAAACCCTTTCAGAGCCAAAGAGAATCATGAACATCCCCACAAGGCCCTGCAGTGCTCCCCACCACCCTGCTGTGTTGTTTACTCACCTGCTCACCCACCAAGGGCCAGCCAGCACCATCAGCCCCTCCAGTGCTCCGGGGATCCTCTCCATCCTCGGGGTGTCCCCCAGCAGCCACAGCACCCCCAGAGCCCCCAGGCAGCTCCCTGGGTGCAGCACACTCACACAGCTGCCATCCTTCAGCAGTTCAGTTATTAACCCTGAGATAAGGGTGGGAGACGTGGCCTGGGGCAAAGAGAGACTGGAGAAGGAGCTGGGGGACCTGGAGAGCAAAAAGGGAGGTGCAGAGAGCACAGAGACAGAGAGCAGATATGGGAGAGAGAGGGCAAAGAGACAGAGAGACACTGGAGCCAGCTGAGTGACACTGAGAGGGGACAGGGACAGGAGAGGGATGGCAAAGAAGCACAGAGAGGGCAGAGAGTGAGGACAGAGGGAGCAGAGAAAGGAGAGAAATGAGGAACAGAGATGGGGCAATGAGGCAGCAGAGAGGAGAGAGGAGGTCACAGGGAGCAGAGGGGAGTGAGGGAGAGAATTCAGAGCTAACACACACACAGAGGGCATGGAGGCACAAAGAGGGAGCTGAGAGGCAGAGAACACACAGAGCAGAGTCCATGACATCCTGTTACCCACCTCTTGTCTTGAGGCATTGGAATTATCTTCTCATCTGCTCCAGAACCCAAATCTCCTCTGCTCCTTCTGTCCTACATCCCAGCTCACCCCACAGCAAACCTGCCAGACCCACACTCCAGCCACAACCCTGCCTTCAGCTCTGCTCTGCCCCTGCCTGGCACCCCAAAACTCCCTGTCCATCCTTCCCAGGGACTCTGGGCAGCCTTGGTGTCCTTCCAGGCCCTGCTGCTCCTCGTCCCCATCACACAGGAGCCGGTGCTTACGAAGGGTTACAACACTTTTTATTCCCACGCAGCCGTTTCACAGAGTACAAACACAAGACAAGACACCAACACAGCCCCCCCACACCCACCAGCACCCCAAGGCTGCTCCCCACTCTTTCACCAGCACCCCAATGCTGCCCTGTGCCCGCAGACCCCAGCCCTGCTCTGACCCTCAACCCTTGCACACCACACAAACATGGCAGGGAATTTCATCCCTCCTTCCTCTGACTCTTGTTCCTGCCCACCAAAAAGCACCTCTTTCCAATTATTGGCACCAGCTTGGCACCACCACAGCACAATGCCAAGATTTCCAGACCCCCATGGATGAGTTTGGCTCCCTGAACCAAACCTCAGCACCACCTCTGCTCTGGAGAGTCAGAGGGTGACACGGTCCCAAGGTGTCACAACATCCAGAGATGGCAATGCCCTGCTCTGGCCATGCCCTGTGCCCCAACACCTACCTCTGGCTGAGTCTGTGAGCTCATAAGACCCTGGTGGCAGCTCCCACGGACAGCGGAGACCTGCAGCTGTCCACGTGAGGGGACAGCACACGCTCCACCCTGTCCCACACTACCAACAGTGGTGTGGACCACCTACAGTGCACCCCACAAGGGAGAGCCTGGGGAAAAGCTGCAAAACCCTTCCTTGAGTCCACATCAGTGATGGAAAGCTGTAAAAAAAACCCCAAACCCCAGTCCCAGATCGCTGCTGGCAAACATCCTGCTCCAGCCGTCGCTGCCGCTGCGCCGGCTGCCCGTCGCCGTCGGGTCCGCGTCCCACCTCTCTCAGGTGACATCCCTTTGCCTCCTCGCAGCATGGCCGGGTGGGCAGCAGCGTGGCCACGGCGGGGGGGCTGTCTCCTACCCTACAAAGACTCAGGCTGACGCGAGAACAGTTTTTGGCTGGGCGGCGGGGCCGCGCCTACGAGGTCAGGTGCTGCGGAGCTGAGCGCAGCCACAGCCACAGCTGGGCCGCCAGCAGGAGGGTCACTCGGGCACGGTGCTCCCCTGAAGAGCTGGAGGCTGCCAACACACACAAGAGACCCACGTGAGCTGGGGCTCTGGGGGCCTCCATCCCAGATGTTCCTCAAATCGTGCCAGGCTGGTGCCCACCCAAATGCCCGACTTCCTTGCTGGGCTCCCAGGCCCACTGCATTTACTCTAGCCTGCCCTGTACCATGCAGGCACCATCACACCTCCCTTGCAGCCTCCTGCCACCTCTTCTGAACCTGCCAGCAGTGCCCTCACAGCCCTCAGGTGACAGGGACAGGGCACATCTGGCTCCCTGCCCTCCATACCGCTTCTGTCTGCAACACACCACACATCCCAGCCCCCTTCCTCACACTGCTCACCCCACAGCCCCCGTTTTGGGGGTGGCAGTCCCCTGCTGTGCCCACCCTGACCCTGGTACTTGCCCCTGCAGCTCTTGCCGTCCCCTTGCAGTGTCCCTGTCACACAGCTGCACAAAGGCCCGTCCGCCCGGCTCGTGCAGATCTGCTCACAGCCTCCGTTGTCCTCGCACCAGTCTGATCCTGGACACAAAAACAGCAAAGGGGACACCTGAGCTATGCTCCCACACCTCTGGTCCTTGGCTGCCTGAGGCTGGGATGGCAGACAGACCCCCCAGCCTTCCATGGGGTCCCCACACTTACTCTTCCTCCTGATAGGCCCCACTGAGAGGATCTGCTCCTTGGACTCCTCGGTGAAGGCGCTGGCCATTCTTGTGTGCTGAGGGCAGTTCTGTTTGGGGATAAACACCACCTCTGTCACCCTCAGCCTCTGCCCATGCCCCCTCTGTGCCCCTCCACCTGTCCCAACTCCCAGAGGGACCCTGCAACCAGGCTCAGAGAGCACAGATCCCAAGGTGACCTTCCTGTGACAGAGCATCTCCTCCCCATGCCTAGAGGGACACGCAACCCTCCCGTCCCACCCCTAGGGCTACATCTCTGGTCACCTGTCCAATGCCACATCATCAGGGCTCACTGCGTGCTGGAAGAGCCCTTCAAATCAATCATCCCCTCCCTCTGCACTGGCCCCACTCACGATTTTGCAGGAGTATTTCTCGGAGTCGCAGAGGGACACGGCGCAGTGCAGGTGAACCTCGTCGTAGTCCCCGATGAACTTGAAGACGGTGACGTGGAAGCGACACGTCAGGGACACCCCGTTCTCCTCGATGCCAATGGTGTTGTCCTTCATGTTTTGGCACCTGTGCAAAGCACTGGTGCTCAGCACCACCCTCCTGTGACTGGGACCCTCCCTGTCCCCATAAAGCCCCTCACCCCAGGTCCCACATTGGGGTGCTTAGACCCTGCCATATCTTGTCGGACAAGGGTGTCACGTCCTGCCTCTGTCACCTCTCTCTGGCATTCCCAACTTCCCAAAATGTCTGTGCATGATCCATATTCCCCTGTCTCCTGCAGTTAGGTGTTGTCCACAGCATCACAGACACAATGAAAGTGCTTCTCTCTGCAGCTGGTACTCTGTCATACACAGGGCTTCTGGCTGTGTCCACACCAAGCAAATTAACTTCCTGCTCTAGCAACACTGCTCCTCACCCTTTCCAGGTTTTGATCAAGCCTAAAGGTCCTTGTCCCAGCTGATGCCACCACCCTTCCAGACACCGTGAGAACCAAAGGGGCTCGTGGTAGCTCACCCTCCCTCGATGATGAAGTAGCGCAGCTTGTCGTTGCTGTCCCGCGAGGGGGTGGCGTAGCACTTGTTCAACATCAGGATCAAGTGGTTGGAGTCGGCCCCCACCACAAAGACCCCCACGTAGAGCACGTCCCGGGTGGTGAGCACCACCTCGCCCTGCCGGTACGGGTGCTTGTAGGACGAGTTCTTGTACAGGGCCATCTTGGTGGTGAAGCTCCCTTCCTGTGTCGGCACCGTCAGGTTAATCACGCTAAGGATGACAAAAAAACCACTGGCTCAGTTGGTGGAAAGGTTTTGAACCCCCAGATTGTTGCCTGGCTTCAGAACCAGCACTGCCTCACCCGTCTGTGTAACAGGCCCTGCTCCTACCTGAGCATTGGCCGCACGACTGAGTCCAGGGAGATCTTGATGTCCAGCTCATAGGCACAGGAGAACTCCACATTGATGGTCCTGTCCCGGGTGATGATGTTGCCCGTGTTGTTGGCACTCTCGATCCACACCGTGTTCTTGTACACTATGTGAGTGCTGTTGGACTGCAGAGGGACACAGGGCACTGCTTAATGCCAGCTGTCCCTGGTCCCTGCTCCTAATGAGCACCTCTGAATGAGCTGTGTGACAAGGGACCTGCTGCCCCATCACCTCCAGCCACAAAGGGGAATGGTGGGGCTTGGAATTGCATCCCTACTCTACAAAACCTTCCTGTGTTCTCCTTGACCCCCCAGCCCATTAAAGCACCTCCCAAGCATCACTTGCTCTCACCTGGCCCAACTCTGGAGTTGAGCTGGACTGCAGTGGACTCTTCCACTCCCAGCCCGGCGTGCCCCATGTCCCTGCTCACCTGCACCAAGTTGCCACAGTTTCCTTTGGTGTTGTTGATCTGGAAGGAGATGAAGTCCTCGCCTTCGATGCCGGGGCAGTGGCGGTCGTTGACCCTCACTCCCTCACGCTCAAAGCCCAGCTGGAACAGCTTGCACTTAGAAATGGACACCTCCATTTGGGCGGCCTTGCAGGTCACCTCTGCATCAATGATGTCATGGGTGGCTGGAGGAGAAGATGACACAACTTCAGATCACCACAAATGACCCCTTGGTACCTCTTTCCACCACCAGAAATGGGTTGGGATCATCTCCTGTGCTGTGCCCTGCCCATCCTACACCCCTGCTGCTCAAAGTGCTCCCAAACCAGAGATGCCCACAACGTGCACCTCAGAAAAGCTGTTCCCTGCTCTCTGCTCCCCTCCTGAACTGTGCATGGTCAGGGAAACCCATCTTGGCAGGGGTCACAGCCCTCAGCACGTCCCTTCCCAAAGCCCCTGTGGCAGAATGGCCCAAGGTGGAGCTCGGCACTGACCCCACAGCCAGGAGCAGAGGACTCACTGTTCCCATAGGGCCAGGAGCAGAGGACTCACTGTTCCCATAGGGCGGGGGCTCGATGCAGCCGCACAGCTCCCCGCCGTTGTCCAGCTCGCAGGTGCGGTTGGGGCAGTCGGCGCCCACGCAGGGATCTTCCACCACTCCTGCTAAACAGCACAAGACACACCACAAACACAACCTTTACCCTCAGACCATGGGGCAGCCACCTCTAGCCCCTCTGCCCAGCGGGACATGGCTCCCCTCAACCTGAGCAGCCCCAGTTTTCTTACAGCAATTCTCCTTCTCGATCCACTCGGTGCCCAGGATGCCGAAGGTCCTGCAGGCCTCTCCGTAGGCAGCCAGCGAGCCGCACAGTTGGACCTTCTTGTGGTTGTAGCAGCCATCCAAAAAGCAGGACTCGTAAAAGGGCAAAGGATCCAGGAGGCCGTAGCAGGGCTGGAAGAAGCCTTTCATGTCGGTCAGCTTCAGGCAGTAGCTGTCACTCTGCAGCTCCTGGATCTGGACATTGTCGCAGGAGGCGGCGTACTGCGAGTACTGCAGCTCGTTGCAGCTGTGGGCACCGGACACGTCGTGGGGGCTCCTTTCATGGCCAGCCCTGCTCCCATTCCCGCTCCCACCTGGTGGGAAAGGGCTGGCTGTCCACTCACCTCTTCTGCATGCCGTTGGTTTTCCAGCTCTGTGCCAGCACCACGCTGCTGACGGCCGGCTTGCCCCGCAGCGTGGCGTAGTCGTCGGTGCGGTCGCCGTTGAAGTTGCCGCAGAGGCCACACACCTTGTTCTGCAGCCGCTCCCCGATGGTGATCTTGATGACGTTGAAGCCATTGTAGCGGATCTGGATGTCGGGGCTGGAGTCGATGACCAGGAAGCCCTCCTGGCTGAAGATCTTGGTGGACAGCCCCGTGACAAAGGGAATGCTCACGAGGCTTCCATTCACCTAGTGTGAGAGAAGGACATGAAGCTGACATCACTCCCATATCTTCTGCCTATGGATGTGGGCAGAGGAGCCACTCATGAAAGATTCCACAGCTGCTTCCCACTACCCTAGCTGCGAAAACTGACAGTAGTCTGGGGCCCTTGTGGAGACCTGGAGAGCCACCCACTATCCCCTCCCAGCCCCACTCTGGAGGAGCTGCACACCCCTGACAAGACCTCACCTTGACAGTGTTCCTGTCGCTGATGAGGATCTGCTCCTCGTTGATGTAGAAGTACACGGGAGAGATGATGGTGAGGTTGGGCGAGGACCACTTGTCGAAGTTGATGATGAGCTGGAAGGAGAAGTCGGGCAGCTTCTGGCAGATGGTGGAGAGGACGAAGGCGCAGTTGGCGGGGAAGCGGAGGAAGGCGCCGTCGAAGGTGCGGAAGACGCCGCCGCCGGCCGCCAGGCAGAAGGAGCTGCGGGTGCTGAAGCAGCCGCGGACGCCGTTGCGCAGCCCGCACTCCTCGTCAGACTTGCAGTGCCGCGGGTCGCACTGGATCAGGTTGCGCCGGAAGCAGCGGCACCGCCGGGTGCAGTCCCCGCTCCAGAAGAGCTGCTTGGGCTGAAAGAGGGACCCATCAGTGGCTGTCCTGTCAGCCCAGAGGGTGTTTGGAACAAGGTTTGCACCTCTCTGTCACACGACAAGAAAGAGCAGGAAACGAGGGCAGAGGAAAGGGTGCAGAGAACACGCTGGCAGCTTGAACCTGCCTTGCAACATCTCTGCTCCCCACAGTCAGCTTTGCACTGCCACCAAAACCTCCCTCACCTCTTGTGCACTCACAAAGACATAGTGCTTAATACCCCTGTGGCCTCTTGCATTCTGCCAGCCACCAACCCATCTGCAAGGAACCCCTTATGACAGTACCCCGATACCGGCTCCTCATGGAGCAAAGGCACCTTACACAGAACAGTTTCACTAGCACAAAATATAAGCCAGTATGATGTAACCAGTGCTATCAGCACAGGACTCTCCTGCTTCAAACTCCTCAGTGACATCCAGTAGCTACAAAAAAGCAAATTTCATGTGAAACACTAAATCTACTATGTGTGAATACCTAGCATAGCGTGATCATAGGATACTGGACTTTGGCACTCATCAAACAGTCTTCCCTGTCACCACCTTCTCTTCATCCCACCTCCACCAGATCCTCCTTGTGCTTGACACCCAGATTCACCTTGACCCAACAACTGCAGGATGGTTTTTTTTGGATAGAAAGACCCCCTATGCAGCACATCATGGAAGGACATCCCTCTCCTCTTTAGCCCTGCTACCAGCATAGCCTGACTGTTTTCCCTCCTCAAACTCTGCCCAGAAATTTCATCCAAAGGGAGGGAGGAGGCTCCCAGAGCTGTGTACCTCGTAGTATTTGCCATCGGAGTAGCAGCCACAGTTGTGGGGCAGGATGCAGCTCTTGCCATTGAGGACATAGCCAGGGTCACACTGGCAGCCCTCCACGCAGTAGTGGCTGCAGTCGCTCTTCAGCCGGATGGCAGCACATCGGGGCTGGCACAGGGACACGCAGCTCTCGTAGTGGCTGTTGGGGGGACAGCTGACAGCTGAGCAGGGGACAAAACAGGCACAGATTAGCTCCATGGACACCACCAACCTGGATCCCCACCAGGGACTGATTCAGACCTGTCATGCATGGTGCCAGTCTGTGGCCTCACCACCCTGTGAGAGCGGGGCCTCTGAGCCATGAGCTTGCTTGTTAGAAGGGAAAAACGACACAAATTTAATTTTCAGTCTCGTTAGCAAGGACAATTACTTCCCATCTGATTTGCCAGACAGATTGGCTGCCAGGGATGCGTGCAGTGCCCATCCTCAGGAGCCTGATTGAACAGCACATTGTCATCCTATTGACAAGGGGCTGCAGCTTCATTAGAGCAAACAGGCACTGCTGGCATGGAGGCTGACTGATATAATTCCTGGTTAACAGTGGGAGATGGCTGATGCCTTCTGAGCTTGAGGCTTTCCATTTTCCATCCCTGTCCCTTCTGAGCCTGAGGCTTTCCGTTTTCCATCCCTGTCCCTTCTGAGCTCAGGGCTTTCCATTTTCCATCCCTGTCCCTTCTGAGCCTGAGGCTTACCCTTTTTCATCCCTGTACCTTCTGAGCTTGAGACTTCCCCTTTTCCATCCCTGCTCCTGCTGTACCACATGCAGTTTGTGACAACTCCAGGAGAATATGGTGTCCCAGAGCTTACCCAGAAAGTGTGGGAGGGATTGTTTGCCAGGCCATTGGCCTCCCCCTCCCTGGCAGCCCAGGAAAAGAAGGACCTGGAGGCATGGTGGCACTTACAGCATGAGGTGAAGTTCCTCCAGCCAGTGATGGCAATGCCCTGAGTCTGGCACGTGCTGGCGTAGTTCTGCAGCCAGCTGCAGGCTGTCTGCATGGCCCCCCCATCCACACAGGTGTCAAAGAGGCAGTTCTTGTAGAAGAAGCCGGGGTTGATCTTGCTGTGGCACTTGGCAAAGACCCCACTTTGGCTGGGGATGAGGCTGCAGAGCTGCTGGGGCTTCCAGAATCCTTCCACCTTGCCGCAGGCCGGGCAGCGGTCGCCGCAGCCCACGCGGCAGAAGGCGTCCCGCTTGGCCCAGCTCTGCACAAAGTCACTGATGCTGGTGGCCGGTGTCCCCCCTGCAGCCACCAGGTCGTCCTCAGGGTTGCCATTGTAGCGGCCACAGAGGCCATAGGTGAGGTTCTGGAAGGCCCGAGGGATGGTGACAGACAGGAAGGTCTTCCAGTCGTACACCACCTTCAGCCCAAAGTCGGTCTCCACCACGATGTGGAAACCGAAGGCGAAGATGTTCACTTTGCCCTGGCCCAGCTTCAGGGGCAGGTAGAGCCGCTCGTCGTTGATCTGCAGGGAGGGAACAAGGCACACTGTGAGGGGGAGGGATGGTGGGAGCTTCCACAGAAGGACACAAATGAGGGCGGCTCAGCATTCCCAGAGAAAGGTCCCTGCTGACCTCTCCTCCCCAGCCAAAACAGAAATCCTCTCCAAAAGTTGTGCCTGGCAGCACCCTAGGATGAGCCCAAGGCATGACATAACCCCCAGAAAACCTTGTGAACCCTAAGGCCTCATGTCTAGGGTTTTGCTCCAAAGTTTTGGGAGTCACACCTGCAGAAATAATCACAGCCCTCACGGCCCTGCACTCACCAGCACAGTGTATTTGTAGGCACGGTGGATGACGATCCTGTAATTAAAGACCTCCACCTCCACCTGCTTCACCCACAGGGCCAGAGAGGTGTCCCGATCCTCGTTCTTGGCCGTGACAGTGAATGCCGGGAACGTGTCCGAGCGCTCCACCCTGGGCCGGGAGATGGTGGTGCACAGCACCAGCTCACAGCTGCTCTGGAAGTCGAAGGAGTAGCCATCAAAGGTCAGGTAGTGCCCATAGCCCGAGATGATGCAGGAGGCGTCGGTGCGGACGTGGCAGTAGTAGAGGCCGTTCTCCTCCAGGCAATACTCGTCGTCCTTGCAGGACACGTTCTCGCAGTACACGCTGTTGTCCGAGCCGTTGCAGTAGCACAGGAAGTGGCAGGAGATGTCCATCCAGAAGGTCTGGTTGGTGGCCAGCTGCCGGCCCTCGAAGTTGCAGCCGCACTCACGGCGGGGGATGCAGCGGGTGCCGCGCAGGGCGAAGCCCTCGTCGCACTGGCAGCCCTCCGAGCAGGTGTCCCTGCACACGGGGCCCGAGGCCAGGCTCTCGCAGGTCTCCACGCAGCTCATGCACTCCTCAAAGTGGCTGTTCTCCGGGCAGGAGAGAGCTGCAGGGGTGGCAAACACAGAGCCTGAGCCCCCAGCTCTGACAGCACGGGGTGAGGAACAGGAAAAAAAAATGGTGGTGATGGATTTGGGGGAAAAGGGGAAACAGTCCCAGCACCTTGTGGCTGCAGGCTCATCCCATTTCTTTTTGCAACCCTTTCTCCTCTCAGCCATCATCCCCCTCACATCTCAACCTTGCCCTGCCACATGCAAACATCACCTCCTCCTCTTATTTCCCAAACAAACACCTCTGAGGCAGAGACAGGCACAGCCTTCCCACCATCTACTGCCACACTCGGGATTTTTCACATTTGCTTATGAGTTATGAGGCAAGTTTACAGCGACAGCTAAAATCCAGTGTTATTCAAATTATCCTCTGGTGGTGGCGTACAGCACCGCCAGACACCATCTGTGGCGCCAGAATGCTCCTACAGTACTCCATAAAACTTCTGCTGCCTCCTGAAATGCCACCCTGAAACCACTTCCCTGGGAATTCTCTCTCTGGTGGCACCAGAAACCGCTGCCTGTGATTCCAGCACCCCACATGAAAAGCTGCTCCGCCTCTGCATGCCCACAAATCCCCACCAAAACGACTCTGCCGGGGTTTGGTGTGTTCCAGACTCCCTTCTCCCCACCCAGGGTGATGAAGAGCTTTGCTGGACTCACGGCAGAAGCTGTGGCTCCTCCACTGGCCGATGTCCACATCGGCGTTCTTGCAGGCGCTGGCGTACCGTGCCACCGAGTCACACAGCTCCGACACGTTGCCCCCGCTCTGGCACAGGCGGAAGAGGCACGTCCTGTAGTAGGCTGAGACGTTGACCACGCTGTGACACTCCAGGAAGGAGCTGTTGGTGGGGTCGTTGATGATGCCGCAGCTGGAGCGGCTCCTGTAGGACTTGAGCAGCTCCGAGTCGTTGTTGCAAGCCATGAGCAGGTCCCCGCACTCGCCGTTGCAGATCTCGTCGAAGGTGGTCCAGCTCTCCAGGAAGAGCTCCAGGTTGTCCGTGAACTTGCCCTTGGGCAGGCAGAACTCGTCGGTGGCGTTGTCGTTGAAGAGGCCGCAGAGGCCCCCGGTGCAGTTGAAGTAGGAGGTGGAGAGGCGGATCTCCAGGAGGCCGGAGTCGTAGTAGCTGATGGCCAGGAGCCCCTCAGATTCCATCACGGTGCTGTTGTCAGTCCGGTAGATTTCCAGGCGCCCAGAGGGGTGGAAATAGGGCAGCTCCACGTCGTTACCGTTCACCTACAGGGAACAAGGTGGAGAGGCTTCAGGGAGGGTGATGTGGCTTTGCCCAAGTGCACATTAAACACTTCCTGACCCAGACCCAAGGCCCAGAGCCTCCTCTGAGTGAGGGCATACAGCTGTATCTTTGGGTTTTGCCCCACAAAAAGCAATTTTTATTCCAGGGGAAAAGCAAGTTGTATGAGAAGCAGGAGGTGGGAAAGCCTCCTCAGCAAACAGAAGGAGCAGTGCTGTTGCAACAACTTCACAGGCACCCAAAGGGCCTCCACATGATGGTTCAAGTGTCCCTGTAGTGTCCACAGCCACAGACCCATAATCTCCACTGGATTACACCACAAGCCACCACCTCCCACCCTGTCCCTGGGCAGCACCTTTACCTTAATGTCTGACAGCCTGGTGCCTGCAATCTTCACCTCCTGGCCGGCCACCTGGACTCGCACGACACGCAGCCCGTTGGGAGCAGAGCCAACCTTCTTCTGGTTGATGTCCACCTCGATGAAGTCTGGCCTCTCTGGGCAGGTCTTGAGCAGCGTGTAGGACTGTTCCAGCGGGTAGGGGAAAGTGATGCCATCAAAGGTCTGCAGCACCTGGTCCTGCCCCACCAAACACACGGTCTCCCGCTTCGGGTAGCACCCCCGGTAGCCGTTCTCGATGGTGCAGATCTCTCCCTCGGGGCAGGTGGTGTTGAAGCACCTGGCCTCCCCGCCGGCCTGGCAGTGGCACTGCACAGTGCAGTCTGGTGAGGCCCAGAAGGACTCCCCGACGGCGTAGTAGCGGCCGTTCACGTCGCAGCCGCAGCCCTGGACGGGCACGCAGCGGTCGGCGCTGAGGACGTGGCCCTCGGGGCACTCGCAGCTCTCGGTGCAGGGCGAGGTGCAGGCCAGCGGGGCCGTGAGGTCAGAGCAGGTGGCAGGGCAGCTGCTGGCACACACCGAGTACTGGCTGAGCTCTGGGCACTGCACGGCGCCGCTGTGGGCGCAGAGGGGTGACAAACAAAGGGACATGTTACAGCATAGTTCAGGGTCAGCTGTCATCCTCTCACTGACCATAGCAGAGACACTACAGAGTGACCCATGAACCCCTCAGGGGTAGGATTGGCCCCTCCATTTCCCACCCAGGTCTCCCTGGCCAGTCCTGGGCTTTTCCAAAATAGCCCCAGAGCCACTGAGTCACCCACAGCTATTTAAGGTGACAAGGATGGCGGACTGACCAACATGTCCCCATTCCAATCCAGCCTCCAACTCTCCTCATGGCAGCAGATGACCTCCAGAGCAACGTGCAGCTCCCACCTCACACCTGACTTGTGCCAGACTTTTGCCAGAGCAAGGGTGTGATGCCATGGAGAGGAGGGACCAATCAGTTCTCTCCCAGCTCCCTCCATTTCAGGCAATCCCCTCCCTTGGATTTCCTCCCCCTCCTGTCCCCACTCCCGGGCACACAGGCAAACCCCTGGCGTTGCTCCCCTCCTCCCAAACACTCACCGCATCCCGTCTGGCTCCTCCACTCTCCCACCGCGATGCCCAGGGCCTGGCACACAGTGGCATACGCCTGGATGGCCTGGCACAGCCCGGTGCCATTGTCCTTGGCACTGCAGAGGTCGTAGACACAGCTGTGGATGAAGGCAGTGGGATCCACGACAGAGCCACACTCCCAGAGGGGCCCCCCGCTCTTGTTGATGAAGCCGCAGTACTCGGGGGTGAAATAGAGCGCCTCGGTGGCGGGGTCGCAGAGGCTGCAGTTCTCCAGGCAGCCCGTGGAGCACCTGCGCTCGGGGTGTGGCACCTGCCAGCTCTCGCCCAGGTCCAGCACGGAGGTGGCCACCCTCCCGTCCGAGCGCAGCACGTCGTCCTCGGGGTCTTTGTTGTAATTGCCGCACAGCCCGCACGTGGCGTTGATGTACGAGCCCGGCACGGACACGGAGGCATAGTGCTGTCCATCGTAGGTCACCAGCAGGCCAAAGTCGGTCTCCAGGGCAGTGGACAGCCCGCTTTGGTAGACCTTGATTGCACCCAGTTCCAAGGAGATGGGCAGGGACACCACCAGGTCATCCACCTGCAGGGACAACACCCGGCGGCTGAGCCAGCTCGTGGAACAGCAGAGCCCTCATGCTGGGACACAGACAGGACAGCTGTCTGTGGGGTCTTGGGGTAGGGACATGCACAGAGGGACACCCAGTGGTAAGCTACAGGCCCTTTGTGTCACCCGTGCCCATTCCCCAGGACACACAAGACCCAGAAGTGCCATCCCACAGTTTCCAGGCTGCTGCCACCTCAGAGGAGCCGCCCTGGCAAGTTCTCCCCTTCCAGCAGAACTCTTACCTTTGCCTTCCCAAAGCTGCCCCTGGGCAGAACAATCTTGTGCGAGTAGACCTCCACATAAATATCCCTCAGCCAGGAGACGGAGGAGCCGCCTCGGTTCTCATTCTTGGCCTCCACGTTGAAGTAGGGCAGCTGGGAGCCTGGCCAGCACTGCCTGGCGAGGAGGTAGGAGCAGGAACCCTGGAAGTGAAAGAGGAAGCCGTCGAAGGTGTGGTAATGTGGATCTCCGAACACCACGCAGGTGCTGCTCTCCACCGGCACGCACTGGAAGAATTTGCTCTTCGTCTCACACGCCTCGAAGGGGCCACAAGCCATGTCCTGGCAGAGGATCTCATTGTTGAAGTCCAGGCAGCGGCACTTGGTGGTGCAGTTGGCGTTGTTCCAAAAGATCTCCCCTTGACGGAGAAACTGTCCTAGAAAGACAGAAAGGGGAAAACCCAGGCTACATCTCTCCTTGAAACAGAAACACGCTCTGAGCGCACCCTCGGGGGCCTGCTGGTCCTGTGGGGGAGACACCCCCACCGTGTCCTGCTGCTGGGCTTCTCAGCTGCTTTCTTTGTGCAAACTTCCAGCAAGAGCCTCTCAGCAAATCCCAAGTTTCATTTCTAATGCCTGGTGCAGCCTCTTTGTGTCCTGCCCACGGCACGAGTCCCTGGAATGCTGAAAGTGCTGTCACAAATCCGGGGTCAGTGCTGCAACACGCAGGCTGGAAAACTTGAAGGTTATTCCACACATTTTGGACACCCACCATTCTGGTTCTTCTTCAGTATTGCAGGGCACAAGAGGCATTTGTGCTGTTTTCCCAAAGGAAAAGCCCCTTTTGGGGGCAGCTTCCAACATTTTTGCTGCACTTGCACCATCCTCCAGCTTTGCTCTCACTTCCACAGTTCCCCTGTTCACATAACTCTGCTGGTCAAAAAGTCACTCTGTCATCAGCAGCCTCAGGAGCAATTTACTCCCATTCAGGAAGAGCTTGTAGTAGTTACTACACCAAAGAGCTGTTGATAAGCAGCTTCACCCCACACACGAGCCCCAGCAGGGTGCTGAGTGATCTCACAGCCCAGAGAGGGAGCGGGTTTGGCTGGTGAGAGACAGGAGAGGCAGGAAGAAGGCTGGAGAACAAGGATGGCAAGTCCCCGTGAGAGTTCCTCTCCCCTCCATCTGGCCATTTTTCACACTCCTCCAGCGCGTGGCTTCTGCCGTGCGCTGCCTGAGTTTACCTCTCCTAAACTTTTTGTTCTCTTCCCTGCCTCCTACTGAAAAAAAAAAAAAAAAGGAAGAAAAAAAAAGCTGTTTTCTGCTTTCATGCAACAAATGTCTCCTCTTGGCAAGGCCCACGCTCCAACCATCCTGGTGTGGGGAATTTGGGAAAGGGGTGTCATAAGGGGTGTCATTCAGATCCGACACCTCGTGCTGCATCTCCTCTCCTGGAGGGCAATCAGCCATTCACCGTGAAATTTAAATCCAGTGGTGGGATCTACTCGCACTCCTCCTGTCACCTGCAGAGCTGAGACTGGTTTCCAGCTTCTCTGCCAAGTCCAGCCTTTCTTCCTGGGGTCAGCAGCTGGGAAATGCTGGAGCAGCTGGACCCAAAACTCTGCTGGAGCTGCAAGAGCCTTGGGATCTCATGGACCACGAGTAGTCCTAAACTAGGACATAGAGAAGCCACATGTCTCCCGTGTGTGCCAGCAAATGACAATCCTCTCTTGCTGGAAAGAGTCCTGGAGCACAGTGGATGCTCCTGACAGTTTTATTTGTCAAATGGAAATGCAACAATCTTTCAGCAGCAGAGCCCCTGTGCAGCCAGAGTGTGCATCGATTAATCCCTTTATGGCCCCGTGCTGCCAGTGACAGGCACAGACTGTAACTGCTGCAGACACATGGCATTTGTCCTGCCTGCAAAACCTGCTGCTCCTCATGCACAAACAAGGGAAATGGCACAAGATCAGCTTCCCTAATTCATGAGCAGGAGGAAATTGCTGTCCCCGGGTCTTTCCTGTTGCTATCAATTATCACAGGAACTCGGAGATGTGCAGGGACTGAACCCTCTCTTGTGCTTCTGTCTCTGCAGCTGCAGCTCATGGGGACGCCCTAGCAAAAGCACAGATCATGCAGCACCCCAACAGCACCACCTTTTGCTACACTGCACCCCAAAATTTGGGGACAAGCAAGGCCATTTCTCCCTTACCTCTCAGGCTGCAGCCGTTGGCCGGGTCTATTTCTCTGCCATCTATTTTGAAAGCCCAGCGCCCAGGGACGTTTACGTTGGTTGTTTCCTCAATATTGACAATGTCTGGGGTTCTGGAGCCTGGCATGCTGAAAAAGTTGGTAAGATTTCCACCATTGAAGCCAGCCTAAACCAGAGAGAGAGCAAATTCCATCACCCATCTTGGCAAGGGGAAAGCGATGCTGCATTTCCTCACTTCTCTGTTCCCCCTGAGTACATCTTTAGTTTTAACAGCACTTTCTGGAGATTGTTGTTTTCAGGTTGTTTAAATTTCTGTTTTCAGGTAGTCTGGATGTGAACAAAAAGCTAAACAGGCCCTACAAGCAGAAGGGAAGTGTATTCACAGATGGATGTTTGTATAGATACATATGTATGTACATACAGATCTAAGGGTGTGTGAACTGAGTGGCCAAAATAAAGTGGGGGAGCAATGCAGGGAGAGATAAAGTGAGGAAACAGTGTGGGGGTGCAGGATTCCTGCATTCCTTATGCAGCAATGTCCCCTTCCTCAGGCAGAGGGACTGGCTGTGGCACTGCTGCCACCACCACATTTTGGAGTGCTCATGCCAGCAGTTGAGTGCAAGGCCAGTGCTGGGGATGCTGAGGGACTCAGTGTCTTGAGCAAGCATGGATCCCTTGGAAAAGCCACAGGCAGTCATCCAAGAGTTCATCAGGGATGGGGACATGGGAGCAGGAGCCTCACCTGAGCCATCACCCCGCCGAGACCAGTGAGGGGATCCCCTCCACTGGCTGTGCCCGTGGTCCAGCTGATTTCATGGTAGTTAAACAAGGCAAAGGAGGACACCCCGTCTGTGATCAGGACAGCCTGGAACGTGTTCACCTGTGGGAAACCAGGGGCACCTTCACAGGGGGTACTGCTTTCCTCCTGCCCTCCTGCCACAGTGATGCCTGGCCTGGGTGAGCCTCACAGTGAAGAGCAGAAGTGGAATGAGACCCAAAATACCCAAAATTGCTGCCACTGCTCCAGCAGCTCCCATTCTGCTCCTTCCTCCACCTGGGAGCATGTGAAGACCCCCTCTGATCCAAGGGAGCACCAATAGATGGCAGCATGAGAATAAGCGGCGGGCAGGATTTGGTGGCTGCGATCTTTTATCTCCCATTACCCTGTCTGAGCTTTATTCCTGCATTATCTTTCCCGGTTCCCTTCCACATTCACATCCTACAACGCTGCTGAGGGTGGATTACATCCAAGCCAGCCATGTATATCCTGCACTTTGCTGCCTGCCAGATCCCCTCCCTACCTGCTAAATCCTCTGCTCGTGTTCGTCCTTTCACTTGAAATGACTCTGCATTTCCAGCCCCACAAACTCCAGGCACATTCCAGCCAGGATCCAGGTGGGAAGAGCCCATCTTTCCTTTTAGGGCTGTGCAGAAAGGCAGAAGCAGCTCCTTCCCTTGAGACATCCCCTCCATCCCTGCAGATCCAGCAGCAGAGCTCGGCGCTGGGAGCTCAGTCAGTCACTCCTCCCAGCTCCCTGCATTTCCCTGTTCTTCCCATCCCTGCCCTGGGACCATGCCCAGAGAGCAGCTCCTCCTGCCTCTCAGCAAGCAGGATTTTAGCAAGTGTGGGCTGCCTCTCTTTTAATTAATGCCCAGCAACCCTTCGAGCCTGGCTACCTGGGCACTGCCCACTGAGGAGGGAACTGCAGCCACAGAAACAATTCCCAGCAAAGTCCACAGACCCCAACATCTCCCACTGGGGAGCATCAGGGCTTATCCTGCCAGGAGCCCTGAGCACTGAGAGCAGTTGGTGGGGGCTGGAGGAAGGGGAGGGCTGGGGGTCTCTTGGCACCACGTCCCATCCCCTTGGAGCCAACCCTCTGCTCCGAGGGTGCCTCGGAGGGCAGCCCAGGGCTGCCTGTGTGCCACAGGGGATGTCACTGCCAAGGAAACGAGGCCCCTGCCAGGAGAACTCAGAACACGGAGGCGAAGCAGCTCTGGGAGCTGTCAGGAGAGACAGAGAGGTGTGGGCAGAGCTGCCTCTGAGCAGCTGCAAATGGCACAGTTCACACCAGGGCAGGCAGGGCAGGGAGTGCAGCAGAGCCACTTCCACTCCTCATCCTTTCCTTGGCATTCTTTCTCCTTCTCCTGGTTTCCTCCTGCTCACCTTTGCTGAGCCTTTTGCAGTGCTGGGAGACCACAAACCTGTCACACATAAAGGCAGGGCCACTTGGAGAGTGCCACAGCAGCCTTTCCACACAGCAACAAACCCCGCTCTGCTCAGGAGCCTCGGGGAGGGCGGCAGGAGGTGAATCTCACACCTGGCTCTCCTCATGAACAACACTTCCACCAACCCCCAAAATTCCCCAATATGGAGCTCCTGGCCATGGAGCACTCCGTCCAACCCTCAGAAAATGAACCCATTTGCTCAGGTGACATCTCCAGGCAGCAACTGCAGCGTCCCTGAGGCCCCATTCCCAAATTTTCTGCAGTTTTTCTGCATTGCGATGAAATTCCTGCTTAAGTTGCATGGTGCTATTCCCTGTGCCAACCCCGAGCCCTGGCTGCTGCTGAGCAGGAAGGCTGCTCTAAAACAAAATAAATTGCATTGTGTTGCAAATGTAATTCTTCAGGCAATACACGAATCTCTATATTGCTTGCTGTCTGAATATATATATATATTTATATACATATAAATATATATATGTGGGGTTTTTCTGCAAGTGCTGCCAGGACTGGCAAAAAAAAAAATATGCATGGAATCTCAAGCTTCTCTAACAAATGGAAAAGAGCTGAACTGTTTATCAGAGCCAACTCCTCGAGACAGGAGAAGCTGGGTTTGGCACTTGCAGCACACAGGCTAATCCTGAACAAGCCAGACAATAGCTGGGATCCCTCACCTGCTGTTCCAGAATGGGTTGGATGAGGCTTGGGGGAACGTGGTCTAGAGGAAGGTGTCCCTGGCCATGGTAGGGGGTGGAATGAGGGGATCTTTTCCCACCCAAGTTCCAGCACAGCCCCTACCAGCACCTCCCAACATCAGCTGCAGTCACAGCTCACAAAGTCACCAGATATTTAAAAGCTGTCCATGCCCTGACAAACATCCCACTGCCATCCCCCTCCTGTGAGCTACAGCTCACACATTTGTGGCCATGTGACATGGCCAAGTCATTAGTGTGACTCTGATCAGCGTGATCAATCTCCCATGCAGGCGGGGAGCTGCCATCAGAAACATCTGAATTTGTATGCAAGAAATGGATTGTGATCAAGCCAAAAAGTCCTAATTGGTGTCAGCCTTGCTTAGATCCTGCAAACACTGAGGAGGAGACGCTTCCCCTTGGGATCTTAAAGCAGGGAGTGAGAATCAGGGGAGAGAATGAAAAGTCCCTTCTGCCCAGAAGGGAGCTGGGGAGCAGGAACACAAAGTGTCTCACTCAATTTTACACACAGGTGATGAAGAACACTTCCATCAACCCCCAAAATTCCCCTCTTTGGAGGAGACAAGGCATAAAATAAAAAATTTTCCTCTTTACAGGATAAGATATAAAATGCACCCTTGAGAAGCCCCTCACCGGCGTTGTGTTGCTTCCCCCATAGAACATCACCTCCTCAATTCCACACACAGATGATGAAGAGCATCTCCACCAACCCCCAAAATTCCCCTCTTTGGAGGTGAATGAAGCCCCAAATTTCACCTCTTTGGAGGAGACAAGACATAAAATAAAAAATTCCCCTCTTTACAGGACAAGAAATAAAATGCACCCAGGCGAAGCCCCTCACCGGCGTCGTGCTGCTTCCCATGGTAGGTGACCTCCTCAATTTTACACACAGATGATGAAGAGCACCTCCACCAACCCCCAAAATTCCCCTCTTTGGAGGAGACAGGACATAAAATAAAAAATCCCCTCTTTGCAGGACAAGACATAAAATGCACCCAGGCGAAGCCCCTCACCGGCGTCGTGCTGCTGCCCCCGTAGAAGGTGACCTCCTCCCAGGTGACGATGAAGAGCCAGCGGGCAGAGAAGGAGGCCATGTCCCTGAAGTGCCTGCGGATGTCCCTGGAGGCCCTGCGGAGCAGCTCTGGCTCGGTGCTCTCCCTGTAGAAGATCTCGCCGCGGATGCCGTTGTGCACGTCGGCCCAGAAGGGCGCCACGAAGGCGCGGCCGTCGGTCAGCGGGAAGGCCTCGGGCGTGAACTGGCTGACCAGGGCGTTGAAGGAGATCACTCCGTTGTTGTTGACCTGCGTGGAGACCCCCACGGTGTCTGAGCAAGGGTGGTTTGGCACAGTAAGGCAGCACAGAGAGGCTGGGTTGGCAGGGAGTGTGAACCCAAACCCTCTCTCCCCGTACACAGAGCAGCCCGAGCATGATTCAGCTTCATCCTACCCATGGTGGGCAAGAGATGGTGCAGAAAGCCCCAAAACCCTGAAAATTCTTCAAAATAGGGTTCTGCAGAAGAGGCACCCATCAGAGCAGGATGGCACCCACATCTACTGAGGGATTGCTCAGCTTTGGGGTTTACTCAGCCCTGCAGCACTGAGGGATGTGGATGATGGTGACACAGGTGGCTGCATGGGAAAAACTGCCTTTGGCTCTCATCTGGGACAGATCCTGGGGCTCCCCAAGAGCTGGGAGGTGCCACCTCAGCCTCCCCAGGACAGACAACAAATGGCACTGGTGCCCTGGGTGCTGGAATCCCCCCCAGACAAGGTTTGGAATGGGATTCTGCTCCCCAGTGCTGCTGTGCACAAACAGCAGCTGGAGGAGGGATGAATCTTTGCCCTCTCTTCTGATCCCACAGAGACCCCAAAACTTGACCCACACTGACTTAAGCCCTGTCTGAGGTTTAGGTGAACCCAGGTGACCCCCTCTCAGCCCAGCCCTGGTGTCCCCTTAGCCAGGCTTTTCTGTGCCATCACCTGGGAGCAGCAGCAGCCTGTCCTTGTCTGGGGTCCCCACAAGCTGCTGCCCCTTTTCCCCCCTGCAGGTCCTGCACGTTCTTGTTTCTTGTCATGGAGCAGGAATAATGTCCCTCGTGTCAAGCCCTTCGCTTTGCTGTGCCATTTAATCACCCACAAAGAAAATTTATTGCCTTTTAGATTCCTTTCCTATGAACATTATCCCATTAAATATACCTTTGACTTTCTTAATCATAAAACCTATCAGTTCATGAAATCTAAGAACTTGTCAGGTAGCTGCTAATAAATCTTCCAATTCCTGGTGACAGGCAGAGCATGTTTAAAATGCAGCCAATAATGGCAAGGAAAAGGATGAAGGGAAGATCTGCTTTCTCTACTTACATAAATGCTTCTGTATGGGGCTCCAAAGAAGATGAATGGCACAGAGATCTTGATTTCAGGGGAGCTGCCATCATCCACTTTGGGGGTTTTGGTGTCATTCTGCCAGTATGGGTACAGGCTTGCCGTGGTGTGAGCTGGAAGGAGAGGGAGAAGAGTCCTCAGGGCAGGGTCTGCACAGTCCTGATTTCAGAGAGGCCACAGAAAACAGCACCAAACCCCAACATCAGCAGCCAGAGGCTGCTTGGAGCCAGGGCAGAGCTGTGGGACTGGCTTTAGGCCAGGCTTAGGAGGAAAAGCAAAGTGACCACAGCTGCAGCTTTTCCTCCCTGAGGCTGTGACCAATCAAACCCCCTAAGTCTTGGCTTCACAGGAGGGCAGCAGGTCCATGCCCTGCTCCAGGATGGGCAGGACAGGCTGTTCCACATGTGAGGTGCTCAGAGGGGCAAGCAGCAGCAATGCCAGCCCCTAGAGCCACGTTCCTGGCAGTGCCCACCTTCCTCCTGCCCAGCTGACAGCCTGAGGGGTCACGGCTGCTCCCACATTTCTCTGCAAAATTCACTTTCCTGCTGAAAGGCACTGCCAGTGAACATAACTGTCTCTCCCAAAAGTACTTCAGAAGATGGTTTTGACACATTTCAGCCTGCTGCTTTTCTACCAGCCTAAAATCCATCAGCTTGAGGCACAAGCAGCCACTTCAGCCCCCAGGGCACATTTCCCTTCTCGTCCCAGCCAGACTTCTGCTGTCATTTCATGTCCTGCTCCTCCAGCCAGCTCCTCACAGAGCAAACAGGGATTTTTCTGGGCCTGCCTCCCCCTTCTGCCCTCTTTGATGCAGGAAAGCCTCACGACATTCAATCTGGGATGACAGAGCCCCTGGGCTTGGAACAATCCTGGCTCTGTTCACCTGGATTTCTCATTCCCAGGACCCTGCCCTGAGCTCTGGGGGGCCTCCAGGCTGCTCTGTGTTCCCATGGACACACAGGGGGCTCTCCTTGGTGCCAGCTCTGAGGATGATCCATGCTGAGCATTGAGGAGTCACTGACTGACCCTTCCCAGGCTCCAAATTTCCCTGGGAAAAGGGAGATAAGGGGAAATCTGGCCTAACCCACTGGCATCCTGTTTTCCTAAGACCTTGGTGTGCCCTGAGTGCCCTGCTGGACACAGGGGAGGTGACACCGATGGTGCCCAAGCCACAGCCCTGTCTCCACAGACATATCCAAAGGGCCACAGCAAAATTCCTCCTGCCAGGCAGTAAAATAAATAATTTCACAGCTGTTACACATCTGATGAGTTATCACAGCCAAGGCACAGCTACAGGACATGGATTTTATTCTGGTTTTAAACAGGAGGCTCAGCAGACATTCCTCAACTCCTCTTTAGTTCCACAAGTGCCACACTACCTGCTCAGCAGCCCTAACACAGACATTTTCCAAACTCCTGCTCCCTCTGGATGCTCCAGGTGCACACACAGCCACACAAGCTACAAACACAAGCAGCCCTCAGGATTCTCAGTCCATCCCTCCCCATGGGGAACACTCAGGTCACTCTGGTTCTTGTCCTTGCTCTAGCCAAGGAGCTGGGGGTGATTCCCAAGCCCTCTGGGGTGGTTCCCAATCCCTCTTGGGGTGATTCCCAAGCCCTCTGGGGTGGTTCCCAATCCCTCTTGGGGTGGTTCCCAAGCCCTCTGGGGTGGTTCCCAAGCCCTCTGGGGTGGTTCCCAAGCCCTCTGGGGTGGTTCCCAAGCCCTCTGGGGTCTCTGGGCACAGCCCAGCTGGGGAATATTTTCCTGCAGGGAGATACTCACCTCTCTGCTGTGCTGTTATCACCAAAAGGGCCACCCAGGCTCCCAGAAATGATCTCTTGTTCATCCTACAGGAAGGAGACAAAGCCAGCCATGCATCATATTGGGAGGAAAACTCATCCTTGAGGGGATTCCCGAAGCTGCCTGACTGCTGCTGACATGTGGATGTTTCAGGTGAGGTCCCTCACCTGCCAGACAGCCCTGAAATGCTTGCTGATGACAGCAAATCCCTGCCAAAGCAAGCCCAGAACACCTGGAAGAGCTCATTTCATGTTTGGGAACAGCCACAGCTGGGCTCCTTATTCTCCTGAGCAATTCCTGATCTCCTTAGAGCAGGGATGGCCACTCCTGGCGGATCCCAGAGGGAGCAGCTCTGCTCCACAGCAGAGCTGTGATGAGCTCTCATGGTCCAGGGGCTTCATCTTCAGCTAATCCTCTGTCCTGGCTGCCACCACAACCATCACTCAGGGGGCTGGATGAGCGTGGAAGGAGCACAAACATTTACACAGCTGGGCAGCTCCTTGTACAGGAATCAATGAGAGACCCAGAGAGCGAAGATACAAAATGAAAGCAAATTCCTGTGCCAGCTCTAATTCCTTCTGTGCCTAATGCAATTTGTTACTCGTTATTAATCCAATAGAAAATATTGCTAAAACACCTGCTTGGATTTCTTTGCCTGTTGAATGAGCTCGTTCCACATGGGCAGGGCTCAGGGAGAGCTCCCAGGAAAGGCTGGGATTCTCCAGGAGTGTTGGGAAGGGATTTGGGAGCTTCCCACACCAACTGTGTGCATTATGTACAGCCTGGGTGCCACCAGCAGCCTCCCCACCCTGCCAGCCTTAATCTCCCTAAAAACCCAGCATCTCTTTGTGCTCTCCCCATGGATCTGTTTATATGGAAAAGGTGGATGTGCAGATCCAGCTCCTTCTAATGCCCCAGAGCACAGGATTACAGGGGGAACAGCCCATAATTGATCCCACATCACTCCCATCACTCAGAGAGTTTGGAACACGGTGGAAGGAAAGATCTTTGCTCACAGCAACGCTCACAGCAACATCTTCGCTCACGTTCTCCATGGGGAAAAGTTCATTCCACCAAGGAAAAGTTTTAGCACATTCCCTGTCTTGGAAAGGTGAAAGGAGAGTGGCAGGATTTGGTACAGATTGTAAATCTGAGTCTCATTAGCAGAGAGCAGCAGAGAGTGACCAGTGGGGCTGTGGCAGTGCGAGGACAAGAGCAAAGCAGGACAGACCGCAAAGAACGCGCTACTGAACACATCCCAACCAAAATTACAACTTTTTAGGTATGGAAAAAAAGAAATTAATTACCAACCTGTTTGTAGGCTAGAGGAGCAATCAGGTCTGAAATTTTAGACCAGTCTTGGTAGAGCAGGGCAAAATGCTATGTCAATGGAGAATGCATGCCCGTCCTGCCATGGCAATTACTGCTGATGGCTGCAACGATGGCTCAGTCCTTCACTCTCCCAACTGAAAACTCCTTTTTCCTCAATGCTCTTCCAGGGCTGGAGCAGTGTTGAGTTGCAATCACAACTGTTGCTCCTCTGTTGATAACCACAGGCTAATCTGGAGATCAGATTCTGGCCTGGAGAGGGAGAGAAGCCTCTTTCTTCCCCAAAAGCTCACCCCCTTCAGGTGGATTCAGATGGAAATGCCAGAGAGACAGAGCTGGGCTCGCAGCTCTGCTGCTCAGGGAACAGAAAACCCAACCCTCAGAAGAATTGAGCCCCTTCCTCCTTTGTGTAAAGGGGGGAGAAAAAAAAAAAGCCCATCTATCTAAAGTTACAGGATTAGCATTAAACAGTGCTAGGCTTAAAGCGCCGTTCAAAGGCACTGCCCTGAAGTTTCAATGGAGTTGCTTTGCCATCCAACTCCTGCTTTTTCACAGGTGGAAAAGGAAAAACTCACCCAGTCCAGCCCACAGAAGGTTTCTTTGCTGTTCCCATTCCCACCCTCTCTGGTGCTGGTGGGGAGCTTCACTGCTGTGAGCTCCCATTATTGCCATTTTCACTCGCACAGCTGCAGTTTCCACAGGGATTTTCCCCACCTCTGGCACCTGGGCTGACCACAGCTCTACATTTGAGGCCAATCTGTACCCCTAAAAACATTTCAACTGCTTTGAGTTGGTTCATATCCATATTGGATGAGAGGGAGGGCTGGAACAGCAGCTGAGGGGTGAAGGATCCCTCAGCAGAGCTGTGTTAGAGCTGATTTCTCATCCTGCAGCAAGGCTCAGCTCAGACAGGCACTGCTCCAACCCCAGCAGTGGGAAAACAGCCTGAGCTTGGCTGATTTTCCCCTCTGACATTTGGGGTGGAGGCCTTTTATCCCCTATTTCCCTGCTAGGAGCTCTTAATTCCTCTTGTCCTCCCCACCCTTTGCCAGGAACAGAGAGGAGACAGGAATGCCAGCAGCCCAACAAGAAGCCCAGAACTTTTTGTCCCTGGGTGCTCCTGGCAGTGTGCTCAGCAAGATTCCCTCAAAAAGCTGTCTCTTACCTCTCCTAGCACATCAGGGCACCAGGCAGCTCGCTGCCCCCACAGCAAATCCCAGAATTTGCTTTCCCTCCATCCTCCAAGCATGGCCTTGCTAGCAGGAAATTTTCATTTTTAAATTTGTTTTTACCCTTTTCTAAGCCAACAGCTATTTTAGGAGGGCAGGGGGACATCAGCACTGACTGATATTCCAGGGGCAGATTACTTCCAGCCTGGCTCTTCCCTTCCCTCCCATACATTTTAAACACAACCAGCTCCAGGAAAATCAATTGCCTCTCCTCATTCTGTTTTGTAACACAGAGAAAACTGGTGAATATAGGTTTCCCTCTGCTCCTTTGTCAGTTTAATATTCTGATCCTGTTTGTCTGGGCAAGTGAACACTGATGAAGTTTGATTAGGTCTCACTGACTCTTTGGGGAAGATTTTGTCTTCCAGCCTCTCTTCTTTTGGCAGGGATGTTCCCATCATGCAGCACTGAACACATTGCAGCTGAACAACCAAACACTTCTTCTTCTTCTTAATTCTTCTAGCAGAAAACTTCCTCCCATGCCTTACCTCGAGGAAAAACAAGCTTCAAAGATGCCACAGGAGCTTCTGTGGCTGCTTGACCTTGGCACAGCAGCCCCAGGCAGGGCCTTGTCTCGTTCCCATCTCAAGCACCTGGCACAGCCCATGGAAATGCTCTGGCAAAGGATTTGCCCAGGAGCTCTTTCCCATCCAGAGGAGCATCTCTCTCTCCTCCTGCCTCCCCCAGGGTCATTTGGTGCAGGCCGTGTGGGTGAAATCTGTTTTAACCCCAAGGCCAGTCCCTCTGAGGAGAGAGAGAGTGAGCTTGAGCTTTATTCCTCACCTGGAAGTGGGGATGAGTCCCAGTCATGGGGAAATACAGTCCAGAGGAGGAACAGATCTTCCAGCTCTCCTGGAAGGAACTTCTCTCCTGGCTCAGGTGAGGTGGCTGTGCCCAAGCTCATGGACAGACAACAAAACCATCAGCAGGACAAAAAAAATCCCGTCAGTTTTCACTCCCACCTTTGGGGTGACAACAGGGAACATTTTTGCTTCAGGGGACACAAAAGTGCAAAGCTCAGGACACTGGGGGTTTTAGTGTAAAAACTTACATAAGTTTATTGAACTGATCCAAACCAATGACCTATTTTGGCCTGAATTCCACCCACTAAGTCTGCGAGCAAACCAAAGGCAAATTGTGGGAGCGGGAGGTGTATCCCCTGGGAGAGAAACCAGAATAAAAAACCAGATGGACTCACAGTTCTTCTTCTTTGAAATTACATATGGATGCAACATTAACAGGGAGCAAGAACAGATCTTCATGTTTAAATTATATTTGAAGTTTCCAGGAACTGCAGAAAAGCAATCACAGAGGCAAAGGCCCGAGGTGGCTGAAGCCCCTCTAAGGTTGCTCTGGGGAAGGCGTCTCTCTGCTGCCTACAAACGTGCCACATCCAAACGAGGGAGGCACAGCTGCCAGGAATACACATTTCAGCCTCTGGGCTGCTTTCAGCACCTCATTTGCATTCTCAAATCTCGCACACACGAACAGAACCCACAGAATCTCAGTGACAAGAGAGGAGGCAGAGCCGTGACACCTCTGTCGGATTGCAGACCCGAGGAGGAAAGGGCACAGGGAGAGCCTGTCCCCAGCAGCACGTCCCCCAAGCCACCACGGGTCACACCTGCAGCTCCGAAAAACAAGGTTCCAAATCCCAGCCAGCGAGCAGAGGACAGCCAGCACCCCGTGCATATTCATAACAGAGATCTGCCTGGAACATCTGGCCAAAAATATGGATATTGAACAGGAACATCTCCAAAACCACACAGCACAGCCTCAAACTTGTCACACGGAGCCGTGGGACACTTTGGTATACAGCTGTCACCCGAGTCCTCGTGGAGCAGGTGCTCTGCCCGCTGTGCAGGCTGCCCGTGGCAGACTTTGATGCATGAAACAGCAGGAACAACACAACAAAAGCAGCCCTCAGGTAGGACACACAAGCCAGGGAAGCTTGCACATCTATTTTGTTTTCTCAAGTGGATGTGACAGACCCAGGGACCTTTAGCTGAAGAGGGCACGCGCTGGCAATGCCTGGACACGGCCCCTCCTGACGTGGCAGAGGTTTTAATCAAACCCCTTGGGTGCACACACAAGACCCTTCCCCACAAGGCACCATGATTTGGGGTATTTGTCACACCCTTGTGTGCTGTTTGGTCCCACTTCCCACAGCTCATCATCTGCACACACAAACTCTCTCTGGTTTTGGGGTGAGTCCTTCTCCTTGGGAAGCAACCAAGACTTTTGGTTTCTGCCCCACGATTGCTCCACTACCTGCACACAAGGTGAATGCCTCGAGAACAACCTTCCCCTGGAGAAGTGGCAGGGTGGTGATTTCATACCCGAAGGGACCAGGGGAGCAGGTCTGGGTGTCAGCACCAAATCCCCAGCACCTCTTAACCTTCTGTGCTCTCTTTTTCCATCTTCCAGTTCCCACCAGGTCTGTCACAAATAAAAGCAGGATTTACTGCCAGTTCTGAGCTGGTGACAGCACTGATCCCTATACAGACAGCCCAATTTTTAGTGGGCAAACAAACTTAAAAGCACATACTTGGGCCTCCTTTATCATCCCATTCCACTCTTTCTTTATTCCCTTCTCTGAAACCCAGACTCTTAATTGTGCTGAGGAAGTTGGTCAAGAGTTCCAGCATCTCACCAAGAGCAGGTACAATGCCATAAATACACCCACAGAGGCAATTACTGCCCTGCAGAATCGGGTCAGAGACACTTTTGCATCCCCACAGGTCTCTTGCCTCGGACTCTGCAGCCACTCAGGGATAACCTACCCACACTGGAGGTCAAGGGCTGAAATAGGCTTCTAATATTAAACAACCATATCTTCATAAAACTTTGCTTTATAACAAAATATCTTATTAACCACAACTTTTCCTATTGGTAGGTATGTATATATCATACAGAAGTGTTGGCTTAAGGGTTCTGCTATCAGGCAGCAAATTATTTTCACTGCCCAAACGGAAAATACATCTTCAGTAAAGCTCTAGCTTATAAAAGCATCATTTTATGTTCTACTGCCACTATCTCCCTGCTGTTAGGTACCATGGATCTATGAAAAATCTATGCTACCTGTGGAAAATCTCACTCCCTTCCCTATTGCTCATCTCAACGGGGCCAAGAAATTGCTATTTTTGGCAGGGGGATGAGGCACAAATTAGTAACTTGTTTTAAATCCTCCCATTTTAACCCTTGCTTTGGATGAGGAACTAATCCCCTCTGAACAATCCCCAAATCCTAAACCTGAAGACTATGAGATAATAATACTTTGTCCCCTCCCCAACGATCCCACCCCACAATCCAGTAAAATGTGAAGAGAAATACACAACTCCAAGAATACCAAAGGAGCTCGGTGATGTGGGAGAAAGCATCCTGGGAAAGAAAGTGCACGTGGGGATAAAGGGAGCATTTCAAAATGAAGGTCAGGAGTTCATGTGTAACTAGAGCCCTCGCTGCACAGCTCCAAAAACTGCTGAGCAGCTGCTTGTAACCAGGAAATTGGGAAAGTCTTGAACTTGGAGCGGGGAAGACACAGGAAAGCGAAACAAGAGAGAGAAAAAGGAAGGAGGATTTCACTGACCAGGCAGGGGGATCTGCTCTGCAGTAGAAAACGGGGACTACGTGAAGCAGCAGCACGCGATGCCTACGAGGGGGAAGCCAAGAGAGAGAGAGAGTGAAACCTGCTGAACACCCAGCGTGGGTCCAGCTGAACACCCAGCCCAGCGTGGGTCCAGCTGAACACCCAACCCAGCGTGGGTCCAGCTGAACACCCAACCCAGCGTGGGTCCAGCTGAACACCCAGCGTGGGTTCAGCTGCTTTGTTCAGGGAACCCAGCTGAACACCCAACATGGGTCCAGCTGCTTTGTTCCTCCACCTCCAGAGGCTGATCCGAGCCAACACATCCTCCGAGTCCGGACCCTAGGCAGGGACCCCGGGCAAAGTGCTAGGTTTGAACTGGTGCAACAGCAACAAACACAAACTTCAACTTGACTCTTCCTCTCTCCCAGGAGAGGAATTTTAGCCATTCCACTTGCAGCACCCACTGGTACAAGGTGAAGTGCACGGAGGAGCTCTTCAGCATCAGGATGGACAACAGGGGAAGCTGCTCTTCAATCCCTTGTTGACTTGTTGTTCTAAAAGCCCTTCCAACGCAGCGCTCATCCACCACCTCCCAAAATTCACTTTCCAACACATCCTTTATCCCCACAGGCTGCAGGCACCGTGTGAGATGGGTACAGCAGCCAAAACCTCTTTTTTTCCCCCAAAATCAGGTGGATATAGAGCGTGCACTTTGAAAAGAAAGTTTCTTTCTGGGAAGTTCTCTTTCTTTCCCCCATGTTGTGCACTCACAGAAAGCAAACCAGTGGAGAGAAGTGGATGCACTAAAGTACCTGAGCTCTGAATCAAGCAGAATACTGATGGAGATCTTTCCTGTGAACTCGAGCACAACAAAAGGTTGAAACAGCACCAAGCTGCAAGAAAATACTACAGCAAGCTCGAGCCACAGTTGGATAGCTAGGCCAAAGGGAGATCTGGTGGAGCAAAACACCAAAAAATTTAGGAAAAGAAAACAACAGGTTAAATTCTGCACCGAGCTGTCTCCTCCCTTATGGACCCTGGCATTGTTTAGCTTGAACAACTGACCATTCATGCCAAATCACGAGTATACCGGAGCATCAAAGGAAACATCAAGGTATTGCCCACACTGAAACACACATCCTGAAGTCAATTGTCACCTCAAGGTCACCTGCAGTGGATGGTGGGCATGGTTCTCAGATCAGGGCACTTCCTCCGGGCTAAGAAATTACCTGCTACAGAAACACAACCAAACCTCAACCAACCAACCGAAATAAAAACCTTGCAAAAAACTCCTCAATGCATGTGTGTGGGTGTGTGGGGGCGTGTGGGTGTGGGCAGAAAGGCTATTTCATTCTGGGCTCCACGTAAATTTTATCCCCATCCCGGATGCCGTAGGAATGCAGCGCCCGCGAGCTGTATTTCATCTCCTCGGGACCAAAAGGAGCTTCCTGGTCCAAGTAGAAGAGCAGCATGTTGCTTGTTGACAGCTGCACCACAGTTTTTAAGTGCTTCTTCAGCTCTGCCACAGTCTGGTCGAGGCGGATGGACATCTCCTCCACCTTGTCCTGGAAGTGAACCTCCACCTTGGCGCTGCTCTGCGGCCGCAGATCCACCACTGCCAGGGGCTCCAGCTTCCCGTACTTGGTCACCAGCTCGTGATACCTGGAAAATTCAACCAGTTCAGAGTTATGGGACAGTCAGTGCACATCTCCCAGGTCTGAGTGTGCTCCACATGAGACAACATTGACCCTGATTCCAGCTAAAAGCCCCGGAAAGCCCAAGCACTGCAGTCATTGTCCTACAGTCCCCAGGCTGCACCACGGCACTGGCGTGAGCTCAGTGTCCTCCCACTAGGGAGAAGTGTCTTGCTGAGGAAGGTGAAATTACCACCAGCCTGAGATGTTCAAGCTGACTGGTCTCAAAACAGCTTCCTGACAACCCAGTTTGGGCTCCTACAGTTTCAGAAATCCCAGCCGTGGCTGCAGTGGGATTTGGAAGAAAGAGAGGACGCCGTGCTCACAACTCTACGCCTCCTGCTGCAGTGAAAACACTTCACTGAAGAGTGCCAGAACCAAGGCAGTGCTCACAAAAAGAACACAGCCTTCAGCTTAGATTCTCAGTATCTGTGGCCTCACGACTTAACTGATCATCAGACATTCCTGCTGTTTTCCAAAAGGCCAGCTAGGTCCCAAATGTTACACTCCACTGAGCACAGGATCATCAAGATCACCAGAACAAGGTGAGCTGCTGCACAGTTTGAGAGCTGATAACAAACAGGGCACTTCTTGCCAGCTGATCCTTCACACCTGCTCTAAAACAAGATGGGAATTTTACTAGCAGAGGCACACACTCCACTGTCACCTTGTCCTTGCAGCCAAGTTCTCTGAGTGCTCTTCCCAAGGTCCCTGCAATGGAAAGTCTGTGTCACCCCTGCCCCCCGCCGGTATCGCTCCCATCGGGCCAGGCTGGATCTCCCTGCCTGGCTGGGAAAGAGGAGGAATGGCAGCACAAAACACAATGGCATTGGGATGACAAAGGCTGAGAGCTGCTGAGGACAGGTAACGTTTCAGAGCCCCGGCACAGAAAGCGCTTTGTGCTCCCGATGGCAGGCGGGGCTGAATGCGATGGGCGCGGTGTCACAGCCCCCGGGGCAGCCATGGGATCTGGCAGGCTGCTGACCCCAGGGAGTCCTGCTGGAGGCAGGAATGCTCCTGGAGAACAGCAGCCCCTCTGTGTGCTGGGCACTGAGGTAAGGGCCACAAGGCACTAGGATTTCCCCAGTCCCACGGACACCCCCAGAGCATCCCAAGCAGGACGGTGCCCTGCTCTCACGGGCAGGGTGGTGGGAGCAGCCCCATTTATCTGGGAAAGCCATTAGTGCTGAGAGAAAACATCACTCCCCACCTTTAACCCACCTGCAGGCAGAGCAAATGCCAGCCAATGTGGCAGCAGTGGGGAGGGCTTCTCCTTCTCTGGAAGGATTTGCCAGCAGCAGCATCCGATGGGAAAGGGGGAGAGAGGACCCCCAGCTCTTGCTGCTCCAACCCCTCAGCCCCCTTTGGGACATCCTTTAACTCTCAGCATCTCTGCTGCTGCAGAGCAGCAACAACCTCTGGGCCAGCCCCAATTAGTGTCATGATTCATGCTCCAAGAGTGAACTGGGCTGGTGGTGGGGAGAGGATAAAGAGGGGGACAAATTTCAGACAAGCTGAGAGAGAGAATCACCATAAAAGGGCCATGATTATCCAAATATGTGCTGTAAATATGTGGTGGTCAAGCAATGCTGCCTGAAATTTTCCTGTGTTGAGGAAGGGCAGAATGAGCTTTGCATCCTCCTCCTTGGTATGTGAGCTGCAAAGAAAGTGGGGAGTGTGAGTGACTGGCTGCCCTCAAATCAATCAGGACCAAGGCAGACTGGATGTTTTGGACCCCAATAATAGGCACCCTGGAGACTTTTCTAATCACCCCTTGCAGCCAGGCAGACACTGAGGCTGCTGAAGACCTGAGCCTGGCTGAAAGTGTCTGTGCTACTGTGCAGATAAACAGTGGAGCAGACAAGCAGAGGGCTCATTAAAACCCCCCAGACACGAGGACGTCACTCCACACGACAGCCAATATTGGATTGTGCACCCTGTAACCACGACATCCACAGAGATAAACTGTTCCTTCCATTTCCCTGCCTGCCTGATCCCTTCCAGCTGCAGACAGCAATGCAGCAAGCAGGGGGGTTCTGGTGACAGTGCTTATCACAGGCTGCACCTTGCCAGGCTGGAGGGGGGCTGCTCCCACTGGCAAGTTTTCCCTGCTCAAGTTCTCCCTGTGCTCGAGGCAGCACTGCAATGCAGATGTCAGACCCCAGCCACAACATGTGTGTCCTGATTAGTTTCTAATTGCAAACCACTTTTGGAGCCACCCCACACCAGATTTGGAAGTGAGGAAGGGGAAGCTTTAGCAACAAACAGATACAAAATCCCTCTGCAAGAAATGCCAGCTCTGCCTTTGGACAAGGGCTGCTGGTTGTGGGTCCAGGAACTGAAACCCAGCACTGGGGACACTCTCAGCCACCTGCAGCCTCGGTAGAAAAGAGTCTGCAGTGGCCCCCAACCCCTCCAGGACAGAACAACCCTCTCTGGCACTGCAGAAGTCTCTTGGAAACGCTGCACAGATGAAGGGATTCGGACAAAGAGGCCATTGACCATGAAAAAGGCAGCACCAGTGTTTAAAGGGTAAGAAATCTGAGGGGGAGGTAATTTTTCTAGCAGAAAGCTGGCATGTTGGTCAAAATTAGCCTGGTTTTCTTGGATGGGGGAGATGTCAGTCATCTTTTACATGAGATCCCACCTGCAAACCAATCCCAGTGGTGTGTGGTGATGTGTAACACACAGCCTGTTCCCATGTCCTAGGCAGCATGAGTGCCTAAAGCTGTACCCCACTGTGTCCTTCCCAGCAATATATGGATCACTGACATTCTGTCACCACCAAACACAAGAAATATGAAATGTTATGGAAATTAATCCCTTTTGGGAGCAGCACCATGAGCTCAGAGTCTCAGACTCCCCTTCCCCTCTCCTGCATTCTCTGTCTCTGCTGTTATCCCTTCCAATATTTCCTTCAATTTTTACGCTTCAAGGCTCTCTAAAATTACAAGTCAGAACTTGTCCTCAGAAAAAGGACCAGCTGTCTTGTCTCCCTGACTGCATGAGTGCCCTCTGCCTCTGAACTGACCCCAGCATGCTCTTAACAAATATTATAATCACTGACCCTATCAATATTCACACAAATGCCATGCCCTCATTCCCCTTCCCAGCCCCTTACTGGATTGGCAAGTCACATATGCAGTGCTTTAGAAAAACAAGAGGCATTTTAGCTGAGAGTTAAGCAGAGGAAAACACTGAGCAGATGCCATTTGCACCTCTGTCATCCATGCCAAGCCACACCTGTGACCTTCAGTGTGTCCCCACCTCTGTGCCCTCAGAGTCACACACACACCACTGTCCTACCCCTTTTCTGTAAAAAAAGGATAATAAAGCTTTGCTGTCCAAAAGCAGGTGAGGGTTTAGGGCAGAGGGCAGGTAAAGGCCTGATGCTCCATGATCCCTCCTCAGCCCATTAAAAGCAGTAAGTGGATGCTGGCACAAAAAACATACAGACTGAACAGCATCTGTCCAAGTTCATTAGTTTACCAAGATGAACAGATCATTGGATGTACTTTTTTGGCAAAGAAAACCCATCAGACTTGTGATTTGCAGGCCTGAAAGTGAGGGGACAGCTTCCCATTGCCAGGCACGTTCCACACACCAGATGGTCCAGGGGATTAGATGCCCTGGCCTGGCAGTGGAGAGCACGATGTGTCCTGGCTTTGGGCACTCCCAAACACAGGTGGATTATGAAGGGAGCTGTGGGAGAGGCCAGGAAACAGTGAAGGTCATGTCCTGAACAGCCCTGTTGTTTAATGGCACTTGACACACTTTTAAGACCAAATGTGACTCAGGAGTGACTCCACAATTCATCAGACAACACGAAAACAATTTCAGCCTAAAGAGACTGAAGGAGCCGAGGCTGGAGGAAGATGAGGGATGTCTTTTTCATGGCACTTATTTCCCATCACCTGGCCAGTCAGCACCCTTCTGTCCCTGCTGTCCACTGCAGGCCAGAGAGCTCCTACCTGAAGGGGACCTCCTCCTCGGGGAACTCCATGTAATAGCGGATGAAGAAGCGCTCCGAGTCCTCGCGCTCGCCGTCGGCCACGATGCTGCCGTTGAGCTTGGTGATGGATGGCAACCTGCAGGCACACACCAAGAGCCACAGTCAGCCAGGAGGGCAGCCCAGACAGGCTCAGCTACAAGGCTGGCACATCAAAGGGCCTCAGCTTTAACACCATGGGAATTCCTGCCAGGATGCTCAGGCCTCGATTCCTTTGAGAGAGTGGGAAAGTTCCATGGAATTTCTCAAGAATATCCAAAATTAGGCATTTTCATTTCACCACAGACATGCACCACACGTGCACAGATTTGAAGGAGATTCACAAAATCCCCTGAGAAGCAGAGCAGTCAGAGTTAAGATTTTCACTTCTCTGATTTTCCACAAAAGAAGCTCCAATCCTCCTGCATTTACACAGAACTCCTACCAACCTCTTCCTCTGATCAGCTGCTCCCACCCAACAAATCAAGCTCCAGTCTTTCTGCCTTCACACAGGACTTCATCTCCTGCCAGCCTCTTCCTCTGATCACCTGCTCCCACCCTTCCTTGCCTTGTCATGTTTCTGCTGAGCAGAACAACCCAACAGACCTGGCTATTAGCAGCTTCCTGCGCTCCTCGGTGGTGTAAGACTGCAGCAGAGGAATTCCCAGCAATTTCACTTCCTCCAGCTTCGGGAAAGAATTTAACTTGTCAATGTCTTCCCAGCAATGCAGACCTGCTCAGGAGAAAAGATTTGTGTTAACAAACACAGAAAACACATCATGGATCCAAGATATTCAGACACAGCCAAAGAACATATGTGACAGGAGAGTGTCACTGCTGCTCCTTTGAGAAGCTGGCTTTTTGCTGCTCAGAAAAAAATCAACATTGGCTTACAAGACAGAGGAGCTGAAATTCTCTTGTGCTGTTTCCAAGTGTATAAGGATGCTCTCCATGGCTTTTTTATGGACCACTCAGCCTTTGGGCTCACTGCTGGGGACTGACCAGCATCAGTGATGTGTCTATAAAGGGATGCTGCCCTCAGAGTGTAAAAGTCACCAGCACTTCTTTCATTCCAGGCATCACTAAACAGCCATCAAATGGCTTTACCTCACATACATGACCACCCTGGGTCCCATTTCTGCTCACAACCCAATGGTGAAACAGTCCCAGAAGCCATCCAGCCATTTAATGAAAAAGGTTTTAACTTGTTTTCAGCCCCCTCAAGACCTGACATTTGGGATTACAAAGCAAGCAGGGAGGGCAAAATAAAACAAAGCTGAGGACTGAGCACAGCAGAGCCACGATTTGTGGTGAGATCAACACAACTCATCTTGGAGTCCACACCTGCCAGAACTTCAGAGTGCAGCAGCTTTCTCTAAAACCCCCAAAAAAGTTTTAACAACCTCCTTGGGATTCCTATTTGACTTTCAGCTCCCAAAACATCAAAATGCAACACAGAGCCCACACTTCTTAAGCACCTGGCATCAAAACTGCAAAACTACTTACCAGAAGAGCACTTGTTCCTTGGTGAGGCAGTGCTTTCAAATGCAGCTTAACAGGCTTTTCCTCCTCTAGTCAAGCTTTTATTACAGGGATTCCTTGATGCTTACATTGTAGGGCATGTTAATAAAGTCCCTGCTACCTGCCTGACACTTCAGCAGCGCTTGCACAGCATATAAAGCTGTACAGAACAAAAGCTGCTGGTGCATGAAGCACTCCTGCAGATGAATTTCTGGTGTATGTGTCATACACAAACACATCACAGCCCCCACAAGCTGCCCTGCAGCTCCTTCTCTCCCAGCACAGGGTGCTCTTCCCAATATTTCAACTGCTCATTCTCTTTCTGAAAATTCTCTGGGGCTGGAGTGTAAAAGCAGCTGCCAGCATCACTTGTGAGGCTGTAATGACTGAGCACAGATTCTGCTGGGGGATGCCTGATCCACACTGCATACCTGCACATGCCCTCATTTTACCTGAGATAAAACAGGGAATAAAGGGAAAATGGGATTCTTTCATCCCTCCCCCTGCCAGACATTTATTTATCCTTCCCCAGCCAGGAGTACCTGGGGCAGAGATGGGAAACTACCACCATAAAAAACCTTTCCAGCTCATTTGGATTAACTGGTCCACACTGCTCTGACTCATCCTTTGATACAGACTGAGTACCCAAAGCAGCAGGAAAATCCCACAGATGGGCAAGTTCATTGCTTGTCATCTGTACAGAGGAGAGACTCTGATGGACCAACAAAACCCATCCCAGCTTCCAGGCTCTCACCTGACTTGTGCAAGTTGATGGATCTTAGGTTGGGGAAGAGCCTTGCCAGGGAATCTTCTGACTCTTCAATGGTGGTGAGGTTGTTGTTAGCCAGGATAAGTGTGTCCAGTGATGGAAACATAATTCCCAACTTTCGAATTTCAGTCCAGTCTTGAAGATTATTGTCAGTTATGTGGAGGAGCTTGAGAGACTGACAGCAAACTGGAGAACAAGACACTGTTTCGTAGTCATTAAGGCACAGGAAGAGTTCCTCCAAGCTGCACAGGGCAGAAAGGATCAGTCATCAATTTTATGGGATTTTAACACTACTTTCTCTAACAGCTCTGACAACCTCACTGCAGAGAAGCACTTTGAGCACTCTACAGAGTGTTTCAACTACATCCCTGCTCCCAGCCATATTTTCAGAGATTAAAAAACCTTTTATGTGCTCCCTGAGTCTCTCCCAGTATTGTGTAACAGATTGCTTGGGGTTGTCTTCTGCTTCTGTGCCCAACAAGCCACCAACCCAGCTCCTGCAGTGACTGGGACCTGCTCCCAGTGCTCTCAGCTTAATTTGAAATGGGATTTTGATACAACATTGATGATGATTTTTTCCCCCACATCACTGTCAAAGATTCCCATTAAAGAAAGAACAGATCCCAATAAAAGTTTTCAGACAACTGAACTCTCACAATCCCAGAGAAGTGTATGTTGGCCATGCAGGACATTCTGTTGTCATCATCTCTGCTCACAAAGCCACACAAAGAGGGATCAGTCATCAAAACAAAGCCACTGAGGACACCCACGGGAGCAGAATGCCAAGGTGGCCCGTGACCAAACCACAGAAATCAACACTTTAGCACAGAAAAGCAGGATGAAATATTCCTTGACAAGTGGCCAGACCTGCAGAGAACCTCCCATTTAAAAGGCATGTCCTGCACCATTCACTGCACAGTGACTCAGAGGGAAGTGGACCCTCCTACATTTTTGGGGCCATTATCCATCTCTGGTATTTAGGTTTGGAAGAAGAGAAGACCTGGGCTTTGCAGCACCACCCAAGTTTGGATTTTAGGACAGTGTAAGCACTCACCTGGAGCTCCCAAACTCCCAAAGGAAAACATCCCTTTTTCTCTACTGATGTTTGCATTCTCACAGCCCCCTCACCCCTCCCCACATGACTCCATAGCCCAGCCTTGACCTGAGTGCAGCAAACCCCCAGACTGCCAGGCTTACTCAGGCAATTCCTGCAGGATGGTGTGCACTGTCTCCCAGGAAGCTTTGCTGTTGTTGAGCACGAGTTTGCGGACGCCAGCGAAAGACCCCGCGCAACTTCTCTCTAAAACGGACAAACTGAGAGGGTTGGAACTCAGGTTTAGAAACTCCAGGTGGGGGACGTTGGACACAATTTTACTGACCTAAGTAGGAAGGGAAAAAAAAAAAACAGAAAGAAAGAAATGTGTATCAGGCAGTAATCGGACCTGTGGCAATAATATCCCACCTCCTCAAAGGGGCCCTGTGGAATCATCACAAAGCAATGATATGGGGGAAAACACAGGGATATCTACCTGTAATTCATACTCCAGCCACTCCTGATCTAGATGGATTGGTTAATTGCTCATTCTCCTCAAGAGTTCATTTAATTACACTCTAGGAGCAGCTTGATAAGAGAAAGGCAGTCCCTTGGGAGAGGTCATAAATCCACCTCAAGCCCAGCTGCACGTTTCAGGAGCCAGCCCTCGCTCACAGGGGGCCATGGGCACTTCTCCTGCCTCCATGGCCAAACCTGAGAACTCCTCCAGCTCCCCACTGCTCCCACAGAGCTCAGCCAATCCCCAATTCCCTCCTGGACTGGGGAACTGAGTGGGAAGCAGCTTCCAACAGCAGCAGGCATCAATGCAGAAAATAAATGTGAGTCAGAGAACAGCTTGGCTGGAGAGCTCCACTCCACAAAGCTCTGGGATGGGCAGAGGTGGGCAGGCCATGGCACACAGAGGTCAATAAATGGCCCAGCTGTTGGCAAAGGGGGATTGTCTCATGAACTCAGGTGTGAAATGAGTCTGCCTCACTCCACACCTCCTTCAGGTGATGTCATGGTGGGGGTGTTGCACCTCAGGAATTAAGAAGGCAAATTGGATGGCATCAGTCCACCAAAAACAATTTAGAAAGAAATGGTTTATGATGGATGATTGGAAGAAGGGTAGTTTTGTCAGTATGATACTAAAATAAGGAAAGGAGACATTAAAGTTCTTCTTAGTGGGTAGAATAAAATAAAAAGCTGCAGCAGTGATGATGTTCCTCCTGCCTGCTGAGAACTGGGCAGGCAGAAATTGGCTGAAATTGCAGCACAGGAGACTTAAATTACACAGTTTAGCCTATGAGGTTATTAGCTAAGCATGGGAACAGGCTACCCAGGGACCTGGAATCCCCAGCACGGGCAGATTTTAGGGGTGGGGAGATATTTATCTGGTGTTGATGGGCTGTGAAAACTTAATCCTGTCTCAGAGGAAGGGGCCAGCACACACAGAAGCCTTTCAGTCCCAGGGCAGCCTGAAGAGATGGAACACAGAGCAGGGTGTGAGATGTGCAGCTCGTGAGGGACCAGGGTATGACCAGGTATGAGCTCAGCCCCACTGAGCTGGGACACTGCCAACACTGCATTCCCTCCCTGCCTAAAGACATGACAATCTGATGGCACAAAACCCCATGATATCCTGGGTTTTTTCCACATATTTCCAACAATAAACACAAACATAAAAGGACAGCATAATCCACTGAGGAACTTAATGACACTTGAATGGATTGAGATTGTTTCACTCCTGTTACATTGCATTTATTGAGCATTATTTCACCCAAGCACTTCAAAGGATTTTACAACAGCATTTAGCATTAATTAATGAGGCTGCAGAAATACCCTTTGTGGTAAATATTATTAAATCTGTTCTGCAGATAAGGCAACAAATGTGGAGAGGGAATAAACACCTTGCCCACCATCAGAGTGGCAAAGCTGGGAATCAACTGCCACTCTGTTAAAAACTAAACTGCTCATTAACTTCTTGGTGCTAGAAATGCCAATTCCAGTGCTTTGCATGATGAAATGAAACAAAAATACAGATTTTTCACCCACAGGCCAAGACTGTAAGTCACAAGGCACAGGAGTGAAGTGCCACACTGGATTAATTTCATCATATGTATTGCTCAGCTGCTGTCAAAGTAAATAAACATCACCTTCAGAGATGAGAAAGGAGCCACAAAAATGGAACTCTCATCAATGCAACGCACTTGCAGTCAGCAATAGCTGTGAAAGGCACCCAGTGGGGTGCCCATCACCATTTTACCTCGTGCCAGTCTTCCAGTTTGTTGTCAGAGAGGTCGAGCTCAAAGACGTGGGCGCAGAAGGCGGCGATCTCGTTCTCGTCCCCGGCACAGGTGATGCCACAGCTGTTGAGCACCAGCACACTGGGCAGGTTCAGGCGGTCTGGCACAGGGAAAAACAAAAGCTGCCTCTGCTCAGCACTGCCTTGGAGTTACAGACCCCAACCCCAAACATGGATGTCACAGCCAGCAAGAGAAACCCACCAGCAATGTCAGAATTGACACTGATTTCAGGTTAAACGCAGATTTTGTAACTGCCACCATCCTGAAGCCTTGGTTGTAAACATGAAGTACCACTCCTATCAGTGCTCTTCAGTTCTTCCATGTATTTCTGTGCATTTCAGGCCTGTCCTTTGTCATGTATTGCTTGTCTCCTATCAGTCCTTGCCACAACTTCTGTTCTTCCCCAGCAGCTGCTGCTGCAGATAGGACACAGGACTAGGGGAGTGTCAGCTGCACAGACTCCCTTATCCTCCTGCCCTGAGCCCACTGGGCCTAGCAACAGCCAGGAGGTATTTAAACATTTCTTAGAAGGTATTTAAACATTTCTTAGGAGGTATTTAAACATTTCCTTTCTAAGCTTTCCCATCCCAAGGTTCAATGTAGAGCATTCAGCACTCATTCAAAACCTCAGGTCTCTGCTCTGCTTTTCTAGTTCTGCTTTGGTTTTGCTCCAGCTCCTCCTCAGACAGGTGAATGTACTCAAAGCATCAACCAAGGACTTGGACCTCAATTGCAGCCTGCTGTACTAAGGCTAAACCATGACAAAAGCTGGGGGTTTGTAACAGGAAACAATTTCCACACAAGAAATCCACGTTGAGGCAAGGCAAGCCATCAGTCTTACACTCCTTCATGTACAACATGGCTTTCCCACCTCTCTGGGGCAGGAAAATCCATTAAAAACTAACCACAAGCTTCTTCCTAAATAGGTGGCCCCTTTTCTCCTTAACACTGGACAGCTGCACAACTAGAAAGGGATTCTAGCAGCAAACAATTGCCTGGAGTCATCTGGGTTTCCAGGTTTTCTAGAGAGGGATTCTAGCAGCAAACAATCACCTGGAGTCATCTGGGTTTCCAAGTTTTCTAGAGAGGGATTCTAGCAGCAAACAATTGCCTGGAGTCATCTGGGTTTCCAGGTTTTCTGGCTCAGAAGAGCTTGGTTTCTTCTCTGGGAGTTACTAATGCAGTATTTGTAAGTCATGTCTCAGTCTCATTTTAAGATGTGGCCTCTTTTCAGCACCCCAACAGCTCAGGTGAGCAGGAGAGAGGTAAATTTACCTGCAAAGAGGGCACTGACTGAACATTCCTCAGGCCATTTCTGTTCTTGTTCATTCTGAGTGTGTTTCATCCTCAGCTGAACTCAGGCCCTTTTTTCCCCTCTGTCAAACCCAGGCATTGAAAACTTCATCCAGCTGATTTCCATGGCTGTTTTCCCCTTTGGGGCTGGTTATGACACAAATTGACCTGATGGAAGCTTAGATCACTCCTACAGATCATGATGGGCAGGATGTGTGACACAAAGAAGGGGCAGCTCTGATGGGATCAATGTGAATCTCAGACCCACCTGTACAAACCAAGAATTAAAAGCCAACATCAGAGCATGAGGGAAGACTAAAGGTGTCACATGGATCTAGTTCAGAGGAGATGGTGACACAGATTCTGCAGTCTGGGTGGCTCAAGGACATCCACAAACAGAACAGAGCTTCAGACACACATCTGGCTAAATTCCCTCGAGGCAGCAAGGTCAGGAGCACAGGAGAGGGGAATTCTCCACTAGGTCACAAAGCACTTGGTGCCTCGAGAAGACAAAGTAAAGACTGCAAGTTCAACTGAGGCACTTGTCACAAAAGCAGAGATTCAACAACTCAGCACTCTGCCTAAAATATGTCCCCTCCTGTCCCTGCAGGCATCAAAGCAAGCTGGTGGCATGGGAGCCAACCTCAAATTTAGATATTTGATGTATTTTTAAGCCACCTCTGCCAAAACACCAGTTGCTGCAGCCAATAATAAAACAGGACCAGTGGCCTGAAGGAAGGCTCCAAGGAGTGCTGAACCCCCAAACACAGACTGCACAGGGCCTTAGGTCCATCTTCCACTCACTGGAACTGGATGATCTTGAAGGTCCTTTCCAACCCAAATGATTCCATTCTGTTCTCTAATTCTGATTCTGTCACGCTGTAGAGAAATTTGTTTTTTTACAGCAACCAGTTCACTTTCTCCCTTTGTCATATTCCAATCTCTCAGCTCTCCAATAAAAAACCACATTGTGATGGTTCTTTTTTGGGCAATCCAAGGTGATTCCTCTTTCAGCTGATTGCTCCCAGCACCCCCCAGATGCTCAGAAAGATCAGAATTTACCTTTCATGGGTGAGCCCTGTGGAGTTGCTGGCACGTGCACCCCCATGCCAGGCCCACGGCGGTAGGGGAAGTTCTCAGGGCTGTATTTCTCACACAGAACTTGCATGAAACTCCTTCCACTGGGCTGGTCCATGCTCCCTTCTTGGACTTCTGGTTAAAAAAGAGAAAAATAGAGCATATGAGCAGTCAGCAAGTTATAATCACTTCTAACAGTGGTGCTTGAGAACAAGCAGATGGGTCACAGGTTTTATTTCTGAGCTCCAGATCCTCTGACAGGTCCTGCTTCAAATTCCAGATGAAAGTAAAACATTACTTGAAAAGAACACAAAGTCAGAAGATTTGGTGCTGTACAGACAGAGCATCACAGGCCAAGCTCAAGACCTCCTTACCCCACGTGCTCTTCCAGGACAATTCCAGGCTTCAAAAGGTGACTTCTGTACTTGTCACTTCTGCCCCTCCCACGAGGACTGTGAGAAATCCACAGCTACTCTCCAACACCCTTGCAGGGCAGGCAGGAGGGGAAGGAGCAAACAGCTGTTTGTGAGCAGGAGATTGCTCCAACAGCTGTTTGCCAACTTCCCCTTTCTGCTGTGTCACCAAACACTGTTTGGCCAGGCCCAAAGGCAATTTCTGCCAATTCCATTCTGCAGCTGCCTAATGTATCTGGGAGATAATAACTGTGCCCTTGGTATCTGGGCATGGCACAGAGCAGCACAGGAAGGAGGCCTGGCCTCATCACAGGAGCTGAGCTGCCTGCAGAGATACTGAGAGTCAGCTGGGAGTGGTTTTGGCACCAGGACCCCCCATGGCTGGGGCTCTGCCCTGCCCAGGTGGGACTCAGCCCCTCTCTCTGCCCTGTTTTCCTGTGCATTTGATGGGTTTGTAACACAGGAGCAGAGCTTGGCTCATGAATAGAGATTGCTGTTTCCAGAGGTCTCCTAGTCCTACCCATCATGGACACAGCAGCACAATCCTGAACGTGCAGGAAGCAGTGCAGGTCTCCTCCACTGCACAATTAGTCATAGGGCAGCTTTTCCACTAATAACTGCAAAATCACATTTTTGAACCTCAGACCTGGGCCATACATTCATTGCAAGCTATGTTGCTAATCTGGAATTAAAGTTTCTGCCCATTTCTTTCCCTTAGACTTGTCACAGGCAAGGAAATAAAGCTGGATATAAAATTATTAACAAAAGTGATTTCACTAAGGCTCCCTTTGCTGAGAATCACCTGCTTGACAAGTTCCACTTCACTTCTTCATGACCAGACTACCTAAAACCCACCAACCAAAAGGATTTGAGTAGAATAGGCAGCTATTGACTGAAGCATGTCATCATTTTAATATTCTATATAAAGTTTAAATGTCACAAAAAGGACTTACAGGATTAGTCTTTAAAAAAACCCAAAATCATCATTTTCATCTCTCAACAGCTTGGTTGATTCATAGCTCAAACTTCACTCATGTCACTACTCAATCTAGAATCAAAAAATAAATCCTCAGACTGGAGTTTGATAGGAACAAGGCATTTAGTCTTAGGCTAAACCATCCCACATGGTACAAGAACAACGTGCCCTGAGAGCCAAGGCTCCAGGCTGAAAGGCCTCATTCTAGAGTGATTTGGGAGCTCAGAACCATCCCCAGACAGACAGACAGAGCTTTCCAAACACCCATTCACTCCTGGTCTGGAAATTCTGGAACTCCCATGTGCATAAAGCCCTCTGTCCTTCACGTGGCTTTTCCATCCCTCTTTATCTGCTGACCAAACATCAGCTGGAAATTCCACAGGAGAAACTCACCTTAGAGACAAAAAATGCTGCTTTCAGCTCCAGTGTGAGAGCAATCCAGAACTGAGCAGAAAAACTACTGACATTTACATCCAAGAGCTTTGAATCCCCAACATTTTCTTCCTCCAGCTCTACTTTTGAAAACCAGTGCCACTGTGAGATGACAAAAATGTTGTGGAGCAGGCAGTCACCTTTCCCAGCTCCCCTCCCCTGGGATTCCAGGTCCCCTGTAATCATCTGTCACTCCTGTGGCTTCTCTGAACCCCCACAAGTGCCTGGGAGCAAGGAGCAGCAGGATGTGCAAAGGGAATGACAGGTTCCAAGGGAATGCTGGCAGCACCAGGCCAGGACAGGGTGACCTGCAAGGTGCACGTTTCTGAGTGTGGCCCTGCTGACAGCACCAGGGACAATTCAGGGCCCAAAATAACTCTGGGTTTTCTAAATGACAGCACAGAGTGCACACGAGGCACTTGGGCTCTGAGAGGTGGCAACAAAGAGCCTTTGTTGTTATGTTTAAGTGCTCTGCTGCAGGGCTGTGGTGCCAGTGCGGAAGGACAGAGAATCCCAGAATGGTTTGGGCTGGAAGGGACCTTAAAAATCATCTCATTCCCATCCCTCAGTCCAACACCTTCCACTGTCCCATCCAACCTGGTCTTGGGCACTGCCAGGGATCCAGGGGCAGCCACAGCTGCTCTGGGCCCCCTGTGCCAGGGCCTGCCCACCCTTACAAGGAGGAATTTCACCCCAATATCCAGCCTAAAGCCACTCTCTGACACTTTGAAGCCATTCCCCTTTGTCCTGTCACTCCAGGCCCTTGGAAAGTCCCTCTCCATCTCCCTGCAAGCACTGGAAAGTCACAATGAGGTCACCCCAAACCTTGTCCTCTCCAGGTAAACAACCCAAACTCTCCCAGCCTTTCTTCCCAGCAGAGCTGTTCCATCCCTCTGATCCCCTGGACTCTCCCCAGCAGCTCCACATCCTTCCCCTGCTGGGATTCCCCAGATGGAAGCAGCACTGGGAAAGGTCTGGAAAAAGGGGCAGGACCCTGCCTTGAGATTGAGTCCAGGGAAGCCCAGAGTGCTGCTGCAGCTGATGGGTGAAGGGGGAGCACTGAAACCATCAGGGAAAACATTTGCAGCTGATGGGTGAAAACACTGACACCAGCATGGAAAACATTTCCATCCCCTGTGCCCTGAACCTTCCAGAAGAAGAGACCCTTCAGGAGAATGACATCATTAATGGCATGCTAATGAAATTCCAGTGCCACTCAAATGCCTTGGGGGCACATCCTGAACAGTCACACAGCAAACACATCCCGATGTGTTTGTACACACCAAACAAAGCCTCAGGAAGGGATAAATAGCACAAACATCCGTCTGCAAGGAGCTGCAACATCGTTCTCCCGAGACGTGATTCAGGGGAATTGTTTTTGAGATGGTCTCCAGAGGCAGAGGAGTGAATCACAGAATGCTTTGGGGTGGAAGGGAACCTTGAAGATCGTCCAGTTCCACCCTGTGTGCCCAGGGCAGGGAGATCCCAGCAGGATTTCCCAAGGATTGCAGCAGGGCAGGGAGCCCGGCCAGCTGAGCCACCAGGCCAAGCCACCCAAGCCACTCTGCCAGGGCCCCCATCAAACCCAGCAGGGCTGTTTGCTCCCCCACCCCAGCACTGTGCTGAGGATCCCAGAGAGCATGCAGGGGACACCCGGACTGTCCCTTGTCCCGCTCTGGCCCGGCTGTGCCCCTGTCCCAGGGCAGCAGCGCTGATTGCCCGTGGGACATCCCCGGCCCTGCGGCTGGGCCCGGGGCAGGACGAGCCCCAGCTGCCCCCTGCCAGCTCGGGCCCCGCCGCCCCGAGCCCCCGAGGCCTCTCCCCGCCCCTCACACGGCCTGGCCCTGGCGCTATCACTGCCCCTGTCCCCTCATACGGCCTGGCCCTGACGCTATCACTGTCCCTGTCCCCGTTCCTGTCACTGTCACCATCCCCGTCGCTGTCACCATCCCCTCACACGGCCGGTCCCTGTCACCGTCCCAGTCCCTTCACACGGCCTGTCCCTATCCCCGTTCCTGTAGCTGTCCCCATTCCTGTCGCTGTCACCATCCCCTCACACGGCCTGTCCCTGTCCCTGTCCAAGTCCCCTCACACGGCCTGTTCCTGTCCCCGTCCCTGTCACTGTCCCAGTCCCCTCACACGGCCTCGGGCTGGCCCCGGCTGACAGCGGCCTCCGCGCTCCCGCACCGCGCCGCTGGCGGGGCCGGGCCCGGGGGGTGCCGGAGCGGCCCGGGCGGTGCCGGGGGTGCCCCGCTGTCCCCTGTCCCCCGTCCCCGTCGCCGCTGTCCCCCTGTCCCCAGCCCCGCTCACCCAGGCCCGGCCGCCGCGTCCCGCATCGACCCGGAAGCAGCTCCAAACATCACGTGACGCCGCGCGCGGTCACGTGGCGGGGCGCTCCCCCGTTGCCGTGGAGACGGCGACGCCGATGACGTCATCCTTGTCTCCAAGGAGGGTTTCCTTGGGATGCGACGGGAAGAGCGATGGCAGCGGGTCAAGGACGAGATCCTGACCCTCTGCTGGGCTCGGGAGGCGCCTCGGGAGGGCTGTGGCCACCTCTGGGCTCCGCAGCACAGCGGGGACAGCGACATCCCGGAGCGGGGCCAGGGAGGGTGACACAGATGAAGGGACAGGAGCATCTCCCTGACAGGGAATTGGGGCTGTTCAGGGGCTCAGAAGGGACCTCACCTCTGTCTGACAGTGCCCACAGGGAGAGCTCCGAGCAGGACCCAGACTCTGCTCTGGGGGCGCAGCAATGGCACAAGGGGAATGGACAGGGACTGAGCCCAGAAGGTTCCACCTGGACAGGAGGAAGAACTTTATGATTCAGGGACCAAGTCACCCCCACTGGAGAGATCCCAAACCAGCTGGACACAGCCCCGTGCCTTGGCATGACCCTGCTGGACCAGGAGGACCGGGTGACCCACTGAGGTCCTTGCCCAGGCCCAGTCTGATTCTGTGGTGCCACACAGAGCTGGTGCCAAGACCCTGCAGTGCCAGGCCCAGCTCTGGGCACAGGAGTTGCCTCAGGGTGGCACCCCCCCTGCTCCCAGGCTCCTGCTGGAGCCAGATACATTAAATTACCTAAAACCTGCCAAGCCACAACCACATAAAATCACCTAAAACCTGCCAAGCCACAACCACATAAAATCACCTAAAACCTGCCAAGCCACAACCATGTAAAATCACCTAAAACCTGCCAAGCCATACCCACTGCATGCCCAGGATGTAAAATCCAGCAGCACTGGCTGTGCTGGTCCTGCAGCAGAGTCACCCTTTGCTGGCAGTGCCCCCCTGCTCCTTACCAGGTCACCCCCTTCTCTCCTGTTCACTCAGAGCTGGCACGTCCATTCCTGCTCAAGGCCAGAATTAGAGAATCCCAGCTTGATTTGGGTTGGAAGGGACCTTAAAGCTCGTCCCATGGGCAGGGATGCCTTCCACTAGGCCAGGCTGCTCCAAGCCTGACCTGGATGACAAATCTTGCTGAGAACGAGGACAAATCCCCCCAGCCTGGTTCCCCACCTCCATCCTCGCATGGTGGGAAGCAGAAACTGCCTGAAACACGACCTGTCCTGCCTGGCAAGGGCAGGGGAGCTGGAGCAGAGCTGCACCAGGCACGGCTGAGTGGCTGCAGAGCATCTCCTGGGCTGTAACACCATGGGGACAGCTCTGTCCTGTCCCCACACCCCGGCTGGGCACACTCCAGGGCACAATGGCAGCATTGTGGGGACACAGAACAACAGGAGGGGCTCAGCCCCAGCCCAGGGGCTGCCTTAACCCCTGCTGTGCCAGGAATTCCCTGCCTCACTGGCACCCACCCAGCTCGTGCCAGGCGGAGGAGGCGATCCTGGGATGGCCAGAGCTAAACCTGAGGGTTCCTCAGCAGAAAATCTCCCTCCCAAGAAGCAAAGTGAGACCACTGCCAGCACAAAATGAGCCATCAGCACATCACATCTACCCCAGCTCCAAACTGAAAGGCTGTAATAGGCTTAGTCACAGAATCTAATGAGCTAATCAGAGGTGCCCAAACCTATTACCAGCAGTCAAACCCTCTGCACTCTCTGCCATGCCTGGCTCTCCTCCTTTTTAAACAAAGCACAGAGTGTTTTCTTCAGGAAAACCTTGCCTGCAGCCAGGACTATGCAGACTCCCATCCCTGCTGCACATCCTGTGGCAAATTCACCCCTGTGAGAGGCTCAGGGCTCCCCAGGGGTCCCAGCCCACATCAAACAGAGCATCTCCAGCATCTCCATCTCCCTGCAAATTCACCCCTGTGAGAGGCTCAGGGCTCCCCAGGGGTCCCAGCCCACACCACACAGAGCATCTCCAGCACCAGCTCTGCTGTGGCCGCCCTGCCAGCCCCACTCTCCTCCTCCTCTCCAGCCCCAAGCTGAAATCCATTTCCTGGGCCTGTTTGCCCTTTAACAGACAGAAAACCACTTGGGGGTTCTTCCTTTTTACCCTGTTGACACAACATTGGGTTTATTCTGCTCCTGGGCAGGCCAGCACAGCTGAACATTTCCTTGCTAGCACTCCCTAAAAAAAACAACCCCTTCTCTCCCCTGCTCTGAAGGGCTCATTTGGTCCTTTCAATACATTCCAGGGAGAGCTTTGTCTGCACTTGGTTTCCTTCCCCCTCTGCTCCTCGGATCTGTTTCAGGGAGATAAAGAATTCCATTGCATGCAGAGGCCACACTCTTTCCCTAACAATCCGGGTGGTTTCTTTTTGCACAGCTCACCTGGGCTATTCAGTTGCTAGAAGGCAGACAGAGCATACTTTAGCTGGTACCTGGCACCACAGTTTGATTGGAAACACATTTCAGGGGCTGCTTTCTATAATTACAGATGGGCTGGATAGAGCAGATGTCTGTGTTAACCTCCACTGGGTCAGAGCTGCAAGTGTGAGAAAGCTGTACCCCTGGCTGACTTCAGAGCCCATTTCCACGGAGCCTGGGCAGGTCAGGGAATTGTTAACACCATCTAATCTTCCCCCTCCAGGGAGCAGTTTGAATTCAGCCCAAGCTAACCCAGATCCTGAGTGCTTATCACGCTGGCTGTCTCATTGTTCGGGTTTGATGGGTCCCCATCTCCTCCTCCCTGGCACACAGGTATCCTCTTGCCCAAGCTTTCACCAGGGCTGGCCCCTCCCTGGCAGGCTGCCCTCTTTCCCACAGCTGCTTCCCCAGGGTTAAACAGGCCATGGGAACTGGGAGGACTGGGATCAGCTCATCCTTCCTCCTGCCTGCCTGGGCAGGGGATACCAGGGGTGATGCCTCACAGCCACACTCACCCCACTGATGTGTGTGAGGTGACAGAGCCACCAAATCCCAGTCATTTTCATATTTTTAGGGCTGGACCTGATTAACTCAGCAAGCAAAACATCCTCAATATCTGGAAATAATCCCATCCCAAGCCATCCCTCTAATGCACCACAAATTAATGTCACCACAAGTGTCACCGGGGGCACTTACCAGGGTCTGAGCTGCACAAACAGAGGCCAGGAGGGAATCACATCCAGCATAAAAGGCAAAAACTCCCCTAATTTCACTGCCATTTGGTCTGAAAGGCAAAAAAACCCTCCTGTGTATTCCTGAAAAATTACCTGAGATGGAGCATCAAACCCAGCCTGTGAAAAATCAAAGAGTTAATTACTCACTGTGCTAATGAAAAAAAAAAAAAAAAAGAAAAAAAGCAGCAGGCTCTTTTTCTAGTTAGAGAGAGGCATCTAAACCCAATTAATTGCCAGCTCACACTAATAATGTTCTAAAGGTCTCACTGCACACAGAGCAGGAGTGTCACTGTCACACTCAGGGACACTGGGGTCACAGAACTGCCCTGGGTCACACACAGAGATAATGGCAGCAGCAGAGGAAGGAGCATCTCTCAGACTGTGCTGCTTATCAGAACACTTCTGCTGTGTTAAAAACAGCAGAGGTTTTAGGGGAGGGCGGGGTAGAGGATTTAAACCATGCAATTCTCTATTGCTGTTCTGTAGCTTTTTGATCCTTTCACTTTTGGGTCTAGCAAATGCAACTTTCTTCATCCTTGGAGATTATTCTTCAATTCCTCAAAGAGGCTTCAATTTTCTCACAAATCTCTCTTCCTTTCACTTAATTTAAACATTTATGGCCAATTTCATGATTTAATAATGAGAAATAAAATTGGAGATTTACTAAGTGTGGAGAGAAGACCTTTCATTCCATCTGGGGATTAAGGAGGGAGTTCAAGGTGTGAGCCCTGCTAGCCTGGCCTGAGCTCCAGGAGAGCCCAGTCCTGAGGGATGCTGAGCATTCCCTGCTCCCACCCAACCCAGGGAATGTGGGAATGTTCCTCACTGTGGTGCTCACAGAGGTCCCAGGACAAGGGAAGTGATGAGAATCTTGACTCCATCTTTCAGAAGGCTGATATATTATATTATATTATATTATATTATATTATATTATATTATATTATATTATATTGATATTATATTATATTATATTATATTATATTATATTATATTATATTATATTATATTATATTATATTATATTTATATTATATTATATTATATTATATTATATTATATTATAATGATGTCTTAGAATTATACTAAAAGAAAAGAAGAAAGGATTTCATCAAAAAGCAAACAAGGAAAAGAAAGGAATGATAATAAAATCTTGTGACTGACCACAGTCTCAACACGGCTGGACTTGTGATTGGTCATCAAGTAGAAACAACTCACATGGATCAATCAAAGATGCACCTGTTGCATTCCACAGCAGCAGGTAATTATTGCTTTTCTTTTCCTCTGAGGCTTCTCAGCTTCTCAAGAGAAAAAATCCTGGCAGAAGATTTTTCAGAAAATACCTCTGTGACAAGGGAATGCTGAGCACACTGCAGATTTGGCCCCTAAAGACTGAAGCAAGCCCATAAATCCACTGCAGAGCTGTTCCAGAGATATTTTGCTAATAACTTTAGAGCCTGGCTTCATTTAGCACCAGTGGCAGCTGATCAGGTCCAAGCTGCTCCTGGCCCCAGCATTAATTTTAGGGAACTGTTCACTGGGATCTTTGGTTCCGCACAGACGCTCCCCAAATCACTGCTTCAGTCTCTGTCAATTATCCCTGACTAATGCACCTTGAAGTTTCCTTTTAGAGCAAACATTTCTCCGTGGCCATAACTCTCAAACATTATCAGTGGCCCAAAGATGGGGACAATGCAGCTTTCAGTTTCAGAAATTGAGGCTGTGTGTTCAGACGGAGAAATCAGAAATAAATCAGAACTTAAATCAGCGCCGGCCGAGCCCCAAGATCTATTGCATTTTCATAATCTGGCAATTGCTAGGCATGCTCAGAGCACCAAATGGACCTTGAGCTTTTTATGCAGTTGATTTCATTTTCTGGATGGCTACAATTAGATAAAGGCAGCTTTCTCAGGTACTGCTGCAAATGAAGTCTGGCAAATCAGATCTCCCCCCCTCGAGGCCACGCTGGCTCAGCTGGCTGCTGTCACCCTCTGTAGCACTGTGGGGACCCTTCTGGGGGCTCAGTGCAGGATGCAGCTGCCCTGCTGTGCTTGGGAGACCCCCAAACTCAGGTGTGACCCGCTCTGCCAGCTCTGTGATCCCTCAGAGTGGCATCCACACATTTGGAGGTGCCAGGGCACAGCTGGGCACTCACTGACCCAGCCTGGGCATGGATCATGCTCAGAGCCCTTCTCCAGCCAGCTCTGGATCTGTCCCTGCCGTGGCACCCCCCTGTTCCAGACACAGCTCATCTCAGGCCACCATTTCCATCCTGTTCACTCAGATAAAAAGGGCTCCAGCAGACACAAATGAGCCCAGACATGGAAAAGGCTGAGCCTCCCTCTGCCAAATGTCCTGGATTTGAAGCTCTGATGAGACAGAGAGGTGCCACTGCTGATTGTGATTTTGGAATGGGGCTTTGGCTGGGAGAGCAGGACAGAACAGAGCTAGAAGCTGTATTTTCCCATTTTTAGTGTGCAACAACTCCATTGCAGGTCTGGATCCCACTTGGAGAATGATGCTGGCTGCGTCTGTGGGCTGCCAGAATTCATAATAATTAACCATTAATGTTGGCAAACACTTGGCAAATCTCCACCCGCTCTTAGAGCCCTCTGCAAACAAGAACAGATTAAACCTTGCCAGTCCTACACATTAATCCAAAGATTTCCCTCCACTTCTATTTTCTGACGGAGTACTTAGCAAACAGGGTGAGACTGGGAAATACTCAGGTCACCCCCATTTTACAGAGTGACATTTCCAAAGCCCTGTCGCTCTGATTTTGTAAAACTTTGTTACGTTTTCTGATGTTTACATTCTTTCAACAAACTTTCTCACACACAATTTTGTAAATAACTTATGTTTTGCATTCTTTCATGGAGGTGGAGAGAACTGATGGACCCTTGGTCTGTCCAGTGGCATTGGAGAGGTGGCACTGTCACCCTCCAATCCACTGTCACCTTTAGAAAACTATAAATTTTGGAGTCAGAAAATAAAGGTCCTCTTTTTTTTGTTCCCCTCGAGAGCAACAGTGTCTGTGTCATCATTTCGTGCCTTATCTCAACAAAGCCCCAACAAGCACTGCTGGTGCATCAAGAGTGAAAATTTGTGGCCTCCAGCCCTGCCCCATCCTTCCTCTGCCTGCCAAGGCTTCATCCTTATCTCACTGGCAAGAAAGTCCAAGCAGGAAAGGGATGCAGACTCAGCCCAGTCTGTCATGGATCAGCAAACTGGTGGAGAGATGGTTCTGCTTCTGTCCTCGCTGCTGGGACACAGCAGGAAATTACCCAGGAATAGCCCTGAGCAAAGCACAGAGCACAGCAGCTTCTCTTGGCCCTGCCATGGCTCGGGGGCGTTTTTGCCACCCAGCTTTGCCACCCTTGCTGCTGTTTGCTGACAGCTCCTTGTGGATGTGATCTTGCCCAAAACAAACCTAAAAGCAGCGGGTTTCACACCAAAATAGTGATGTCCCCTTCAAATGCAGTGCTTAATGGAGGAATTAGAATGAAATAGATTGGTCAGGGTAAAAAATTACGTTTTCTAACACAGCAGACTTCCCCCTCAAAGCCATTCCCTGACAAAACTCCAGTTTTTCATTCAAGCCCCAGCTCCAAACAGGAACATCATCCATTTGACCCAGTCACATTGTGCCAGGGCCATTGGAAATGGCCAGCAGACAAACTTTCCTGAGAGAGGAAAGTTTCCAGACAGTCTGGCTCCCAGGACCCCAGAGCAAAGACATTTGGTGGCTCCCTCCCATGCCATGACCTCCATTCCAGCTGAGGGCTCAGGATGCAGAGGCTGAGCAGTTGTTCAATAAAACCAAGGGCTGTGTGCTCACCTCCTTGCTCCAGTTCAGCTCAGCCAGCAGCAATCAGAGCATCCTCCCTGGCTGGGCTCAGGAACACTCAGGAGCATTTGCTGTAGACTCTGGAAGAACAATCAGTTTGAGGCTTGCAGCTCAGACATCTCTGGGAATAAAAAGGTCTTTCTTCTTTTCCTCCCCTGGTTCTTTCCCCTCATTTGTGTTCATTTCTGGCTTTGAAAGGAAATTGCTTTAAATCTCAGCTCAGCAAGAGCTGCAAAGCCAGAGGAACATTCCCTGGCAGTTCAGGCAAAAGCCAGGCTGAAAGGTTTTATTCTGAGGCTGAGCAACATGAGGAGAAGTGTTTGGGGATGAAGAGCAAAGGGACAGGAGCTTGGAAGGCAGAGTGTGCCTGCCCATGGAAAGGGGATGGAATAAGGTCCTTTAAGGACTCTCCCAACCAAAACCAGCTGGGATTCAGTGATACAGAGAAAGGTGGAAGAGATTTGAAAAAAAAAAAAAAAAACCATTTATCTAAACTGCCTTTTCCTCACCAATATCAGTGAATATCCCACTCACCCCACAAAGAACCCACCAGGAATGTCCCCTCTCCCTGCCTTGACACCCCAACAGACGTTTTCTGTCCCTTGCACCCTAAACTCAATACATCAAACACTGAAAACAACAGCCAGGGCTCGTCTCCACACATTGATCAAAGCCCAAAAAACGCTGCTCCAAACCTGAGTCAAGGCACAAGAAATGTTAGGCCTTTCCCCTGTAACAGAGCCTTATTTATCACCCTGGAAAGGGTACTTGGGAGAGGCAAATGGCCAACCAGTCCCTTTGATACATGGAGATGCTTCAAGATAGGTATGATATAGAAAACCTCAGCAGAGATATGTCCCAGCTAATCTGACAGTTATCTCTTTTACAGCCAACTACTGTCATTTCAGTCTTTGAGAACTGCCAGCTATGCTGATAACTGCAGGCCTCAACACAGCAGAGGAGAAAGCTTTTGTTAATTAAGCTCTCTTTATTTTCATGCTGCTCTAGCCCTGGCAGGGCTCTCAGGGAGCTGCTGCTCTGTGACCCTTTGTGCTGGTGAGGCAGTGCCACATGTCCCCCACCCCAGCCAGGGCAGCTGCAGATCCTCACCCTGCAGCTGGAATCATCCCTGGGATGAAATGCTGCAGCCCTGCCACCACCAGACTCCTAAATCACCTGGAACAGAGCAGATTCCCCCCTTGGAAGGGAAAAAAACCCGTCCTGAAGGATGCATAAACCTGCCCATTGTCCTGATTTTCCCAGCGTGGTGTCGGGTTCCAGGGGAGCCTATTTCTGCTGAATTCATGAGAGCCACTTTGTGCCCAGAAGAGTTCAGCTCTGTCTTTTCAATCAGTTAGTGGCCATCAGACACTAATGGGGTTTCTGGAACTGTGGGTGCTTTATGCTCTGCTCTGCAGGAGTTTGGGCTCGCTGAGCTGTGCTCAGCCCCTCACTCCAGGCAAATGTGAAGTTCCCTCACTCTCAGATCCTCAGCAGACTTGCAGATGCCACATGTGAGCCCAGAGTTACTTTTTACCATTTCTGGGGGCAGTTTGGAGTTCTTTCTGCCTGGTTCTGCCCTCATTGCCCTGGAGTGGTGCCTCACTCTCTTCCTGGATGGCCACTGCTGCTTTTCCCCTCTAAAAGCCACTGCAAGAAATTCCATCACCTTCCCAGGATGTGAAGCAGAAGAGAGAAACACCCATCCTGCAGGTAATTAACTGCAGAGCTAAATGAAACTGAAGGGTTGGAGGGGCTTTGATCACTCATGCTGGGCTTTTCACAGCCCAGTTGTGACAGCTTCACCCCAAACCAATCCATCTTTGCTTATTTGCTCTTACAGAAACTTAGAAACCAGCTCAGAAACCTCCTTAGGAACCAGCCAGCCTCCACTGAACAGTTCTCACCCACAGGTCTGTTCTTTTTTGCCACCAGAGCCATCCAAACCCACATTGCTGTGTCCATCCCAGCTTCCCAGTGCCCACAGCTGCAGTTCCCGGTTCCCTGCCAGCTCACAGGGATTCACAGCCCTTCTAGAACACCAGATCTCTGCAAAAAAAAAGCTGCTCCCTGTGGATCTTCCTCCACCTTTTGTGTCACTTACCTGGTGAGGCACTTGGAGAAGGACAGAAGCAGGGAAGATTTCTGCAGCTGTGGAATGGTTAAAAAGATTCCTGCCTCAGGACCACTGAGGGCTTAGTATCTGCTCTATAATTTATAGCTCAGCATCTCTCTTCCCAAGGTTTTGTGCTCACAGAACAACTCTTTTCTATTTCATGTACACAGCTCAGCTCAGGAAATGCCCCCAGGTTAGTCCAGGCCTTGTTAACACCTTCACCCATGCAACCCCTGGGGAGAAAACAGCTTTTTATCATTAGGTGAAAATGGAACTGCCTGGAAAAAACAACACAAACACGGGGTTTGGCCCACGAGGAGAGATCCCAGGCCTTTCAGTTAGGATGCTGCCAGGCTGCTGTGGAGTGAGCCAGGGCTGGGGAATTGGCTGTCAGGGCAGGGAGAGACAAGAGCCCAAACCAGAGGGCAGCAGGAGGCTCAAACACACTGGTTTGAGGGGACAGAGCAAAGTATTCCATTTTAATTGATCTAATCTTTGGCTCCCGGTGGAATTTGCAGAGATATCTTACTAGAATTACCCGGGGTTTATCAGGAGACAGCAATACTGGGAAAGTGCCTTTTGCAAGGCAAACTACTCCAGATCTTGAACTGCATTAGCATTGGGGCTGGCTGAGCAAAAGAGTCCCACAATGGCTTCAAAGATGAGAGGGAAGGAAAAAAAAACCAACCTGGGGAGAGAGGGAATATGTGAGATGTAAACCCATCTGGGCACAGAAATGTGTGTGAGCACAAACCCAGCACATGCATAATGCTCCCTGCTCCCTCCTGGGTGGGACTGGAAGGATTTGGCAGGGAGCAGAAAATACAGGACAGAGGCACATTAGAAAAGGCATCTCAATGACAGCAGCTTTTATCCTCCTTGTCTGAGGTCCGTCCCTGCTCTGAGTGCAGAACCTCTGAATATTAAAAAAAGAAAAAAAACCCAACATTAAAAAGAGAGGAGGGTAAGAGGGACATGAAACAAATCTCCTTAAAATACAGACCCAGATATAAAATACCATGTGGGTGGAGCAAGCTAACAGGAGAGAGAAAAACCAGGTTGTTTCTCATTTTTTTATTTCCTTGACATCCTCTGTCTGAGCAGATGACTGCAAGATCTTTGGAGATGCAGAATAATGTCTAGCTCTGTCAAGATTCCTCTTTATTCAATGCGGGGAAGCAGTGAAAAAAACATCAGGTCTGATAAATGATTCATGGAGCCTTTTCTTCTGCTAATCTGTAAATAAATTTTAAAAAGCAGCTTCCTTTTGATGAATATATTCTGCAGCTCGTAGAAGCATGTTGGCCTTTAAGCACAACACAGGCGCTCTCAGATGTCTCTAGTGCTGCTGTCAGGACTCTGAAAGCCCAGCCTGGCTCCTTGCAGGGCTGGATGGAGTTTTACTGACTTACCTCAGCTCAGGATCTGCCTCTCCATGGCCTTGCCTTATCTCATGCTCAGTTAATGTCAGGGAGAGGGGACAGCCTGTGGATTTACAGATGTGAAAGCCAGGAAGGACCTCTGTGAGCATCTCATATGACACCCTAAAAAACAAGCTCTAAATTCTCTTCTTGCTGCCTGTTTTACAGGCACTGGGAGCAGAGCTTCCCTTCACACCCTGCTGGGAACAAGAGAACGGCCCTGCTGTGCCCATCACCATGGTCCACATCCCATTCCAGAAACATCTGGAATCATGAGAACAACCCTGCTGTGCCCATCACCACAGTCCACACCCCATTCCTTGTGCATTCTCCTCAGAAACATCTGGAATCATGAGAACAACCCTGCTGTGCCCATCACCATGGTCCACACCCCATTCCAGAAACATCTGGAATCATCAGAACAACCCTGCTGTGCCCATCACCATGGTCCACACCCCATTCCCTGCTCATCCTCCTTGGAAACATCTGGAATCACGAGAACAACCCTGCTGTGCCCATCACCACAGTCCACACCCCATTCCCTGCTCATCCTCCTTGGAAACATCTGGAATCATGAGAACAACCCTGCTGTGCTCATTACCACAGTCCACACCCCATTCCCTGCCCATCCTCCTCAGAAATATCTGCTGGCATCACCCTGGATTCACCCTTGGGCAGCTCCAACCCCCAGCTGTGGGAAAGATGGAGCTGCATCCCTGCTCACCCTCCTGTCAGCTCTGAGTTCTCACCTCCTTCATCACCAGACATTTGGGCTTTTTTTTTTAATTGACCTTTAATTCTAACTCCTGTTTTCCATTCAGCTACAGCAACACCAGGGGTGTGGACACTCTCAGGGAGCAGAGACCTTCCACAGCCAAAGCACCTCTTGCCTGTCAAGTTGCTGGGTTTCTCCCTGAGCAGCCAGGCCTCAAACTGTCTCACATCTTTCCTGACTCTAAACAGGGAAGGAAAGAGGAAAAAAAAAATTAAAAAAGCATGATTATACAAGGACATCTTTTATTTAAGTACATTCAAGACAAAAAGAAAAGAAAACAATTCAAGAACAGGATGTACCTTCACTCAAGGCTTTATCTCCCCTGCCCCTCTCCATTGTCATCTCTTTCCTTTTACGACCAGAAATTGCATAGAATTTGTTTTTTCAATCAGAAAATTAAATTTGCCAGTGTAAACCCCACATCTGTACCAAGCAGAGGGTGAGCTGCTGCTGTTTCCAGGGAAGTCACTATTTTCCTTACACCAGATCCCGGGCTAATGATTTTCTCAAACGCTGTGTGGCTGGAATTCACCCTGGAAGCTGAGGGTGCTCCGTGGGGTCACAGATTTGGGGAGCTCCTGAGCCTGGGTCAGAGCTCAGAGTCACTTCAGAGCACAGCCAGGGACACTTTGGGGGTCCCAACACCTCCTCCCTCGGCCGGTGGGGATGGGCAGCCTCCCCCAGTGTTCCCCCCGACCCCATCCCAAGAACAGAAAGGAAAAAAAAAGCAAAAGGTAACCCCAGAATGAAACAAAAGACACAGAACCCCTGAAATTCCAGGCGTTTCAAGGCCTCTTTGAGTTCATTGTGTTCGTTGGCTGTTTTTTGGCATTTTAATATTTATATTTATATATATCTGTGGATAGATATATTTCTCTATATATGTAATTTCAACAAACTCCTCAGATGGACTTCCAGCAAATGCTGCTTCTCACAGGGAGCGTGTCCCATCCCATCCTCCCCTTCTGCCCTTCAACCCACCTGCAACCCTCAGAAAAGGAAGAAGAATTCAGCACCTGGTGCCTTGGAGACTGGGTCCTGACATACCCAAATTAAACAAAAAAACCCCAAAATAATGACTCCTCCCTTCCAACAGCCACAGCAAATAAAAAGTCCCCCCCTGCCCTTGGAGAACATCCCCCAGTAAGTGATGGAGAGGCAGCGCCGCCGTCCTTTCTCCTGACCTTGGAGGGGCGAGAAGTTCCAGGAACCCCTCCTTGACCCTGGGTGGGCAATCCCTGCTACACCAGCCACCCACCACGTCCCTCCATCCCAGAGACAACCTCTGGACACCCACCAGCCTGAGGACCTCCCTCCTGCCCCGCCAGGCCGTGGCGGACACCAAAACCGCAGCCAGGCCTCAGTGTCCACGCCAAGGTCCACCTTGCTCTGGAGAAGCCGGGTAACTGCTATTGATTTAAAAACGAGTTGACATTGTACAAGTCCGTGTTCTGTAAAATGGAACAGGACCCTCTCGTCCCCACCCCGACGCCCCCCGAGCCCGGCGCTACTCGGGCCCGCTGCTGTTGGTGGCCTTGTCCCACTCCAGGCTCTCCTCGCTGCGCGCCGGTGACCCCGCGGCCGGCCGCGCCCGCAGCCCCTGGAAGCGGCGGCACTCGGGGCACACGCGGATGTGGGTGCAGCCCCGGGCGACCAGGGCGGCCTCTTGTGCCAGTCTTTGTGCCAGGGGGTCTGGCTCGCCCCCGCTGCACAGCTTGCCGTTGCTGAGCGTGGTTGTGCTGCGGGCTCGGCGCTCCTCGGGCGCAGCGGGGCGAGTCCGTACCACCGCCCCTCGCCTCCGACGGGGGTGGAAACTGTCCTTGCACAGGATGATGTTGCGCAGCTCCGTCACCATCTCTTGGCACACCGACACCTGCGGGGGACAAGGGACAACGGAGCTGTGCTGCTCACCTGAGCGAGCTCTGAGTCCCTCGGGGGCGCTGGGTCCTGCAGTGATGATGGCTTGGAATGACCTGGGATGGTGGGAGGTGTCCCTGACCGTGGCAGGGGGTGGAACTGGATGAGCTTTAAGGTCCCTTCCAACCCATGATGTGATACTGACCCCAGATTTTTATGGACTTGGTGCTGCTGGTTTTCAACACCAATGCTCAGAATCTACAGAATTTAACCCAACTCCACCTCTCATCAGAGACCCCTCTGTGCTCTTCATCCCCAGATCAGCACAGGATCCAAACCTGCTGCAGGCAGAAATCCCGTCCCCAGGAAAGGTACCTGGATGTTATACACATCTCTGACCCCTCTGAAAGCCCTTGGAGCATCTCTACAGTCTCGCTCTGAGTAGGAATGCACGAGAAGCTCATGGATTTTAGACCCTGCCCAAAAGACCAAGCCTGCTCCTGGCTTTGAGCTGTCCTGGCTGGGACTGCTCCTCAGCCTGGGTGCATGACACCCCACAGACAGCAAGAAACACACCCTGTCCCCTCGGGACACTCCCAGGTCCTACCTCTGACTGTTCAGAGTGTCGAAGGCTCCACAAAAATTCCAGCATTGCCATAAAAATTGCTACGATTAAGCCACAGATGAGCACCACGAAGATTCCACCAATGTTCTCCATCCCCAGGCCTACAATAAAGCAGGAGAGACACTCTGGAGGGGCAGGCACTCCATAAATCTCAAGTATCACTGCACAGAGCCCCCAGGCTTGGCTGTTTTGTTGGCATTGTAGATGCCCAGCCAGGGACCAAAGCACGGAGCCAGCAGTGTCCTATTAATAGCTCCCTGCATGACTCAGATGGCCCAAGTGAGTGACTTGCAATAACTGCAGGATCGAAGATGCCTGCTCAGAAATGATGATTTTGCAGATAAACAGCCAGAACGTTGGAGGGGAAGCACAAAGCAATTTGTGGACAAACTGAAAATGGGAGGGGGAAAAATACAGGATCAAAGGGGCACATTAAGCCCTGCAAATTATTCACCTAGCTCCAGTGGCTTTGAACTTGAAAAGGAAGAGAAGTAAGGCTGTTAAAGGAGCAGAGATAAAGGAGACAGGGAAGGGCTTTAGAGGAAGCTGGCAGCAGGAAAATCTCCTTTGATTGCATCACAAAGTGCTGCAGGGAAATGATTCCGTCTGCTCGGACTGCAGTGGGAGAGGAGAGGCTCCAAACAAGAGCAGGATGCTGTGTCACTACAGGGTGACAAAATGGGGTCCCTGCCACCCTGGGGAACCTGGCTGTGGGTTGGGTGTCTCTGCCCAGCCCCCTGGCCCATGAGGAGGGAACAGCTCCTTCCATGGATAGCTCGTCCCACCTCCCCTGCACGACTCACTTCCTATGGGATGACCACCATGCCTACCCAGCCTGCATTCCAGAAAGTTCCACCAGCTGAGGGAAAATCCATCCCTTAAAAACCTGAGCTTTCCAAGTGCTGAGGCCATCACTTCACTTGCATTTTCTGTCCTGGGATATGGTTCCTGTCTCCTGTGTTTGGTTTGGGTCCCTGATTGAATTGATTACTAAAAACCATGTGCTCTGCCCTGGCTTGGCTGTGTGAGGCCATTACTCAACAAGAACATCTATAAAAATCTTCCTCTCCCTCCTGTAGCATTAAATCAAAGTGTAAGAATAGATGATTTATTGACTTGATCTCGGCGTGGCTTTTGGACATAAAACCTCACCAAAATCCTTGTAAATCGCTGACCTGTTTTGTTCTAAAACTTAGCAGATCACATTTCTGCCTCCTCCTCCGTCATTCTTTTGGCACCACCCCCAGAGCAATGCAGGCAGTCTGTAAATCAGAGACTTTTGCAGAGGTGCTTCCACAGCAATGGAAAGGCAGATAAAACAGCCCAGAATCACAATTCAGACCCAAAAGTAAAGGCTATCCACTCCTCCCCACAGCTCACAAGAGTGAATTTAGGGTTTGTACCTCTCTCTCCATCCTCCTATCATTCTGTCTGGGTGCCACCTCAGACACCCAAGCTCACTGAGGTTATTTCCTTTCTCCATACAGCTACAGCCTTCCTCACCTCCCAAAGTGAGCAAGTGAGCCATGGCATAGGGAACAAACCAACAGAAAAACTTGCCCAGGGTCACAGATAGTTCAGGGTAGTGCCAGACACAGCCCAGCTTCCCCCTTCCAAAGCCATCTCAAAACAGCCCCCAGCCCACATTCCACCTTGGAGCTGCCTTTGGCACAGTCCAGGGAGAAAGTGAACCCTTCCACCTTCAAAAGCAACTCATTTAATAGCAATAGCCTGATGTCTTACACCTTCAGCCTGGAGATAAATAACTGGGGTTCTCTGTAGGGCAGCACTGCCCAAAAGTGAGCGTCACCTCCCAGCCCCGTGGGGTGCCAGCCAAACTGCACAGGAACACACACCTACACCTACTGCAAGGTCAAAACCCCCAAAAGAGCTTCCCCAGCCCTGGCTTGGCTCTTTTCTCTGCTCCCACAAAGGTCACAAGGCTGTGCTTTTAACTGGGGGGCCTGCTGGCCACGCAGAAAACACTTGCTGAGGAAAGGGCCGCTGCCAAAACTAAAAAATGCAGCAACTGTGTTAAGCTGGCAACTGCTCTCACGCTGGGACATCAGCCTAATGTGGTGGCTTTTATGGCAATTTGCATAGTATTACCCAAAAGAATTTGCTCCTCAGTTTACAAATGTACTAATAAAGTCCTTGTGTCCCTTCCCCTGGCTGTTTAAAAGACGCTTTCACATGAAGCCATTAACCAGTGGGCCTGTGGTGGAGATCCATCTCCCTTCAAGGAACGCAGGATTTTGGTCTGATCCCTTCAGCCATCCATTTTCCCAGACATTCATTAGAAGCTAATTTACCCTCCATATGCCTCCAATATTTGTCATTTGGTTGTTCCCGCCATCTCTGCCCCAGGCAAAAACACACAGCGTGAGGCACGGCGGAGCTGTTTGGCTTTCTCCTTGAGTTGTGAAGGAAGGAATCTCAGGTCAGGAGAAGGGGAAAAAGTGATTCCCAGGCAGAAAACCTGGCAGACGTGCAGCTGGGTGTCCATCCTTGCACCTCCAGCCAGGATGTTGCTGTGCCTGGTCCCTTGGGAGTGCAGGGCTTACCTTTGGCTCTGTGATCCTCCTCTTTGGGACACTTCCCTCCTTCCCACCACTTGCGCTTCAGGATCTCCAGGCGGTTGTTCTCCTGCAGCTGGAGGATGGCCAGGTCGAACTCGTCGCGGAACACGGAGCCTGCAACGCCGAGAGGGACGTGGTAGGGCCCCACCTTCCTCCCCATCATCATCCTCGCCACTCGCCTGCCCCACCCCAGCGTGCCCAGCTAGCACAGCTCCTCTCTGGGTGGCTTGGAGGGGCTGTCAGTCCATGCCAGTCATGGAAAGCTGCAGCCACCCCGCTGGGAATGTCACCTGGTTAGCGTCACTTGCAGAAGGTGACTTTGCCTGGCCATCAGGAGCCACACAGGCCTCTGGAGCAGGTCCATGGCAAGGGGAGCTTTGGCTTTTCAATGAGCAGTTCAGTATCCTGCTCCTGCAGGCCACAGAGGTCCCTCTCTTGTCATTCCACCTCCAATTTCACCTTGTTCTAATGCTCCTTCCCTCAAACTGATCACAGAAATCCTGAGCTGGAAGGAGCCCAAGGATCATGGAAGCCAAAATGTCCATGCTGGAGGAGCTCAGTCCTGTGCTGGGCACAGAGCTCTGCTGCAGTCCCAGTGTCTGCTACCAGAGATCCTTGTCTGCCACCAGAGATCCTTGTCTGGTACAAGAAATCCTTGTCTGCCACCAGAGATCCCCAGGAAGGGCCATGGGAAAGACTCTGCCTCTCCCAGTAACTCTGCACTATTGTCCCAGCCAGCAGCTTTCTGCTCCTCTTATCTGCTACAGTTTCACTGTTTAACAAGACAATGTCAGAACAAATTTAGCCCTGAAGGTAGGGATTTGTACTCACTTTGATCAGGTTGCTGTGACTTTACAAGCTTACCCATGTTCCCTAAACTAGAGTGGCTGTTTGTGTGACGGGGGCCTTATGTAATCCACCTCAACTTTGTGTTGCTAAATGCCAGGGCTTAAAGGTCAGGACAAGGCTTCCAGGCTGTCCAAAAGACCAGCGGATCATCGTTGGGAATAACAACTAAACCCTTATTTAGTGCTGATGTTCTCTTGTGAGCTCATGCATTTGCAAAACAAAACCCCTGCATTTGTTAAACCTGATGAGAGCCCCTGAATCGCCAAAGTCTCCGGCCTGCAGTTTCAAGAACCACCAGCTGTTAAGGCATTCCCACTAAAAACTACCAGAATTGCCACAGCATTACTTTGACATCACCTCTGGGATTAAAAGAAGGAGCACAAAACGATGCACAAACACTGGTTGGGGGAGGAAACAGCAAAGAGCAGGTATGCAGAAAACAAGCAGCAATTTTGAGACATCTTTCACATCAATCATTGAAAGAGCCGCGGTCGCGTCTCACATGGCTCTGGACCAGAGCAGGGTCTCACATCTGGCTCTGGACCAGAGCAGGGTCTCACATCTGGCTCTGGACCAGAGCAGGGTCTCACATCTGGCTCTGGACCAGAGCAGGGCCTTGCACATCTGGGTCTGGACCAGAGCAGGGCCTTGCACGTCTGGGTCTGGACCAGAGCAGGGCCTTGCACATCTGGGTCTGGACCAGAGCAGGGCCTTGCACGTCTGGCTCTGGACCAGAGCAAGGTCTGGCACATCTGGCTCTGAGCATGGGCAACAGGTAAGAAATAAAAAGGACCCTGTGAGATGCAACGTTGGCTTTTAGAGCCGGCACAGCCTTTGGAACGCTCCGGTCCTCTGCCGATAGCCGAGAAGGACTAGAATTGTTCTTCACTGCCTACCGACGGGCATGCCAATCCCGTAGCCCTTGGTGTCCAGAAGGCCCCCGACCTGCGTGAGGTTGCAATTGCGCTGCCGATAATACTCGTTCATGGTGGACTCCAGCAGGAAGGCGTAGTTGGAGTTCAGCACGCGCGCGATCCCTTCCTCCGTGCTCTTCACGAAGACGCTGGGCTGCTTGGAGTACATGTAATTCCACATCCGCTGGTACGTCTGGTAGCGGGAGTTCTGCGGGGGGGAAAGAGGCAGCCACAGCTCAGGGAGGAAATCTGGGGTACATCAGATCCTGTTCGAGGTTACAATATGAAGATATATTCTATTGGCCACAAACTCCCAAAAAACTCACTTCCTTTTCAAACCACCGTGGTCAAGAGCTGCTGAAACCAGGAGGGGAATTGTTTTCTCCTTGTCTCCTGTTAATGGGGCCATCAATGCCTTGCTGCATGACTCAGAGATAACTCCCACCAGGAGCCAAGCATCCCCACCCGGATATACTCTGGGGTTTGGGAGAGAATTCCCTCCAGGAGCCAAGCATCCCCACCTGGATATACTCTGAGGTTTGGGACAGAATTCCCTCCAGGAGCCAAGCATCCCCACCTGGATATACTCTAGGGTTTGGGACAGAATTCCTCCAGGAGCCAAGCATCCCCACCTGGATATACTCTGGGGTTTGGGACAGAATTCCCTCCAGGAGCCAAGCATCCCCACCCGGATATACTCTGGGGTTTGGGAGAGAATTCCCTCCAGGAGCCAAGCATCCCCACCTGGATATACTCTGGGGTTTGGGACAGAATTCCCTCCAGGAGCCATTTCTGTTCAATGGACACACTCCATGGCTCAGGGAATGATATCAGCCCATTGTGAGATGCTCTGCCCAGAGGGGAGGAGCCAAGCATCCCCACCTGGATATACTCTGGGGTTTGGGACAGAGCAGTCAGTCTTTGGACGGGATTCCCAGAGGAATGGCTTTCTTTTCAGACTGGATCTTCAGAGGAAGACCACACCCTTTCTACAGGATCACTGCTCCAACAGAACCAGGTCTGCCACTCCAGGAGGGCTGCAGCCACCACTCCAACTGGACTGCTCCCAACACCCTGACCAATAGGGTGTCAGGTTGTATTCTGACCCTGTCAGTGGTTTTTTCTTTTATATTATTGCATGTATTTTCATTTTCTTTTCTCTTTTCCTAATAAATTGTATTTCTGACTTGGAGTCTCTCACTGGTTTTTCATTCAAACCAGAACAGACCCCTAAAATTAAACCCCCATATCAGGAGCTGCTGCAGAAAAGCCACAATGGAGAGAGGAATCAAATCAGATTTCAGATTCAGGAAGGATTTTGGTGCCTCATCTTTGGTTATCTCAAAGAGGCCCAAATGTGTTGGGAGTCTGTTGGAAAAGCTGGGCGTGAAATGCCCCAATTCCAACAGGGTCTGGAAAAAATCTTTGTGTAAATTCAATTTTAGAAAAAAAATCTTAATTTCAGTGACCATGTATCAAAAACACACAAAAAATGCCTGAAGAAACAGCTCCTGCTTGGTTGATTGAAACCTCAGGGTGCTCCCTGTGGAGCTCACACTGTACTGACCATCCCTCAAACACTGTCCCAACAGTTCTTCAGTGTCAGAACCAGACTGCAGCACCCTGAGGAGGTCACTGAGGGCTGGGGACAGCACAAAAGCTCTCTGGGGATTGTTGCTCACAAATTTAATTCAAAAAATAATCCAGATTTAGTTCACCCCCCTGTGAGGTAAATTAAAGTGCTTGCTGAATAGAACTGGGTTTTTTGTTATTGATTACAATCAACCAAAGCTCAGCCAGCCCCAGATCCTCAGAGCTGGCTGGTGGCTGAGCCACCCTGGTCTGATGAAAAGAAAGCTGAGAATGATGAATCTCTCTTGCCTGTGCTGAGCAGAGAGTGAAAGCTGCTTGCACAAACACTGAATATAAACACACCCTGCTCTACAGGAGGATTTTCATACTGTCAAGGGCTCGTTCTCTGTGGCTGGTGAGCAATGCTGGAGAGCCTCAGGGAATCTGCTGCTGACCCAGTTCCTGTCCTCATCTGTCCAGCTCTGTCCTCTGGGTGCAGCCACTTGGGCAGGAGACAGATGAGCAGGGGGGTTTGGTTCTGTTCCACTGCATTTTTAGACCTTCAACTGTGTGTCAGTGTCAGGGGAAGCACTGCCAGGACAAGGCGCCTCAGGAGGGGACAAACATTCCTCCATGCACCCAGGAAGGGAGGGGGGATGGAAGCAGCTATCATCACTACTTTAACCTCCCTGTCCTTACACCAGAGGTAAATGGATCCAAACACAGCTTAAAGCACCACAAATAGGACAAAAGCCTCTTTTCCTAATTTCCTCTCTGATTTCCTCCCTGCCAGGCAGTGCAGAGACAGTCAGGGGTTTAAACTTGAAAGCTTTCCTCAAGTGAGCTCCTCATATACAACCACCTCCCTCACTTAGGCCCTGCTCAGCTCATTTTAGATGTAAAGTTTGGCTTAAAAGTAGCTCTTTTCCATACCCCTGAAGAGCATAAAGTTGGGCTGAAAAGCTCAGGCTGACTCCAGAGATTTCCCAGCCTTCCAAATTCAGTTCAGACTCAGAGTGGGGGGAAAGAGTGAGAACAAGCTTTCTCTCCTTTTGGAATTTCAACAAGTCATAAATAAATAAATAATCCTCAAGCAGTTCTTTGTGCGTTCAGAGCTCTGCAGAAAAGATTCACTCATTTATTTCCCCTCTGAGCAGAGCAGGGAAGAGAAAAATTAAATTGAGCTAAATGGCCCACATAACTTTGCATACACTTGACTTATTTCAATGCCACTGACCTCACACAGGCTCCAGCACTCTGACTTCTGTGAGCCTGCCTGGGCGGTGCAAATATTTCTTTGCTTATCCCATCTGAAAGACTCTCAAATAAAAGCTAAAACCATGTGGAGACCCGTGAAAATTTGAATTCCTTGCGGAATTCCCTCTCTGTGTGCTCCACCATCCCTCTGCCACCCTTCATCCTGTGCAGGGATCTCTGCAGAGTTCCCCTTCGTGCCAGCAACTGGAGTGACACACGGGCACAGCAGGCTGAGGGGACACCCCAATCTGATTGAGGGGTGCCCTGTGCCCCCCCTGCCCCCCCAGGCAGCCACAGAATGGGGTTTACTTGGAAGAAGGTCATGCTGGAGCCGCCGTGGATGGTGCCGTACTCGATGGTGGTCTGGTCAGCAAGGTCATCCACGGACTCGATGGGGACATCCATCCTCTGCACGGTCAGGAACGCTGCCAGGTTGGCCGTGTAGGAGGAGATGATGATCAAGGTGAATGCCCACCTAAGGGAGGGAAGGGAAGGTGTGGTTTCCCTCAGAAAATCTGCTCTCCATCCCACCCTTTGCCTCGCAGAATCACTGAGATTGCTAACTCCAAAACCATCGGTCCCCGCTTTGTCACCCAGACAAGTGTATGCCACATCCAGTCACCCTTGAACATCCCCACTGGGCTACCCCTCCCAATGTCCCACAGCCCTTTCCATGAGGAAACCCCTCCTCCACACCCACGGGTGCCCAGAGAATCCTTCCTGAAAGGGAGGGCTGCCCTCCTTACCAGACTCCGCTGACGCAGCGCGTGGACAGAGCCTGGGGGGCGATGGTGGAGCCCTGCTGCATGAACCCCCCCACGGGGAACCACAGCGAGTTCCCCAGCGAGTACTGGTTCACCAGGAGGTTGCATCGACCTTGGGAGCAGGGGTGGGGGCTGTACCACTCGTACGGTGTCAGCCTGAAAGGACGAGACAAGGAGAGCTCAGGGAATGCGCTGGGAAATGGGACACTTAAAAAAAAAACCACAAAAGAGAGAAAAGCTGTGAAGCTCCAGCTCTCCTGGAGGCAGAGTTTTCTAAGGAGGAAATGCTTTGCTGTCAGTTGATGCCCAGGGCTCAGAGCTGTGTGAAACGTTTGCTCTAAGACTCAAGAGCCAGAGGCTTTCTTGTAAAGATTTGCAAAAACTTTGAGAGGCTCTGCTCTGGGCAGCTCTGCATGCATCCTGCAGCCCTGCGTGCGCATCCACAACACAGCAGGAGCTCCAGATGTGCAGGGACTTGATGGGAAGCAGAAATCAAACATCTTTGGCTGTGCTCCCTGCCGGAGCACGAGCACTGATGGGAAGTTCAAAAGCAAAGTGTTTGAGCCCTGACTGCATTAAACCATCAAGAAAAACTCTGTTGGTGCAAAGGGCTGCTCTGGGAAGGTCTGAGGTGGAGCTGGAAGCTGAGTGCTGGTGTTTCAAAGCATCCCATCCTCCAGGGACAGGACAGAGGTGGGAATGGGAAATGTCTCAGTCTGTCACTGCTGTGACTGCACCTCTCTCTCTCTTTGGCTGTTTGCAGTGCCCAGTTTCCCTGGTTTGCTAAGAAAGTCTGCTAATTGATGTGCTGCACTTCATCACACCGCTCTAGCTAAGAAAGCTGGGGCCTGGGAGGGTCATTTTGGGGCAATTGCCAAACAGCTGCAGGGCTGTGCCAGCTCACATTGCATTTAGCCACAATGAGGGGGGTTCTTCTCATCCCTGCATCTCCTCTCTCACTGTGGTGCCAGGGAGCATGAGGAGGTTATTTCCTGCAGACCTTCCACGGTGGATCAAGCACTGGCAGCCAGCCCCAGAGCTCTGGGAGAGTCTGCAGCTCACAGGGTCAAGAGCTCCTTCCTGCTGAGCAAGGCAGGGAGCAGCAGCCAAAGCTCCCTCTCCAGAGGGGAGCTGGGTAAAGGCACCTCTATGGAGGATCATATTTAAAACATGAGGAAGGGGCTAAAGAGGCACCAGCTGTGCATAATTCAATGGTTTCTCCAGACCTGCATTTCTGAGGCTGTAACAGCACTTGAAGAACCCATTAAAGCCCTGTCAGGATGACAACCTCAGCCATACTGAGGGAGTGTCACTGTGCCAGTGACAGCACAGTCCCAGTTTGTGCAACGAGAACTGGGCACTGAGGGGTCCTTGTGCAATGAGAACTGGGCACTGAGGGGTCCTTGTGCAACAGGAACTGGGCACTGAGGGGTCCTTGTGCAACAGGAACTGGGCACTGAGGGGTCCCTGTGAAATGAGAACTGGGCACTGAGGGGTCCCTGTGAAATGAGAACTGGGCACTGAGGGGTCCCTGTGAAATGAGAACTGGGCACTGAGGGGGTCCTGTGTCAACAGAACTGGGCACTGAGGGGTCCTGTGTAACCAGAACTGGGCACTGAGGGGTCCCTGTGTGATGAGCAGTGGGCACTGAGGGGTCCCTGTGAAATGAGAATGGGCACTGAGGGGTCCTTGTGCAACAGGAACTGGGCACTGAGGGGTCCCTGTGAAATGAGAACTGGGCACTGAGGGGTCCCTGTGTGATGAGCAGCGGGCACTGAGGGGTCCCTGTGTGACCAGAATTGGGCACTGAGGGGTCCCTGTGAAATGAGAATTGGGCACTGAGGGGTCCCTGTGCAATGGGAATTGGGCACTGAGAAGTCCCCAAAGAGCTAGGGAGCCCTGAGCGGTCCCTGGCACACAGTGCCAGGACACAGCTCCACTGTGTCTGTGACAGCCCCTCCCCAGGGCTGTGGGCAGGGCAGGGAGAGCAGGCCTGGGGCTCCATGGGGGCCGTGCTGGGGTGAGCACCCAGAGAGGTGTTCTGAGACTGACTGAAATTGGTGGCAGGGGAATGAGAGGGGCTGAGCCAGGCTCTGCACTCAGCTGCTCAAAGGTGCCCATGAACTTCCCTGTCCTGCACCAACTGGGGAGCCATTCATCACCGGTGGGATTCGTGTTCCCACCTCAGAATGGATTTGCAGGTTCCCAACAGCCTCCACCCTCCCTGCTTGGGACAAAAGGGTAAAAAATCATCCAAGGGAGCATTTAAACAGCACCAAAACCTTCTCCAGAACCTCCCACCACCTCTGGGCACCACTGTGGCCAAACACTTCCTGAGCCAGGGCACGGTGACCATCCCAGCGTGGGGACACGGTGACAAACCTCAGTCCCCTGCTGGCACAGGGCTGGGACGCTTCTGGTGAGCCGGGGGGCAGAGCATGTCCCCGTGTCCCCCCGGGAGTCCCCTCTGCCCGGGTCTGCAGTGACACTAGGTGGCACCGCGAGGAAGGGAAAGGCACCGCGACATTACCGAGCCACCAGGAAGAGGACACAGCTGACAGCCAGGTAAGCGAGCAGCATGAAGAGCCAGACGCCCGGAGAAAAGGGGTCCAGGAAGGAGAAGTAGCCGGGTCTGCGGCCCTGGGCAGGGGAAAAGCAAAGGAGGAGTTGGAGCTGGGTGGGTTTGGAGAGGTGGAAACAGTTCTGGAAGGGCAAGGGGGAAATCACCTGCACTGGTGGCACTGCAGGAGGGAAAGGGATAAATGGGAGAAATGGGAATAAAAAGGGGAATGGGGATAAATGGGAGACAGGGTAATAAATGGGAGAAATGGGGCAAAGGGGGATAAATGGGAGAAGGGGGAGAAATGGGGAAAAAGGGGCTAAATGGGAGAAATGGGAATAAAAAGGGGAAGGGGGATAAATGGGAGAAGAAATAAATGGGAGAAGAGGGATAAATGGGAGAAATTGGAATAAAAAGGGGAATGGGGATAAATGGGAGAAGGAGGATAAGTGGGAGAAGGGGATAAATGGGAGAAGAGGGCAAATGGGGGAAAGGAAATAAATGGGAGAAAGGAGAGAAATGGGGAAAAAGGGGATAAACGGGAGAAATGGGAATAAAAAGGGGAATGGGGATAAATGGGAGAAGGGGATAAATGTGAGATAGGGAAATAAATGGGAGATGGGGGAGAAATGGGAGAAGAAATAAATGGGAGAAGGGGGAAAAATGGGGCAAAGGGGATAAATGGGAGAAGGGGAAGAAGTGGGAAAAAGGAGGATAAAAGTGGAATGGGGATAAATGGGAGAAAGAAGGATAAGTGGAAGAAAGGAAATAAATGGGAGAAAGGGATGAATGGAAGAAAGGGGATAAATGGGGCAAAGAGGATAAAAGGGAGAAGGGAAATAAATGGGGAAAAGAGGGGGAAAAAAAGGAGAAGAGGAATAAAGGAAAAAAAAGGGAGAAAGGGAATAAATGGGAGAATAAAAAGGGGGGATAAGTGGGAGAAAGGGGATAAACAGGAGAAGGGAAATAAAGAGGAGAAGGGGAATAAACCAAGTTTTGCAGCAGCCTTGCAGGGCAAACAAGGGACAGCAACCTCACAAATGACCGAGTCCTGCAGCCTCTCCCCACTGGATTCATCCCCTAAATCTGTTTTGCTCCCCTTTTTTGCTCCTCCAGGCAAAGAAAGATGTGACTTGAGAGAAAAATGAGGCAATCACAGCATCCTGTGCCTTCCTGGCAGGGTTTGCTGCACCCCCAGCCCTGAGGGGTCCCCCCATCCTTGCCCACCCCACATTTAACTGGGCAAAAAGGGAAGGAAAGACATTTGTGAAGCAAAAGGGGGAAAAAATGCTTTCAAAACTTCTCTCTCTGCCCTTGCAAAGTTTCTTCTTTAACAAAAACCCCAATAAAATTATTACTTTTATCTCAGGGAACAGGATATTTTTATCTCCAGGATGCGTCAGAATTTCCTGTTTTTTTCTTTAGCAAACCACCTTTCCTTAAAAAAATAAGGCTTCACTGCTAGAAAAAGCAGGTTGATCTTCTCCCAGAAGCATTTTAAACTTTCACAAGGATGCTGCCACCACCAGAAAATTGTCAAATGTCACCAAATTTGTGCAAAAGCGGGAGAATAATTTTTTTTTTTTTTTTTGGAGAAGTTTCTCAAAAGCCAAACACCTCCCATTTGGGGTGGATTTCCACTGTCAGCATCAGCTCTGTGGATGCAGCTCCTCTGAAGGGGAAGAACAGCTCCAGCACACCCAAGAGATGATCCCACAGCTCACAGGAACCTGGATTTTCTGTCCCAAACCACAAATTCAGTCCCTAAAACAGCTCCACATCTTCCCCAAGCACCTGGAACTGGGAAGCTTCCCACGAGGCAAAGCTTTGCAAACGTTTTTTTTTTTTTTATTTTTCCCCTCTCCCAGACTCAAACCAGCATTTTAAATCCCACTTCCATCCAAACCCCGCTGCTTTACTACTGAATGTTATGCAAAAACCTGAATTTCACAAGGTCTCAGCAGTTCTCCTGGAGACTTGAGCTGTTGCTAGAAAAGGCAACAGTTGTTGCACAAAAATCTTCCTCTGCTAAAAATACCCAGGAGCCTGTGAAATCCTCAGCTCCAGTCACCATCTGGGAACCTGGAAGGTGTCAGGAGCCTTCCCTGAGTGCAGGAAAAGCCCAGCACACCACAACAACTCATCCCTGCATCCTTCAGGACGAGATTTTGGGATCTGCACCGTCCCTGCACGTGGTGGGGGGGGTGGAACTGAAGGGTTTTGGAGGTCCCTTCCAAGCCAAACCATTCTGGGATGAGCAATTTTGGAGAATCTGGCTTGGTGAGGCTTTTAGCCAAGGGATGGGTTGAGGAGCAGTGGCTCAGCATCCATTCAATGGTTAACTTTAAAATTCCCAAGGAAAAGTTCAGGTTCTCAGATTAAATTTCAGTCAGTTGAGGTCCTCAGATTAATTTTCACTCAATTCCCAAGGAAAATTCCAGGCTCTCCCGGGTTTAATTCCAGAGTTTCTCTTCAAGGCAATGCCTCTCTTCCATTCCAGGCTGTCTCCTCTCCGCAGGTGAGGTACAAACAGTGGAAGTCACCACATTCTCTGGGTCCTTTCCCAATTTGTTGGTGGGTTCCTGCCGTGTTCTGGTTTTCAGAGCCACAGAATCTGCAGGAATCTGCATCCCATTCCCAGGAGAAGCCTTTGCTCACTGTGCTGGAGCTCCTCTCCCTAATCCAGGGAGGCCAGGGCACCTCCCAGCCCTGCAGGGGTGTTCCCTGTGCCCTTCCCACTGATCCCATCCAGAGGACCCTCACCTGTTGTACCTCACCTGTGGACAGGAGATAACCTGGAACAGAAGAGAGGCATTGCCTTGAAGAGAAACTCTGGAATTAAACCCAGGAGAGCCTGGACTTTTCCTTGGGAATTCACTGAAAGCTAACCTGAGGACCTGCCCACCTGCCCAAGGGTGGCACTGCCAGAGCTCTCCCCTTTGCTTGGCCAAACTTGTCTGACACTCCATAAATCCTCTTTTGTTTGCATCCTCCTTTGTTTTACCTCCTCCCCGAAGCTCAGGAGAGCCCAGATCTCCCCCAAATTCCAGGTGTTCCCTCTGGCTCTCCTGGGTGCCCCTCAAACCCTGGTTCCCCCCTTCCTCAGCAGCTCAGGAACTCCTCATTCCTCCCCAAGGATGAAACGAGGCCCTGGGGAACCAGCAGGGTGTGAGGGGCACAGGCTGCTGAGCCAGCTGCAGCTCCTGGAGCTCCTCCCTCCATTCCAGGGCAGGGAATGACCCTCCCTGGCACCCCAGGGCTGGCAGGGACCCCTCAGGCCCTGGCACAGCCTTGGCTGAGCCTCCCCTGGCGAGATGCTGCAGTGACAAAGTTCCTTTCTGCAATTAAAGCCTTGATGTCTTCTTTATATTTCTGGGGCAGTTTGTCAATAAATTACTCTCATTAAGGAAATTGCGTTGGAAGCTTTAAATCTCCAGCTTGGCAGGGAATCTCTCCTGTGACTTTACAGTTGTAGTAGTTCTGGTTCTTTTCAGCTCCAGTCATTTCCAGGCTGCTGGGACATATTCTTTTCATTCACAGTTGTGGGTAAGAATAAAGATATTCTGTTCCCACGGAGGGCACAAACTCTCTCTGATCTGTCTGTTTTGAAGATGGGAATGACAATATCTGGAGTCTGTCAGATATTTTTAGGCAGTCCCAATAGAGCTTTGTTAATTGGAAGAGCTATTTTTCCTGGAATAGATATGTTCAAAATGTCCAATAATTGATGAAGGCCTCCTGCAAATCCTCAGATGGATATGGGAAAGATTAATTTACCCTCCCTCCTAAGTTTTTCTTGGAAATCTTCATTTTTTTCAGCCAGTGAGCAGCAGTTTGCTGGGAAGATATTGGTGACTGGAGACATTTGGAGAAGGGGACATTTGGGAAGGAGAGGGCAGCCCTGGATTTGTTGTTTTCAGCACTCCCTGCCCTGGACACGCAGAATCTGGAGGAACCTCAGTCATCCCCACCCGTGCCATTTCTCACAAGGATTTCCCCTAAAAAAGGAGGGCAGAGAATTCTCTCCTGCCTCTGGAAGTCAGAGGGAAGGCAAAAAAACTCAGCCTGGAGAGGTAGAAATGCTGATGTGTGCTTGGTCCAGCCACAGGCACATCCCAGATATCCACACCTGCTCCAGGGGCACATCCCAGATATCCACACCTGCTCCAGGGGCACATCCAGATCCCTCCTTTCCCTCTGGGGCCTGCACAGGCTGCTCTGAGTCTTGAGTCTCATTTGGAGCCACCACATGGCTCACAATGACCAAACGCATTCCTGGGGGCAGCAGTTGTGCCCACCCTGCCCTGGTGGGGAGGGGTCCTTGCTGGCAGAGCTCTCAGGAGGGGGCTCAGCTCCTCTCAGCCCCTCCCAATCCTCCTCTGGCTGGAATGAAGGAGTTTTTCCATCCATCCATCCATCCATGGATCCATCCATCCATGGATCCATGGATCCATGGATCCATGGATCCATCCATCCATCCATCCATCCATCCATCCATCCATCCATCCATCCATCCATCCATCATCCATCCATCCATCCATCCATCCATCCATCCATCCATCCATCCATCCATCCATCCATCCATCCATCCCCCATCCATCCATCCATCCATCCATCCATCCATCCATCCATCCATCCATCCATCCATCATCCATCCATCCATCCATCCATCCATCCATCCATCCATCCATCCATCCATCCATCCATCCATCCATCCCATCTTGTGTTCTCTGCAGCAATCAAGTCAAAGTTTAGGCTCAGCTCACTTGGCCTAAACTCAGCTGTATCTGGGCACTCTCCCAGCCTCCATTTCCTCATTTTGAAGGCAAGGACTTTCAGGGCTGAGCAACCAGAATCCTCTCTAGTCCCTCATTCCCTGTCACAGAGGAAGGATGTGAGAAAAATGGGTAAATCCTAATTTATCCCTCCCTGCAGGAAGGACCCTGGGCAGCTGATTCCAGCCCCCTGCCCAAGCCAGGGGCTGCTCAGGGCTCCCCATCCACCTCTGCCATCCCCACACCCCCCCTGGCTGGGCAGAATGGGCACCTCATAAAAACCAACCAAGCCTTTTTCTCTCTCAGGAAGCCTGTTAGAGCTCCTGTGTCAGAAATCCAGCCTTGATTGTATCACAAGCAGTGAAATTGAGAAAAATGACAGGCCTGGTTAAAGCTGCCATATTTGGTTATGTGTGATAAGAGGCACAGCCTCTGTGTGGCTGGGTTGGCGGCGTGGGGAGGAGAAAGGGGTGAGAAATCACTTGCCACTGGAGCTCCATGGAAATGAAAATAAAATGTCATCACATTTGAAGGAGCCCAGGGTTTGGAGAGAGCTCCTGAGCGAGGAAGAGGCGCGTTTGTGGTTATTTATTAGGCTCCATCTCATCCGAGCCGGGATTAGCAGCCGTCAGCTGCAATTTTTGACATTGCAGAGGTGGTTTTGGGGTGGGGACAAGAAGGCTGTGGGGCTGCTCTGCAAACCACGTCCTTAAAGGAAAACCAGAAGGGTCTGCTTTGACAAATATTTCCCAGTTTGAGAGGTTGAACTGCCACACAGCTCTCAGGCACCCTCCTCAAGCCCAGCAGGAAAGGTCTGGAGGAAGAGGTGCCAAAGCTTGGAGAGGGAAGGGAGAGCTCTGAGCTTCCCTGTCCTGGGGAGGGCACGAGCCTGGCTGCCCCCAAGCACTCCTCATGTCCCCAGTGGGATCACCCCACCTGGGAGATGTCTTTGCAGCCCTGCCTGGCTCCCTGGGCAGCTCAGATCCCAACCAGATCCTTGGTGTAGGGGGAGGATTCCCAAACCCCTCTGGAGCCTGGGATTATCCATCCTGCTCCGTTTGGTGAATGCCTGGAGCAGCAGGGCTGGGCTGGGCTGCCCTGGTGGCAGCAGATGCTCCCTGCCCTGAGGAACCTCCACCCTAAAAGAAGTGTCAGGAGTCCTGCAGAGGCAGCAGCAATGAGCAGACCCTGAGCAAAGGCTGCAGCAGCCCTGCTGCCTCTCCCCTTGGAGGGAGGAGAGCTGCTCAGGGAATCACTGGAGATTCTGCTGCAGGACATCCCCAGAATGGCTTGGGTTGGAAGGGATCTTAAAGATCACCTTGTTCCAACCTTGTTTGATGAACAGGGACAATTTTCACTATCCCAGGTTGCTCAGAGCCCCATCCAGCCTGGCCTTGGATGTTTACAGGGATGGCACAGCCACAGCCTCTCTGGGAAATCCATTCCAGGACCTCCCCACCCTCACAGGGAAAAATTCTTTCCTAAATATAACACAGTATTTAATCACCAAATCCGATTTTAAGAGAAGCCAAAGGGCTGGGGGTTGAACAGGAAGGGAATTCACCAATCCTGACAAGCAGCAGACAGAGGAAAGCAGGAAATAAAGGTCGAGCACATTTGCGTTTAAATAAGAAACCAAAATATTTTTTATGAGTCGTTCATTCTTCTCCCCTAACCAGGGAGGTTTGCATGCAAATAATGGAGGGACATAAATGGCTCTGAAATCAGGCTCTTACCATGTGAACTCTGTAGAGAATGCTGATTCCCAGAGTCATGAAGGGCTTGGAGAAGTCAATCACCTTCTCCCGCTCCGCCGTGATCGTCAGCCCCGCCACGGCCAGATCGGCTTTCTGGGGAGGAGGGCAGGGAGAGGGTCAGACTCCTGGGAAAGCACCAAACCTGGGGCCACACAGGACCCCCAGGCCTGCAGGGGGGATGTCCCACCTTGCTGGGACAGCAGGAGCTCCCCACATCTGCCTGCCTGGCTTTCACACAGCCCTGCTCAAATCACCCCAAAGTTTAGCCCACCCCGTGCTCTGGAACAGCCTCCCCACTTTCCCCTCCCTTTCCCCATTTTTCCCTCCCTTTCCCCATTTTTCCCTCCTTTTCCCCACTTTCCCCTCCCTTTCCCCACTTTCCCCTCCCTTTCCCCACTTTCCCCTCCCTTTCCCCATTTTCCCCTCTCTTTCTCCATTTTCCCCTCCTTTTCCCTATTTTTCCATCCTTTTCTCCATTTTCCCCTCCCTTTCCCCATTTTTCCCTCCTTTTCCCTCTTTTCCATTCCCTCTCTCCACTTTCCTTTCCTTTCCTTATTTTTCCTTCCCTTTCCCCATTTTCCCCTCCCTTTCCCCATTTTCCTTCCTTTTCCCCATTTTCCCTCCCTTTCAGGCTGGAGCAGCTCCCTCCCCCAAGTGCTCACAGCCCAATTGCCATTTTTTATTCATTTAATGCATTAAAACCTGGAGCCATAAACCAATAAATATGACATTAATCCATAGAAAATGCCAACTCCCCCCTCCCTGTCCCTTCTGGTGCAAGCCAGCACCGCAGGAAGGGGACAAAGCATCACCTCACCCCTGAGCCATGGAGTTCACAACCCTGTCAACCTCCAGAACTTCAGATCAGTCTCCAAATTAAAAAATAAAATAAAATAAAATAAAATTCAGAGGACTGGCATTAAAGTTTGCAGATTGACCTGCAAAGCAAATGAGATTAGGGGGGAGCAAAAAAAAAAAAAAAAAAAACTTCTTCTCATGTTAATACCCTTGTAATATAGATAAGGGATTTGAATTTTAAATATTATTTTTATTACTTTAGCTCTTTTAATGTCTGTAATTGCTTTCTGTAAAAATGAAACCTCCACTCCCTTATCCATTTGTTTCTCTGCTTTGCAGGAAGATGATTATGCATGTGGAAAAAGAGATGATGGGGCAGAAAGAAAAAGCTGTTTGCACTTTTTGTCCCTAAATTTGACAAGGTCTGTGCAGATGCCAAGGCACCACCAGGCCTGATGGAGGTCCTGGGAAAGGCTGCAAGAGGGAAGAGCAGGAGAGGGAGAAGAAAGGGAACCAGGAGAGGGAAAAGAAAGGGAAAAAGGAGAGGGAAAAGAAAGAAAGGGAACCAGGAGAGGAGAAGAAAGAAAGGGAACCAGGAGAGGAAAAGAAAGGGAACCAGGAGAGGGAAAAGAAAGGGAAAAAGGAGAGGGAAAAGAAAGGGAAAAAGGAGAGGGAAAAGAAAGGGAAAAAGGAGAGGGAAAAGAAAGAAAGGGAACCAGGAGAGGGAGAAGAAAGAAAGGGAACCAGGAGAGGGAGAAGAAAGGGAACCAGGAGAGGGAAAAGAAAGAAGGGGAACCAGGAGAGGGAAAAGGGAACCAGGAGAGGGAAAAGGGAACCAGGAGAGGGAAAAGAAAGAAAAGGAACCAGGAGAGGGAAAAGAAAGGGAAAAAGGAGAGGGGAAAGGGACCCAGGAGAGGAGAAAGGGAACCAGGAGAGGGAAAAGGGAACTGGGAGAGGGGAAAGAAAGGGAACCAGGAGAGGGAAAAGAAAGAAGGGGAACCAGGAGAGGGAAAAAGAAAGAAAGGGAACCAGGAGAGGGAGAAGAAAGGGAAGGTGACCCACGAGCCCAGGAAGGGGTGACAGAGAAGGTGACACCTCCCAGGCCATGCAGAACTGCCTGGACATGCTCAGTGCAGGATTTTGGAATTGTTCCCAAGCAGCTCTTGCAGATTCCTGAGAGGTTCAGGCTGCAATGATTTAGGAGCTGAGGAGAATTTCTGCAGAGCCAGACATTTACCCACAGGCTTTTTAAAAGGCACCAATAATCCCAAGGTGGTGTGTGAGCAGTTGAGCTCTGTGTAAACCCCAGCAGATCACTAAAACAGGATCAGTTCATCTCTGGAACGTGACACGTGGAGGATTTCATCTATGAGGAAAGCCTAAAGCTTCCTAAACCCCTCTGGTGTCCACTTAAAAGGGTTGTAGGTGCCATTGTCCCATTTCCTAAACCATTTAGAAGGGTTGTAGGTGTCATTGTCCCACTTCCTAAACCACTTAAAAGGGTTGTGGGTGCCATTGTCCCATTTCCTAAACCCCTCCTGTCTCTACTGAAAAGGTTTGTGGGTGCCATTGGCCCAGGCAGAGCCCTCCCAGCAAAGCCCCTGCTGAAGGTACAGCTTAGTCTGACGATGGAATTCTCCTCCAAGTTCTCCAAATTAAACCCAGTCCCACCAGCAAAGGCACAGACTAAAGCAGAGGGTAAAAATGCCATGGCAAAAGGGGTTCACCCAAAGCTTGCAGGAAATGTTCATTCCTGTCCAGGGGGAAATTTAAAGGTGCTGTTGAAGGAGCAGCAGCATCCCCTGTTTTGCCCAGTTTTGGGGTTCTCTGGGGAGAAATGACATCTTGGTGTTGCTGAATCCTCAGCAGCATCCTGAGCTGCTCTTCCCTACCCAAATCCAGTGCAGATCCATCCCCTCCCTCTGTCCCCAGAGCAGGGACACAGCACAGCCTCCCCCAGCACTCGGACTGTGCCCAGCTCCCTTCTCTCATCTCCAGGGGGTTCTGCCATTCCAGCAGGGTCAGTTCCTCCCGCTCACTCCCTGCTAACTTTTCAGGCCTTTCCAGCTCCTCATCATTCCCTCTCTCTCCTCTCTGCAGGCTCAGTCATGCAAGTTAAGAGCTGATCTCTGATAGCAGGAAACTTTGATCTGGGAATGGCATGCAAAGAATCCTCTGCCTGAATTTCATCCATTTCACGCTTTCAGCTCTGCTTCCTGACAAAACTTGTGGTGCTTCACTGAGCTCCATGGAGCTTCAGAGGAGCTCTGCAAACCTGAGTTCTCTCTGGCCTCCCCACCTGAGCACAGGTAGGTGCTGGGATTCTGTGGGTAGGGGATAACATGGGGGAGGAAAAATGGATTTTGCTTTGTGCCCCTGCACTCTGTCCACGTCTGGGCTCTGGGGAGAGGGAAAAACAGAAGGCAAAGGATGGAGAGGAAGAGAGGTTGGTTTTCATCCTGCCAGCACAGTCACAGCTATAAATGTTGGCATGAAATAGGCTTAGAAAAAGGCCCAGAGCTTATTGGGAGTGGAGACAGCCACTTCTCTCGACAACACACCGCCCAGGCAGGGCCAGAGCCTCGCTAGGTGAGAGCAAACCCAGGTGGGCTGGCGTGCCAGACAAAAGCTGCCACCAGCACCGCCCTACCTGGCATTCCCGTGGGCTCTGCAAAGGACACCAAACACGGGGGCTGAGCCGGGCTCCCGAGGAGGAACAACAATTCAGCATCCTTCAGCAGCAAATTGCAGGGACTGCCAGTCCAGAGGCGGCACCCGCCCCCTCGCCGCGGGCTCTGACAGGGCTCAGCTCGGAGCTCATGGTGATGAATGGGCCCTGACGTCAGCCCAGCCCGCAGAGGAGCCCAGAGGAGCCTCCCACGGCATGGGATGGCAGGAAGCAGCCGGGAGAAGAGCCCAGCTGAGGCCCCACAGAGACCCCAACCCTCCACCAGGCTGTGGGCACACAGCGCAGGGAGCGAGGCTTGGGGCTGGGGATCTCTGTGACAAACACCTGGAGAACAAACCAGGACAGCTCTGGGAGCACAGGGCTGGGATCTTTTCCAGGAGCAGCAGTCCTTGGCTTGGGCAGCTCCTTGGATGCCACGTCCCCTGGGTGCTTGTGACAGCAGCGTTGTCACCAGAGCTGCCCACTGAGCCCTGATGGCACAACCAGGGCCAGCAAACCCTCCCTCTGCACTGTCCCTGTGCTCAAAAAGCCTCCCAGGAAGGTGAAATAGCTGTTCAAGCTCCAGGAGGCAGCAGTGCAGACCCTGCAGCACTGGGGGGTGTCCCAGTGGAGCCCATCCAGCTGGAGGTGACCCTGCTCCCTGCAGGAGGATCTGCAGAGGTTCTCTGCTGCCCCATGGCACTCCCTACTCCTGCATTCAAAGGCAGCAGGGGCACTCCAAACAGGTGTTTGGGGACTTTTTAAGGACAGCTGTGAGTGCTGCCATATCAGAAGTGACAGCCTGGAAATCCTGCAGGCTGCAGCTCTCCCTGCAAGCCCCACTCAGGGAGGGCTGAGCACTGGGTGCAGGTGCCAGCCCCGAGTCTGCCCTCACCCACCTCTCCTCACCTGGCCTCTCTGTGGGAGCACAAAGCCCATGCCAGGTGTTCCCCCTGCCCATGGCAGAGCCAGCTGAGGTGAAGCACACAGGGACAGCAGTGACACCAGCCCAGCTCACAGCACCCTGCCCATCCTGGGATGGATTTCCCAGCAGGGACACCAGCCCAGCTCACAGCACCCTGCCCATCCTGGGATGGATTTCCCAGCAGGGACACCAGCCCAGCTCACAGCACCCTGCCCATCCTGGGATGGATTTCCCAGCAGGGACACCAGCCCAGCTCACAGCACCCTGCCTGTCCTGGGATGGATTTCCCAGCAGGGCTTTGCAGACCCCTCTGCCCATCCCTGCACATCCACCCACAGCCCCTCTCCTGGAGCCCCCCTTGTCACAGCTGCCACCACCACAGCAAACAGCCTCCCCCTGCCTCCCTTCACCCCCACACAGCTTCTCCTTGCACACACCAACACCCACTGCCAGTGGAGAGCAGGACTCTGCCAGCTCTGGAGAGCTTCTCCCTCCTTTCCCCTTCCTGCTGCTCCCCAGCTTTGGAGCAGCTGAAGGGAAAGCAGGGCCTGGCCACCAGCAAGGAAAACCAGCACCCCAAAGCTTTATAAGGGCTTCCCTGATCTTGGTGTTGCTGCTCCTGAGGCTGGACAGGATGGACTTCATGTCCCTCACTTTAAAAAGGGCTTGGGTCACCACTGAAGCTGGCCAGATTCGAGCCAGGCATGGTGGGACAAGGCTGAGGCTGTGAAAATGCATCTCTTGGTTTGGGTCAGCCAGAGAATTCATTTCAGCTCGAGGATGTGCTGGAGAGGGAGAGAAGGGGAAGAGCAGCCACCGGCAGGGACTCTGAGCCAGAGCTGCACTGCAGCAGCGAGGAGCAGGATGTAATTCTTCCAGCCCAAATGCCCTCTAAGTCTCTGTGCCAGGAAGGAGGAGATGAGAAGATTTGCTGCTCTCCTTGTTTGTTTGTCTGTGCCAGAGCCAGGAAGGCTGAGAGGGAGAGTGGCTTTAGTGCCCTGCTCACTCCAGGAATGAGCTGGGGGCTCAATCTCCCACCCTGCATGCTCAGAGGGACAGATCAGCCCAGGCTCTTCTGCATTTGTGACACCTCTCACTGCAGGATGGCCTTGAGGGACTCCTCATCAGGCACTGGAGTGACAGGACAAGGGGCAGAGGCTTTGAACTGAAAGAGATTTTGGGAAGGAATTCTTCCCTGTGAGGGTGATGAAGGGCTGGGATGGAATTCCCAGAGAAGCTGAGGCTGCCCCAACCCTGGAGATGTCCAAGACCAGGCTGGATGAGGCTTGGAGCAACCAGGGATAGTGGAAGGTATAAAGGGGGTTGAAACTAAATCCCCATTCTGTAATTCTGAGTCCTTCCAGGTAACTTCTCCCAAGCCAAACCTCCAGGAGCTGATCCCAAATGCTGCAGGATTCCCAGTCCCCTCTCCCTTACCTCCCAACCTGTTTTGTGAGCAGGTCAATAAGATTTGTACTGGTGAATTTGAGTCAACAACAGATTTATGTTTGTCCAGCATCCTGCTCAATCCTATCAGGGTGCACCATTAGCTGAGATGGAATTCCCAGCCCTTAAGAATAAATCAATAGCTGGTCAATTTAGGAGCAATAAAATGAAACATTTTCTCCCCAACAGCCTAGAGCTGCTCTGAGGAGATTCCGTGCCACAGAGGGATTACAGGGGAGGCTGGATAATTCTGTGACCTTTTGGTTCTGCACATTAAGTGAGTGTGAGTCAAACCTTATTTTCTGATGGCTGATCAGGATCAAGGCGAAATGATTTTCCTACAATGACACTGTGCTGGACAGAGGCAGAGCTTTCAATGTGGGAAGGACTGGGGACTTTTGTGAGAGGTTTGTGCCCCAGCTGATCCCCTTTTTGTCCTAAAGGGGCAGAATAAAAATAGAAATATATATATATATATATTTAATTTATATAATATATAAATCCACTGAAAGAGGAGTTTGTGCACCCAACACAGGATCTGCTGGATCCCATGGGACAGGGGTGAACAAGGGGCTGGAACCAAGGATCAGCTCCCTTGGGGACTGACTGCCAAGGATGGACAGAAGCCCCTTGGGCAGTGAAATGCCCTCAAAAAACATCCCAGGCAGCCCTGAATAAACACAACACCCAGCACACCCAGCTCTGCCCTGGCTGACCTGAGCCCAGTGCCTGGGATTGATCAAAAACTTGCTGAAACCATTATAAAAACTCTCAGGGATACAGGGAGAACAAGAGACAAGGCTGTTTCTCTTCCCCAATTTGTGATCCAGCCTCACAGGCTCTGACAGCTCTGCCCTGCAGAAGCAGAAAAAAAAAACCCTCCTAAATAAGGCTGGAGCTGCAGAAGAAACAAATGGTTTCTGTGTGAAGATGAAGTTAAAATACTCATCACAGGAGAAAAACAACCTTGCAGAAGGTCCCAGTAATGAAGAGGCACTGCCAGGGTGAGGGGGCCAGAAGTTTGATGGCTGTGCCCTTCTTCTGAGCTCTCAGCTCCTTCCCTTTGCCTCCCCAAAGGAATGCTGCAGGAGTGTAATTGTGTGTGTGTGTACACACAGAGACACAAGGAGGGATAAAAACGCTGCCAATAGCCTGGAGCATTTGCAAACAGCCTCACAGAAGCTCTTTGGAAAGAGCAGATGGAGGTGGGATCTCAGCTGGCACCGAGTGACTGCTCAGGGAGGGGTGACCCCAGAGACAGGGGGAGCTCAGGGGAGTCTCCAGTCTGCTCAGTGCCCCTTCTGTGACCCTCAGAAAAGCCCAAATCCCTCCCTCTCCCAGACAAAGAGCTGTCCCAGCTGACCTCAAACATTCAGTTGAAACTCCTCAAGTGGGATGAGCATCACCCTGCACCATGTGGGGAAGAAGCAGGAGGTGCCAGTGGGCATTTCTAGAGATCCTGGACCCATTAAAGACCACAGAACCATGGAAAAGACCTCCAAAATCCTCAGTCTTCTCTCCCCAGCTTCAATCCTTCCATCCTCAACTCCAGTCCCCACCTTCCAACCAAACTCCACTGTGCCCAATAAACCTCAGAGTGAAGTGCTGCTCGTTTTCCAGGGAGGAAAGATCTGGCAGGAGCCTCAGATCCCTGCCTGGAGCCCCAGGGGATGGATTTGGACCTTTGCTCCTCTGCTCTGCAGAAGGCAAATGACTCAAGATCTCCTCTCCCACAGTGGAGGGATTGTCACCAACCCACGTCACCATGGATTTGTCACCAGCTGGGAAAGTGGCACTGGGCTCTCAGGGCCAGGTCAGGAATGACAAGGCAGAATCAGTGAGGAAGTATTGGCTTAAATATCTCAATCCCACCCTGAGCTGAGGCTAAGCCTATTGTCCTAAGGATCTCAGAGCATCTTGGGAGCTGTGTTTGAGCTTCAGGAAGCCTGGGAAATACCACAGGGGATAACAAAGAGCAGCAGAGCAGAGTTCCAAAGAGCAGCAGAGCAGTTTCAAAGTCCACTCACCCTGGCTATCAGCTCCCCCACCAGCCCTGCCCAGCAGAACAGAGTTTCCAAGAGCAGCCAGTCCACTCATCCTGGCTATCAGCTCCCCCACCATCCCTGCCCAGCAGAACAGAGTCTCAAAGAGCAGCAGAGCAGTTTCAAATCCACTCACCCTGGCTATCAGGTGTCCCACCATCCCTGCTCAGCAGAGCAGAGTTTTAAAGAGCAGCAGAGCAGAGTTTCCAAGAGCAGCCACTCCACTCACCCTGGCTCTCAGGTCTCCCACCATCCCTGCCCAGCAGAGCAGAGTTTCAAATCCACTCACCCTGGCTATCAGCTCCCCCACCATCCCTGCCCAGCAGAGCAGAGTTCCAAAGAGCAGCAGAGCAGAGTTTCAAATCCACTCACCCTGGCTATCAGCTCCCCCACCATCCCTGTCCAGGTGCCGTTGGCCTCGGGGACGCCGTAGACGCCGTCCCCCACCAGGTGGATTTTGTATTTGAAGCGCAGGATCTCCGCCAGCTCCTTCAGCATGTCCACGCAGAACCCCTCGTAGCGGTCGTTGCCTTCCAGCTCCTGGTGGTTCCACTTCAGCATTAAGTAAGGGTTTTCCTGCAGTGAAACTGGGCAGCTGTCATTCCCATCTTAGCCGAGGTGTCCCACCAGCACGGAGCAGGGAGGGCAGTGCCGGAGCTCACGGGGAGGGTGGGTTTGGGAGAAACCTTAGGAACGTCCAGTTCTAACCCCAAACCTTGGGAAATGTCCAGTTCTAACCCCAAACCTTGGGAAATGTCCAGTTCTAACCCCAAACCTTAGAAAATGTCCAGTTCTACCCCCAAACCTTGGGAAATGTCCAGTTCTAACCCCAAACCTTGGGAAATGTCCAGTTCTAACCCCAAACCTTAGAAAATGTCCAGTTCTAACCCCAAACCTTAGAAAATGTCCAGTTCTAACCCCAAACCTTAGAAAATGTCCAGTTCTAACCCCAAACCTTGGGAAATGTCCAGTTCTAACCCCAAACCTTAGAAACGTCCAGCTCTAACCCCAAACCTTGGGAAATGTCCAGTTCTAACCCCAAACCTTGGGAAACATTTAGTTCTAACTCCAAACCTTGGAAAATGTCTAGTTCTAATCCAAAACATTGGAAAATGTCTAGTTCTAACCCCAGACCTCAGAAAACATCCAGTTCTACCCCAAAAAGCCCATCCCAGCACAATGGATCCCTCCCAAGCTGGATGAGGAAAGTTTGGGAGCTCAGGTGGGGCCGAGCTCTTGGAGCTGCCTCCACACCGGTGCTCCCTGGCCCTGCTGTGTGGAGGTGCAGGTTTATCCTGCTTTAGGACACAAAGCCGAGCTGAGGGATGAGGATTTGGGGGCTGTTTCCAGCTGGGAAGTGCAAGAGCAGCCCAGGGACTCATAGAAGGACATCCAGACTTCCATCTCTCCTGGCACAGAGCCACTTCTCCAGCCTGCCCCCCCTTTCCAACAAACTGTGAGGAGCCAGGCAGGAGTTTGGGTGCCTTTAAAGGTGCAAAAAAAATCACTGGACAGGCAGCACCTGGAAGGGAACGTGTTGAGCACAGACAGTGGTGCCTGTACATGCCAAGTTTACATAAAAATCCTGCCCATCTTGGCCAATTTTCATAATTTTTATAAAATAGGGGTAATATTTTTATATTTTATGAGTAGAAGGAGCCACTGTCCCTTCCAACTCAGCAGCTGTACACCAGACAGGATCCCCATTCTGAGCTGGATGCAAACTGGCAGCGTGTCCCCACCCCAGCCCCCTCTGGACCCACCAAATGCCATTTTCATGTGCAGCATCACCCTGAGCTGAATTCCACAGCCAGGAATTGTCCCCCAGGCTGTAACTGGAGACTTGCAGTGTGAAACCAGCCCAGTGCAGGGCTGAGGGGCAGGAGCAGGGAGCAGAATTCCTGCTGAGCCCACCCCGGAGGGCTGGGCTGGCCCCATGGGGACTGCAGGTGCCCCCCTCCCTTACCAGGATGGTGGTGACAATCAGGGTGGTGTTGAAGAGGCTGTCGGATATGTTGGAGGAGAAGATCCTGTTGTCCATGCTGAGCCCTTCAGAGACGTGCCAGTGGCCAATCTGGAGAGACAAACAGCACAAGAAGGGATTTATGGGGCGAGTCACTGCCCATATGGCTCTGCTGAGTGACAAGCCCCGAGCTGGCCTCTTTAGGGATGCTCCATTGCCTTCACAAGCCCAGAAGGGGTCAGCTGAGGGATCAACCCTCTGGCACACCCCACCTGCTCTGCAGGGCCACCACCCTGGCCCTGTGCTCCCCCCTGTGTCCTCCTTGCAGAGCTGGGAGCTGGGCAGCTCCCTCTGAGGCACACAGCCCTGTGTGCTGTCCCCAAATGCCACCAAATGGGTCCATCTCAGCCAGAAATCCCCAGTCTGTGAGCTTGTGGTGCTGGGAGTTCTCCTGGGTGGGACAAAGCCACCCTCTCAGTGGTGCTGCTCCACGACTCCTCTACCACAATTAAGCACTTCCAAATCCTTCGATTCTGGCTCATCACACCCAAATTTACCCATCCAAGCATCAGTGTGGCTGCAGCAAACCCAAATTCCCAGCATGGATGGCAGGAGCCAGTCCCCCAGGCTGGGGAGGACGTGATGATTCAGCTGTGACACAGCTGCCTTCAGCCAGGGGGGGAGGAATATTCCACACAACCTAATTTTAACTTCAAGAGCCTAATCTCCTTCCCTCAGAGCTCTGGGCAGGGACATCAGCACCTCCAGCAGCTCGTTCAGGACGTGCAAATTAAACTCCTGCTCTCTTATTGTCCTTAAAAGAGCCTCTGCTTTTCCTCCTCTGCTTTTCCTTGTGGATACAGGAGGGGCTGAGGAGGCCAGCTCCCTCTGAACCCCCTTTTCCTCCTCTGTCCCATCAGGTTCCAGCACTCTGCTGGTGTCCTTTGACACCCCTCTGGTGGGGTGAGAGGCAGTGGGTGACCCCAAAGGGGCAGGGGGTTCTCCAGAGCTCCTCCAGAGCAAATCCATGCCCACCCAGCTCCCTCCTGGCACTGGGACTGAGGCAGGCTCTCCTCTCGCTGCCAGGGTGGGAGGAATGGATTGATTTTCCTTTCTGCCATGGGTTAATCTTGTTATTAACAGGGACTGGGGGGGGGAAGGTGGTGGGGAGCCCTGGGACTGGCTCTGTGCCTGCTCTGGGCACTGCTTGGCCTCTGCTGTGACCAAAGGGGTGGCTTGGATCTGACTGAGTCTCTCTGGGTGTTGAGGGAAGGGCCAAGTCCTCTCCTGTGCCAGGGCTGCTGCAAATCCACCCCAAGTGACCCAGAAGCCACAGGGGGAATCCATGAGGAGTCCCAAATCCAGCCTCCTCATCCCAAGCACAGTGGGGAGGGCAAGCAGGACAGCTTTGCACCCAGAATCACCAAACCCAGCTCCTGGCCCTGCACAGACACCCCAAGAACCCCAGCCTGTGCCTGAGAGCACTGCCCAAACCCTCCTGGAGCTCGGGCAGCCTCAGGGCCGTGACCATTCCTAGGGCAGGGCTCACCCTGGGAACCACAGCCCCAAAGTGGGAGATTTCCCACCCATTCCACGGGCAGGGAGCCCCTGGAGCACAACTTCCAGGGGTCTGCAGAGGGTCTGAGTCTGAGCAGGATGAATCCCTGCTGAACTCCCCCCCTCTGCTCTGACTGCAGCCCCTCTGCACGAGCCATCCCTCCCAAACATTGCCTCATTCTTCTTCCCTCCCGGATCTCTCAGCCAGAGATTAGTGACAGATTAACTTTAATTTTACCAGCCCTTGCTGTTCTCCAATTTGTCCCTCCCCTGCTGGCATGTGCTGAGACTAATTGCCTCTTCTCCTGTCAGAGCTGTGGGTTTGACCTTGCTTTTAAAGGCACCAAGGCCACCAATGCCACGTGCTGGGGCACTTTGCCCCATCCTGGCTGGCCCCAGTCACCCCTGTGCCCCTCAGGGGCTGACAAAGCTCCTCCTGCTGCTGTTCCTGCAGTGCCAGAGGGTGTCTGGGCCCCTCAGGTTCCTCTCCTGCAAGATGGATGTCAAGGTGATTTTAATCATCTCTATCTACATAGAAAGAGCCTCTGGAAAACAGAAAACATATCCATCTGCTAAGTGTTTTAGAAAACAATCAAATGCTCCACAAGGACAGGGCTGAGACCATCCTGATGTTCTGGCTCTGGACAAGGACTCAGGGGTTTTAGGACTCAGGGGTTTCAGGACTCAGGGGTTTCAGGACTCAGGGGTTTCAGGACTCAGGGGTTTTAAGCAGAGGATGTGATTGGTCTTTATAAATACTCCAGGTGGAGGAGGTCTGTAGCAAAGAGGTAGAACAGCTTTTTGAAGCTGAAATGATGGCGTTGGCACAAAAATAAATACATACAAACCAGCCAGAAATAAACAGGCTGACAGAGCAGGGGAGGGGTTCCTAATGATCAGAGGAGCTGCAGTGATACCCGTCCTAGAGGAGCAACGAGGGCAGCACAGCCAGCTGGAGCTCAGCACCTTTGAGAGAGGGATTATGTGACCTGGTGACAGGTGACAGCCCAGGGCCTGGTCCCCTCCATGTCCTCAGGGATGTGAGACCCCCATGGCATCATCTCTTCACCTCCCTGAGGCCTGAGGAGATCCAGCCCTGCCTCAGACACCCACGGGCACCTCGAGGCAAACACAAACTGTGAAACTCAGGGTGTGAAGCAGCCCAGAAAGCCTGGGAAGGAGCAGGGCAGTGCCACTGCTGGTGCCACTGCTCCCTCCCCACAGGCAGCTGAGGTGCCCCAGTTCAGGTGTTCTTTGGGTTGGTGGCACAGAAAGATTTCTCATCTCTGTAGAAAATCCCCACGTGGAACATTCCTGGCTCACTCCTTCCAGCCTGCCTTTGAGGCTCCTCATGGTGTCAGGTGGTGAAATACCTCTCAAAGCAGAGATTTTAATGAAATCTGCTGGTTTTTTTTTTTTTTTTCTGTAGGCACAAAGCAAGACTTCTCCAGGAGCTTCAGAGGTATTTACCAGCCCCACTCCCAGCTGAAATGAAGGCAGAGCCAGCCCTGAATGCAGCCCTTGGAGCAGCAGACAGCAGCAGGGACCTTGTGGGCTCTGGTCACAAGTGGTGTCCTGCAGCCACCACCTCCTCCCTCAGGGTCCCCAGGAACAGGGAGGAGGGCACAGGGCAACCAAGGTGCCCCAAGGAGAGGGAACCTGGGACTGACTGGGGAGGGGAAAAAGGGACTCACACAAACCAGTGAGGGACATCCCTCTGAGGACACTGCCACTCCTGAGTGACACTGCTGATCCAGCACAGCAAGGAGGGAGAAGCTCCTGCACTGAAATTAGCTCTGAAAGCATCAACCTCTAAACCAAAGAAGCACGAGACACACACACCCCTCACCCCTGAGGCCACCAGCATCCCCCAGATGTCCCCTCCTCCCCAGATGTCCCTCTGGACCCCATGATTGACACCTGGCATGGCCCAGGCAGGGCTGCAGTGGCACACACTGGGTTTGTCAGGTCCTGGGGGCAGAAACCATTCAGAACCTGTCCCTGGGGACAGAAACCATCCAGAACCTGTCCCTGGGGACAGAAGCCATCCAGGACCTGTCCCTGGGCTGTCCCTGGGGGCAGAAGCCATCCAGAACCTGTCCCTAGGGACCGAAACCATCCAGAACCTGTCCCTGGGGACAGAAGCCATCCAGGACCTGTCCCTGGGCTGTCCCTGGGGGCAGAAGCCATCCAGAACCTGTCCCTAGGGACCGAAACCATCCAGAACCTGTCCCTGGGGACAGAAGCCATCCAGAACCTGTCCCTGGGCTGTCCCTGGGCTCAGCAGCTGAAGAGGAGCCGTTCCCCCCGAGGCTGATTAGCTGCTGCCAAATGAAGAAGGTTTGATGTGGCAGGGACTGAGAAGGGTCCCAGAGCTATGGGTGGGGAGCTCATCTGTGTCTCATTAACATCCCAATTAACAGCCCCAGCCCTTGCACTGCTCTCAGGACACCAGCAGGGCCTGTGGTGAAGTGGAGACTGAGCAGCCTCACCTGGGATGGGGTCGGGGTCTGCAGCCTCCCCTTGCCCTCCCTAAATCACAGCCCCTCCTCACTCCCTTCCCCCATGGAGTTCCCAAACCTCAGCTCGTGATTTACAGCAAATCACCCTGCTGGAACTCTGCAGTGTTTTTTAGAGGGGCAAAAAAAGGGGGAAAAAAAAAAAATAAAGAGATGACATTTAGCAAGCCCAGCCCTTGTCAGATCTATAGATCAGCAGCACATTAATGAGCCTGTGCTTTATGGAGCATCCTGTGAGCAGACAGAGCAGCTCTCATATGGCTGTGGAAAAAATTCCTCTGGTTAAGCTAAATCAGGAAAAGAAGCGTTTGGTGTGTTACATAAATGAATTAAAAACTGGATGTCAAAAAGCCCTGCCTCTCCTTGCCCAAAAGCAGCAGCGAGTTAGAGAATCTAAGTGTCTCTAATTTGCTTTCTGGCTGGATCAGACTCAAAATTTGGTGAACTCTCCATCAAAGCTGATGAGCTGGAAGTCCCTGTGGCTTCACTGGGTGGAAGGAGAGAGAAGAGGAGAGAGGAAGAGAGGAATGGGCAAAGCTAAAATGAGCTTGGTTAAAACCAAGCAGGGAATAGAAGTGTTTCAAACAAATCAGTTAATACAACCCTTGGGAGCAAGATTGTCTCCAGGATGTGAGTGCCTGTTCTTTACCCAGTTCCTTTAATTAAAATATTTCTCATGATTTATTTAGTCCTTTTCATTAAAAGAAGCCACGCTGGCAACAAGAAAATAACCATTTATGGCACAGCAGAGCTGCCTTTGGCTTCTCTTTGCAGGGACATGGATGGGAGGCAGGTTGGGCAGGAGCCTGAAGGCTCTCACAGCTCTCTGGGGAGGCTCTTCCCAGTTAAACTGGGAAGAGTTAACTTAGTTAACTGGGCTCTTCCCAGTTAAACCCATCTCCACAAACTCCCCCAGGCTGGCAGGGGCCCTGACCCCCCTCTGGGCACTGCTGTGGATCAGAAAAGCCCCCTGAGAAAGGGAGGGAAGGCAGAAAAGCTGAGACAGGAGCAGTTTTATGAAAATCAGCTCTGTCCTGGCGGGTTTGTGACAGAGCAGGGCTTGCAGCCTCCCCCAAGGGTCTGCCCTGTCCTTCCAGCACTTTCTCCCTGAGGCTGGAAGTGCTGCATCCCCCCTGCAGCCTGATGGGGATTTGGAAAGGTTGATCCCAGCTCAGCTTTCCAGGGCATGTCACAGACACAAAGCTCCTTTTTCACCCAGCTGTTCCACCAGGTCAGCAAAGGTTTTCTCCTGTCACACCAGGATTGTGGGGAAGAGATGAGACTTTAGCCTCAGGGCAGACGGATCAGGCTCAGCCACAGCTCCCCACGGAGCTCTGGGAGAGGCTCTGCTCCAAGAGGAGCTGTGAGTTCAACGTGCAGTCCCTGCCACACTTAAACACATCAAAACCAAAGCTGTCACAGGGAGCTTTGCAGCACTTCCTTCCTGAATCCAGCTGAATTTGTGCTCTTATTAATGCAGATGGGCTCGGATCTGTCACTTCTGTTCAGAGGGTGACGGGTCTGGGAGAGGATTAAAAGGGCATTGATGCTGTGAGAGATCTCTGTGGGGAAAATGCCATCGTGATCCCCCCTGCTCGCTCAGAGAAAGGCAGCATCAAAGCCAAGCTGTCACTTGACAGGTAAGAACTGGCAGGTAACATCCTTGCCAAGGCTGAAATTCACTGCTGCCAGGCCAGGAGAGGGATCCTGGTGCCAAAATGCCCTGCTGGTGAGGGTAGGGTACAATAGCTTTTGTTCTCTGCCAGCATCTAGAAGTGGCAACCTCTGAGAAAAGGGCAGTGGAGCTGTCAGCAGGGAAACAAAACAGATTAAACCCCTTTTTTAATGGGACTTCTATTTTTTTTTTTCTCCTGAATAAGGTTTGGATTTACCAGCAAATTCCTTGGATTCGTGTCGTGTCATCTCATCAGTCTGATATCCTCAACTTCAGCTCAAACCAGAAAATATGGCTGGGGCAGAAAGTGTGAGATGAGGAAATACCACTCAAATTAATGATCCTAATGAAATCTGCTCGGTGTTCTGTGGGCAGAGGAAAGCTGTGAAGAACCTACGAGCACTGAGACAAGAAGTAAATGAGTGTGAGCTGAGCAAACCTGCTAGAGAGGAGCCATAAACCAGCAGTGAAATGAACTTGAACTTCCTCTCACAGGGGGGAGATGATGGGGAGCTCCTCACATGGGGTTGCCCCATTTGCTTTCTCTCCCAGAAACAGTTTGAAAAGATTCAGAGTTCCCATTTTTTCCCCTATTTCACAGAAAATTCTCCCATTTTTTCCCCCATCCAAATAATTTTAAGCAAACGCAGCCACAAGGTTAAGAATTAAAGAAGTGTGAGTGTGAGCTTGCACCTGAATTGGCACCTGGACAGGGCAGAGATTGGCTCTGCCACCACCCCCTCCATTCCCTGATGGATTCAGACAAATCCAAACCATCCCCAGGCACGTTCCTGATGAAATCAAACACGCTGAGTTTGCCACCCAGGGCTCAGCCAGAGCTAAGGTGACACCCTGAGCACCTCAGGGGGCAGACAAGGGGGGGTCTGTCACTGTCACATTTTCTGAAAAATCCCTTCACCAGGATTTCTTCTCCTGGGAAGCTGAGAAACCTCAGGGGAAAATGAAAACAAGAATTATCTGATTGCTTCTCCTGTGTTTGCTGCTTTGGAATGTGGTTTGGGAATTGTTTACCAACTGGTCATGGTTTGATTGATTTCATGTGAATTGAATAACCAATCTCTGTCACCCTGTGTCAGACTCTGGAGAGAAAGTCATGAGATTCACTATTATCTTTTAGCCTTCTGTCTGGATCCTTTCTCTATTCTTTAGTACAGTTTTAGTTCAGCATTCTTTTATATAATACAGACCATAAAATAACAAATCAGCCTTCTGAGAACATGGAGTCAGATCCATTCCTTCCTGCCATGGGAGGGGACCCAGAAAACACCACAGGTGTCCACAGCCCCTTTTGGTCCCCAGAGCATCCCCCAAGGCCAGGACCCCCTGCCAGCCCAGCCCTGGCTGCTCTCACCTGCCGGAAGCCACCACGAGCGTGCTGCAGGATTTTCAGGGCGTAGTTGGAGCGTTGGCCTTTGCTGTTGAATTCGATGTGGCCGGTGAGACCTTCCAATTCTACCTGTCCAAGAGAGACTCAGTTACAGCGCCCAGCGAGGCTGCCCCACCCCACTCCAGGCGTTTGGATGATAGCACGCAGGAAAAATTGAAAGGAAATCCTTCAGAACCCCAGAAATGGAACAAATTGAGACCCATTTCCACTAAGAACCTGGGGCAAAGGGAATGCTTGTGTCTCCACAGGCTCAGGACCAAAGTGGATTCCAGCAAAGAATCCAAAGCCATTATTTCAAGCACAGAAACACATTAAAGACACTGAACTGGACAGTTTTAGAGTACAGTACTGTACTTTAAAACTCCACAGCCCTGTACTCTAAAACTCTAAACTTTTCTCTGCTTAGCTTAATGGGTCTCTGCTTTCAACTAGAAATCCACATTCTCGCTTCTAGCACCTAAGTTTGGAAGCCTTTTCCAAGGTCTCAGATCAAATCCTGTGTTTAATTCTAAGCTTTGGCTTGCAGGCCCAAAGTTCTGAGAGTTCTCTGTCCAGACACAGGAGGGATGGCCCCAAACACCCCACACTCCCTGCAGGATCAGCAATGCAACCCTCTTAGCTCAGTCCTAATTATTTTTGGAGTGTGGCAAGAGGAGAAAAGACAAGGAGAGGAGCGGGGAATCAGCAGCACGAGTGCAGGACTCCCAGATTTCCTTGCTTTGGGAAAAGCAGCTCCACATCCCTTCACTGCCTCCCTCCATCTCTCCATCCCAAGGCTCAGACCACTGGGTCCTTGAGCAGCAGAGCTGGGGAGGATTTTGGTGTCCCTGGCTCAAGGTGGGATTTAAAACAATGGGCCAAAGTGGAACAATGCTCAGGTTCAGCTGAGCTTTCCTCTGGGGGGTAAAAAAACTCTCATAAATAAAAAACCTTTAAAAATTTCCTTGTCTCATTTACACCCAAACAGAGTCAGAAACCTGCTCCTGCTGCATGGTCACCTCAGCTCTGAGGAGACACAAACTCCATCAAAAGGATGGGACTTCAGAGTGTTCTCGTGCCAGATTTAGGCTTGTTTTGTTCCAGAAATGACAATTTTGGGTTCAAAGGAGCCCAAACCCATAGGGGAACTTACATCCTGCCCTTGAGCTCTGAGCAATTGTACTGCGTGATCTCGTATCAGCTCAAGTCAGAGCTCAAATCACTTAGAAACATTCATACTTTAAAAAGAAAACAACAATTGAATCCCAGCTTTTCTGCAGCAAAGCCTGAAAAAGGGACAGTTTCATGTCGTTCCAAGGCCGGTGACAACCCAAACCCTCAGATCTCTCTATCAAAGAGCCGGGGCAGAGCCAGCCCTGCTGTGGCAGCCTGGAGCAGCCCTCAGCCCCCTCTCACCATTCTCAGGTAGTTCATGAGGCTGGTGCCGTGCTGCCAGATCTGCGCTGAGCCGCAGGACAGCGGCTTGACGCCGATCTCCTGGCTGCGGTTCAGCTCCTGCACCGCCGTCACCACCGCGTACACCGCGTCGAACAGCAGCGCCGAGGACAGCTGGGGGCAAAGGCAGGGAAAAGTCAGCCTGGAGCACAAAAATCCCCCATCCTGCTGCTCCCCGCAGCTGGAGAGTGTTCTGTGCACAGCCTGCGGTTGGCACCATGGTTTTTAAAGTTTTTCTGAGCCTTCTGATGTTTACATTCTTGTAAGGAACTCTCTCCCACACTTTCTGTAAATAACTGATTGGTTTGCATTCTTTTATAGAGGAGGAGAAAATGGATGGGCTGTTGGATTGTCCAGTGTCACTGGAGAGGTGGCACTGTCACCCTCCAGTCCATTATCACTCTCCAGTCCACTGTCACCCTCCAATCCACTGTCACCCTCCAGTCCACTGTCACTTCTGTAAATCTATAAATGTTATCTATAAATCTATAAACGTTGGAGTCAGAAATTAAATCTCTCTTTTTACCTTGGGAGAGCTGCGTGTTCGCATCATGTAAATAACTGATTGTCTGGCATTCTTTTCTGGAGGAGGAGAAATCTGATGGACTGTTGGATTGTCCAGTGTCATTGGAGAGGTGGCACTGTCACCCTCCAATCCACTGTCACCCTCCAGTCCACTGTCACTTCTGGAAATCTGTAAATGTTATCTATAAATCTATAAATGTTGAAGTCAGAAATTAAAAACTCTCTTTTTACCTTGGGAGAGCTGCGTGTCCACGTGGTGTAAATACTGATTGGTTTGTATTGTTTTCTGGAGGAGGAGAAATTGGACTGTTGGATTATCCAGGGTCATTGGAGAGGTGGCACTGTCACCCTCCAGTCCACTGCCACTTTTGGGAATCTATAAATGCTGGAGTCAGAAATTAAAAATTCTCTTTTTACCTTGAGAGGGCTGCGTGTCTGTGTTGTATTTTGTGTCCCACAGTGACATTGGGTCACCTGGGGTGCCCTTTGTGCAGGCTGGTTTCATCCATCACTGTCATCTCTCTATCTCTGCTTGTCCTGGTTGCTTCCCAATCCTTCCTATCTCAGTTGCTGCAGTTTTCCTTTCCTAATCAAGGGAGGTTTTTCAGCCTTTTGGTGGCTCTGATCAGTCTGCTGGCCAGGGGAATGCTCCTGAGAGGAGCAGGAATTTCTAGTGGGAATTGCTCCTGAGATCTGATGCCTGCTCCCACAGAAGGGAACTCGACTGTGCCTCTTCAGCCATCACGGGCAGCCTTCCCTGACCACTTCTTTGACAGGCAGACCCACGAGAAATGATTGCCAGATCTGCTTGTCCAGCAGCCAAATCCTGCCTTTCAGACCCCACAGAGATCATCCACAACCTCCAGCTCCCTGCTGGAGCAGCAGTGCTGAGGGAATGCCCAGAGTGTCAGAGCCCATCCCCTCCCTGCTCACCTTGGCCTGGGCTGCCTTTGTCCAGGTTCTTTTGCCTCTCAGCCCCATTTCTCACTCATTCCCAGCAGTTTCCATGGCTTTGGGCTCACTAACAATCAGCTGTTTTCTCCCTCGTGCTCACTCTTGCAGCTGAGATTTCACTTTTAATTACTGTCACCTCCTGACTGCTGGAATTAAGCCGTTGCAGCTCATTACTATCAAGGCTGCATTTTCCCCATGGATACTTCCAAGAGCAGCCTCTTCCCATCCCAGCTCCTGGCACAGGGCTCAGTCTCCAGCCTGGGGCTGCTTTCCCCACCTTACCCTGACTTCCAGCCCTGCAGTGGCTTCTGCATCCTCTCCTCCTCCCAGAGCCTGACCAGATTTATTCCCTGCTGCCAGTGGCCCTGCAGGGACAATCTCACCCAGCTCAATGACCCCAACAACCCTTGGGCTTCCACTCTGTTGCTAATTTCAACTCAACCCTGCTTGGTCTTACTCAGACCCCACTGGGGTGGGATTAGACACTTGAAAAGCAGCACAAACCCCTCAAAACCTACAAATCACCCTCAGTTCCAAGGCAGGATTCCAGCCTGATGCCAGCAAAACCCCAAACACCAGCTCTGACAACACCAGGGACCTTTCACCCCTCCAACCTCCTGGGGCTGCCCTAAACATTCCCCTCCTGGAAAGCCTTTTCCAGAGGTTCTTAGACAAGCTGATAAATTCTTCTCTCCTTCTTTTACCCCTTTAACACAAATTCTTTCCCTAACAGGGCTTCTCCAGCCTGTCCTGTCCTCAGCTCCTGCTCCATGAAGCTTTTTCCATGCACTTAATTTTAATGATGACTTTAATCCTGTTCAGGTGACAGGATCTCACACCCAATTTGCAATTCCTTTCCTGAATCAGGAACCATATTAACATCACCTGGACAAATGAAACTGTTGTGAGACCAAACACAACCCCTTCAACCCCAGCATTTCCCCCATTTCCTACCAAATCTGAATATTGGCCCAGCATTTTTAATTTTCTCCTGCTGGGTTTCCATTTCCATTTTCCCTGAGCAGTTAATCCCTGATTAGATGGTGAGTGAGAGACTTGTAGATCTCAGTGAAGCATTTGACATTACTGATTGGAATGTTTTACTTCTGAATTCTGGAAGATTCATTAGGGTTTCTGCCATCACCCTTCATGATTTCAAGCATTTGAAATACTGGGGAGGGTGTTGAGATACACAGGATCAAATTCTTGGGGCATGGAATTGGAATCCCTTCCCTGCAGCCTGATTTTGCACAGAACAGAGGTCAACCACAAAGTTTTGAGGTCATAACCTTCAGCAGAGGAGTGAAAAGAGATTTTTGGAGTGTCCTCCAGGCAGAGGGATCTGTCCCTGCCCTCCTGTGCATTGCTCAGCTTCCCCCATGTCACCCAGAAAAACCTCTCACTACTTTTGTATTCTCATTTTAAACCACAGCTTTGCCCCTGTGTCACAAAAAGCCAATTTTCCTGCTAAAAAATTGATTCTCTCCCTCGCCTGCACCCTCTGATTTGTGCAGAGCCCTGCTGGTTTTGTGCCCCTCTGCAACATCAGAGCTCCAGGGAAAATCCACGGGGCTTGGGGGACTTCCCTCAGTCCCCAAATTCTTGGCAATTCTTGCCACTGAAACATGAACAGGTTTGGGTTTTGCCATGTGGGGTTTTTCTTCCCTCCCCAAAACATTATCAGCTGTATCTTTGCCCCCAAACCCAAGAGGGGGAATTAAAGCCATTAAAACCCTGTGAAATAGACTTTGCAATCTGGATTTTATTCAATGACATAAACACTTAATTACAAACATCTGTTTTAGCCTAAATTCTAATTACCAAATCTAGCCATCTGTAATTTGAATGATTTTCTCTGATTTCCTTTCTTTGCAATGTGATTAATGAGAATGGCATTGGAGCAGGCAGCTCCCTCCTCCTTTGTCAGATGCTTCCCCAGCTCCAGCAAGAATGCCCTGGGATTTTTGCAGCTCACAGGAAACCTCCCTCCTGTCACTTCCAGCTGTTGAGCTTCCTGTTCTCTCTTTAGGATGAGTTATCCCACAGGATGACTCCATCCCAGGGCTGCACAGGGAGATGCTCCCTGCCAGATTTCCAACAGCAGAGGCAGAAAGGTCTTGGATTCACCTCACAGACAAAAGAAACTCTGCTTGGGAATATTTCACCTCTGCTTTGTAACTACCCCACCCTCAAATCATTTTCCTATCACCTGGGCTGTTCCATCTTGAATAATTCCAGTCCCTCCAGGCACCCTCCCACCTACAGGTTTTCCTGGATGCTCAGTACAACACAGGGTAAGAAGCTAAAATGAGAATTTTCATTTCCTCGTCGCACCTGCTGCTGGTTCCTGCTGTCTCCTGTTTGCACTGGGAGGAGGGAATTTGTTTTTAATGCCTCTCAACAGCCCCTGCAATCCAGAAAGGAATCTTCCTGCTAGAAATCCTAGGGAGACTGAGCAGGGCAAGCTGATTGCAGCTGCCTCTGGGTGGGAGGGAGAGCAGGATGCTCCCAGGCACAGGAGCTCAAGTCAAGCCAAAGGATGTGGACACAAAGGGCAAAAATCTCCTTATTTTGCCTCTTAAGGGTCCCTTTGTGGTGACAATAAGGAGGTTTTCAGCAGCTCAGCTCGCCAAGGGGCTCTGAGTTCATTAAAATCCATGCAAAGGCTTCAGCTGATGATATTTTCCTCTCTCTCACAGCTGCAGCTCTGATGTGGCAAATTTGCTTTGCAAACTCTCCCAGTGGTGGAGAAGCCCTGGGGAATGCTCCAGTGCTGATGTGCACACTCCCCACCCTCCTCAGGGAGCTGCTGGAGCACAGAGCACAGCTCAGCCCCTCAGCATCTGCCTGACCCAGCCCTCCCTGTGCCATCTGCAGCCACAATCCCCCTCCAGGAGCCACTTTCCTGGAGTTTAAACACACAGGGATAAACCCCACGAGGGAAAAAATGAATCAGAGCTGCATCTTGCCCTGCACCCAGAGAGAAACACAATCCAGATCAGGATTGGGCTGGAATTGAAAGCTGGGCTCCCAGGCCAGCACAGAGAAGCTCTGCTAAGCTCTGCACCCCGAGGTCCTTTGGGCAGCTCTGCCTCTCAGGGTCACTTTGCTGTTTTCCACATCCTCTGTCAATCACAGATTGACAGCTCAAGTCCTCTCCTACCTACTTAATAAAAATGTTCTGCTCTGGCTCTTCCTTCCCATTCCTGGAGCAGCATCTCCTCATAAAATCTAATCTGAGGTACAACGGCAGCCTGGGGATATCCCTGAGCTCCTTAGCACAAGATTAAATAGGATTAAATAATTAAATTATTTAATTATTTAAATAACTTAAAAAAAAGTTATTTGAGACCAGAGTTTCTAGCCCTGAGTTGCTCAGGACCATCCTGAAGCTCTTCCCATGGTCTGTCAGAATTCCCAGCTCAGGGAGGCTCTGGGGGATGGGATTTCACTTACTGCTGGCCCAGTAAAAGGAGCGTGGTCACAATTCTCCTGCCAGGACTGGTTGAGACTCTGGACAAACTCTTGGAAGAAGGCATGAGACTGGTTGAAAATGGAGAATCCCAGGATGTTGACTCGGTCGTCCAGCAGGCTGTCCAGGCGCTGGAGGGAAAACTCCTAGAGCAGCCAAACCAGAAAATGGGATTAGAGGGGAACAGAGGCACTGAAAGCTTCAAAGCCACTCAGTGCCCTGAAGGGAATGGGAGTTGTGAGATCCTGGATGTGGAAGCCATGCAGATGCTGGAAGGGAGATCACCAGGGTTTCACCAGGGCTTGACTCAGGGCACTGCTCACCTCAGGCTTTTAATGAATACACCACCCAAGTCCAGTGCTTTATTGGCCAAATCCCACAAAAAAACCCCAAAACCCTCCAAAGAGCATCACTCACCTGCTGGGTGAAGCTGCTCCATCACCACATCCAACTTGGTGACACCAAGTTTTAACTGGTAAATTAAATCAGTTCTTTCCCACAGGAGGAGGAACCAAACTCTACCTCAACCTAAACCCCAACCCTGCCCTGCTCCTTCCTGCTGCCAGGAGGAGAAACCAAATCCTACCTCACCCTAAATTCCCAACCCTGCCCTGCTCCTTCGGGCTGCCAGCTCCCAGGAGGAGAAACCAAATCCTACCTAACCTTAAATTCCCAACCCTGCCCTGCTCCTTCCTGCTGCCAGCTCCCAGGAGGAGGAACCAAATCCTACCTAACCTTAAATTCCCAACCCTGCCCTGCTCCTTCCTGCTGCCAGCTCCCAGGAGGAGGAACCAAATCCTACCTCACCCTAAAACCCCCCAACCCTGCACTGCTCCTTCCTGCTGCCAGCTCCCAGGAGGACGAACCAAATCCTACCTCACCCTAAAACCCCCCAATCCTGCCCTGCTCCTTCCTGCTGCCAGCTCCCAGGAGGAGATGCCACCCTAATGCCCTGGGGAGGGTTGGAGGGTGCCTTGGCTGTGAGTTTTGGAGTTGGGAGCCTCCTCTTGCATTTCTGCAAGTGCTAAGAAGTATAAAAACAGCTACATAAAAAAAAAAATTAAAACTTCGGGCTCAGTTTTTCTCCTCACATCCACAGAAGCAGCTACACAACAAAGCCTGGGGGTAAGTCCAGCCCTCCTTGTCCTATTAGCAGGAATAATGGCACTTTCCTGACTAATTTCTCTTCTGCTAATTGCTGAAGTAGAGTGAGAAGGTGGGAGTGACACTTGCAGCAACTGCTGGATGCCCATGACGGATCCAGCTGTCCCTGGGCTCCCTGAGGGATGAAATTCCAGCAAGTTGAGCCATTTTTTATCTTTGCTGGGCACGCAGGAGCAATTCCTGTAAATCTCCCAAACATGGGACTTACAAGTCTGTTCCAGCCCAGCCAAGTCCCACGGGAATACCATCAAAGGCAGGATGAAGCACATTTTGGACACGTTAGTGTTGGGTAATGTGAAATTGCCTGTGAACTATTGATTCATTTGAATGATATTATCCCCCTGCCTTGCTGACAGGTGATCCATTCACCCAGGGCATCCTGGCAGCCCCAGCAAGCAGGGCAGATGGTAATGAGGAGCTGGGCCTGAGGAGAGGCTGCTGCAGGCAGAGCAGCAGGAGGGATCTCAAACCCCTGTAAAATCCTCTCTCCCTGCAGCCAGAGCCTCCAGGCAAATCCTGCAGGGCACAGGTAAACAGCTGCCCCACTGCCCCCTTGGTTTTGGGATATCCAGGAGGAAAATGAGATGTTTTGTCACAAAATCCAAGTTTTCATCTCGTGCCAGCCCGCCCCAGCCTCAGGGCAGCTGAAATTAGTGTGTTCATTTATTTATTGTGCCTTTTGTCCCCTGGAAGCACTTCCAAGCTTTTGAAGTTGAAAGGTTTTGTTGTGTTCTGATCTTTAAATAAGCAATTACTGGGCGAGGGGATGAAGTGGTCTCACTTCGTGTGGGGAAACTGAGGCAGGGATGAGATTCACCCCAGCCAGGCACAGCCACAGGGGTGATGAACCCACAGCTCCTGCTGCCCTGAGTGGCTGAGTGCCAAGGTCAGAACCAGCACCCTGAAGGGATCTTTTCCCACTTTCCCTGGGTAAATTCCCTGCCCCGAGGCAGCTGCCAGACTCTGTGCCTGCAAACAACCCCAGCCAGACCCCCCCAGGCTCCCCCAGAGCCAATAATCTGCTCTGGCTCAAACATTACCAGCAGCTTTGCCCTGCTCTCATCACCACCGGCTGCTTGGTGCAAGCTTTGGTTCTTTTCCCACAGCCAACCCTCTCCAAATCCACCTTTTCCCAGCTGCAGAAAACCCCATTCCTGCAGCTGCCACCTCCATAAAGCATCACCTCTGTGGCACGCAGGGGTGGCATGGCCTGGACCCTGCTCCCTGTCCCCTCCCCGTGCTCCAGCTCCAATTTTTGGCCATGAAATGCCTTTGCACTGGAGGAGCAGGCAGCAGAGCCGGGGCAGGGGGAAATGAGCCGTGAGCTGCCTCTGCAATGAGATGGAGATAAACCACCCGAGGGGGACACACTTCATTTGCACTGGGATAAGAGAGATTTGGTGAGGTCAGCCTTTGCTGCAGAGGGCAAAGGGGTGAGAGCATCCCCAAACTCCCACAGCTGCCAGCTCAGCTTCTGGCCCTATTTGTTGGGGTTTTTTTGGTTTTTTTTTTTCTCCTTTTTACACTCATTCACCGTGCTTGACATTTCCAAACCCACGTTTTGCAAACAAAACCTCGTTTGCTGTTCCAGACCTGCGCCTCTCAGCTGATTTCTCAGCTGATTTCCCACCTGTCCTGCCCTCCTCCCACGCTGTAAGAGGCAAACACAGGCAGGACAAGGGGTGGGGAACCCCTGAACTCAGGGGTATTTCCAGGTGGAGAGCCAAGGAGTTCTCTCTGACACAAAGTGAGGTTGATTCCTACACAAAACACTTTCCCAGCTGCCTTTTTCTCCTCCTGGAGTTCCTCTCCCTCATCCTCAGTGCTGGCTGGAAGGATAAAAGATTCCCAATGCAATAAGAGCAAAGAGCCATTAGGAAAATAACTCTGCCACCCTGTTCAGGAGGGGACTCCAAGCCTCCTGCACCTGTGCAAACGCAGCTTTAGAACCACAGGCTTTCAGAAAATGCCATTAAAATGATGGGTGCAAACAGCAGCTCCCTCATTTCCTCCCATTCCACTGGTTTTATTATCCCTCTCCCTGCACTGGAGAAATTGCAGAAATTGCCCAAAACTTGGCCCTCAATCTCAGCATGAGGCACAGAGAAGACCACCAGGAATCACGCCAAGGTGAATTTCAGGGACACAAATCCTGCCTGCCTGGATTCCTCCCCCTCTTTCCACTCTGTTTTTGAAAACACCCACCACATGTCAATATTCCGTTTCGAGAGAACTCAGTAAAAAGAATTAGACCCGGAGGATGTGCAGCCAAAATTAATGAACTTTTTTACAAAAAGAAAAATCCCCAGGCCTCGCTCCGATCACAGCAAATTCAGCAGCAGGCACCAGCAGGCAATTACAGTGTGGATTTTCTGACTGCTACTACAGGGCTGCAACCACGAAATGTGTGCTGTTAAATAACAACACTTAGCAATTCCGTGGCATTCTGTGTTTTCCCGAGTGCTTGGCACACAATTAGCTAATTGAATTCCACGGGGTTCCCTGGGAGACGGCGCTGCAGGAGTCATTAGAGGATGAAGTCACTGCCTGGCTTTCTGCAGCTCTCCACCTGCACTCCTCACTTTCCAGCAGCACAAAATCCCCCTGGAATGACCCCAGCACCGAGGGCACGGCAGGAGCTGGTCAATCAAAGCCACAGGGGTGAGCTCTGTGATCCTAAAGCTGTGAGATGGGATTGTCCAGCAGGGCTGGGTGTGAGTTATGAGCAGATTTGCAGGACACTCTCATCGTTCTTTAGGGACACAAAGCCATCAGGAACCAGTGATGCTCACTGCAGGTCTGGCTCTGCAGGCCTGGATGGAGCATCAGCTGATCCTGAGCAGCATTCTGCACCCACAAACCCTCTCCCACCTCAGGAGGCTCCGTGAGTTTGGGAGGGAATTGTCCCTCCTGCCCTGCCAGTGTCACTGACTTTGGGATGGAATTGTCCCTCCTGCCCTGCCTATATCCTGAGTTTGGGAGGGAATTGTCCCTCCTGCCCTGCCCGTGTCACTGAGTTGGGAGCGCAATTGTCCCTTCTGCCCTTGCTCCTGTCACCCTGAGATAGCCCAGCAGTGACACTGAGTTTTGTGGGATGGAATTGTCCCTCCTGCCCTGCCTATATCACTGCGTTTGGGAGCCAGTTGTCCCTCCTGCCCTGCCCGTGTCACTCTGGGACAGCCCAGCAGTGACACTGAGTGTGGGAGGGAACTGTCCCTCCTGTCCTGCTCCTGTCACTGAGTTTGGGATGGAATTGTCCCTCCTGCCCTGCCCCTGAGTTTGGGAGGGAATTGTCCCTCCTGCCCTGCCAGTGTCACTGAGTTTGGGAGGGAATTGTCCCTCCTGCCCCTGTCACCCTGGGAGCAGCATGTGAAGGGCCAGCCCAGCAGGAAATTGTCCCTGTCACAGCAGCCTGCCTGGCAAAACCAGAATTTAAATCATGGAGCCACCTCCCCTGCCCTGCCACGCTGGGATGTCCCTCCTGAGAGTGGCTCCTGGTGATTTTCCCCCTGCAGCAGCCACTGCAGAGGCTCCTGAGCTCCTTCCAGCATTGATTGTGCTGGTGATCTGTTCTGCAGCCGTGGGTGGGTGCAGGACCTCGATCCTTCTTTCATTTTTAATAACCCAGAGTGCCTGGGCAGTGGGGAGGTGGCAGCAAGAACAGCCTGGGGACCTAAAGAAAGGATCTTTCACTGCCAGGGACACCCAGACCCTGTCTGCACAAAACTGCACCCAGGGAATTGCCCTGCCTGACTCCAGGCACTGGGAACCTCCTTTACACCTTCCTCCTTAGAGTAATCATTTGAATTGTTTCAATTATTCCCATCTAATTGTAAAATATTTTGAAATTTAAGCCCAAGGCTCTGGAAGGAACAGGGTTTGCTCAATCCAGGCTGCACCAACAGCAGGATGCCCACTCCATCCCTCCTCTCTCTCTCTTGCACACACACAGTTTTATCTCCCTCTCCTAAGCACTGCAAGGACTTTATTGGATTTTTGGATCTGCTGGTTAAGAGCCTCCAGAACACCCTCCAGCACTGGGCTCAGCAGGAGAAACTCTGCAGTAAACTCAGCACTGACCTGCTCCCCTCCAGCAGCACCAAAAGTTGATTTACACCTGATTTACACCCGATTTACTCCTGATTTACACCAGGCCCAGGACACTCTGTGCTGTTCCTGCTCTTTTTTCATGTGGGATGGGAAAGGAGAACACTGGGCCAAGGCTTCCATTTCTCTATTAAAGCCTCACTCTGGCAAAACCTCCTCGTTCAGAGAGCTTGGTGCCCAGAAAAGCTCTCCAAACCCTGAGTCCATCCTCAGATTTCTTGGCAGCTTTTGTGCAGGAGCCAAACCTGCAGTGCCAGCTCAGCCCAGCTCTGGTGACATCACCTGTGTGTGTCACTATTCACCATTTTAGGGTCAATAAAGTATCCCAGGGCAGGTTCTTTGGGCAAGCAGAACTGCAGGGAGCCTCTCCCCAGGTCATGGGAGGCAGAGCTAAAAACACTCACCCAAAAGCAGCCTGAGCCTGCAATGGTCACTTCCTCACCCCCTGGCCCCAGTGACCAATTTTTCCCCCAAAAAATCACCAAACTTCCTCAGGCAGAGGTGGAGAAAATTCCTGCCTTTTCCTCTCTGGGTCCTGCTGCCCTCAGAGCTGTAACTCATCCCAAAGCTCTGCTCAGAACACATTTATTTGTTTACTCAAGTGGACAATATTATGTTCAGTGCTTTCCATGGCTTTCCTGAAAGGCCCCATTTGTTTATAAACTGTGGATGGAGTCAATACGTTTCTAATGGGCCACATGTAAAAATCAATTTCTCTAGGAGGGGAAAAAATTGGAAAAAAGTCATCACAGCAGCAATTTGAGCAGGTGAGTGGATGGGTAGATCTCCTCAAGGCAATGCTGGCTGGCCATTCAGGTGGGGAGAGAGAGATTGTGACCTCAGTGAGCAATTTAGGGGAATATATTTATATTTATATTTATATTTATATTTATATTTATATTTATATTTATATTTATATTTATATTTATATTTATATTTATATTTATATTTAATTGGATTTCTCTTCCAAAAAAAGCACTGCTGTACCTATCAGGTGTTGAGCCTCCTCATGCCAGCCCAGCTGGTAAATTTTGGAGGCTGTTCTTCAAACAAGAGCACTTTTAGGAAACTACACTGCTCAAACTACAACTTCTCTGCAGGAGATTTGGAGAGAGACAAATCCACAAAGAGGTCAAGTGCTGAGTGTTGGGACCTGAAAAAAGACAGATTTTGGAAAAAAAGGGGTGGGAAGTAGGGAAAGAGAGATTTGCCTTCCTTCCCAGCTCTTTTTGTCCAGAGTTTCCAGGGGGCTGGGGGTGTATCTGAGAGAATTTACCCAAAAATTGGGAATCAAGCAGAGGGATCTGGTCAGGAAGTGAAGAAGAGTGAGGCAGCAAAAGGCAGGGAGGCACAGCCCCTGCTTTGCCTGAACCCTCCTTCCCTCACACTAACTAGAACCAGGAGAAATTGCCTTGGCAGCCCTGCAAAAACCTGATTTGTTTGCCCTGCTAGCACATGCCACTGCCAATGTGATCCATAAATGCCACTTCCCAACAGCTGCTGGGAACCAGGAGGGCTGGGAGCTGTGCCCCAGGGCACTGAGAGCCTCCCTCACCTGGGCAAGGCACAGCTCAAAGGCCAAACACCACGGCCTGGGCTGGAGCTCGCGGTGAAAAATGAGATTATTGCACCACAAAAAGGCAATTTCACAAAACCTCAGCCCTGGTGAAGCTTCCTCTGTAGTTGCCTGTCCCTCTGCTTGATTTCACATCATCTCTTCCTTCCAAGGGATGTCACCCTGCTGACAAGGTGCAGCAGAAACGAGTGACACTCTCTGGGGGATGTGGACACCAATTTCCCCTCCAGCTCCAGTTCCAGGCTGACAATTCAGCTCAAAAACCTCGTCCTGTACCAAGACCTCTTTATAAATCACCAAACAAAGAGGAGAAAGCAGGAAACAAGACAAAAACCCCCAAAGCTGCGCTGATTTATCAGGTCTGTGGGAGTTGAACACGGCAGCTGTTTTATCAGCAGCAACACCTGCACACAATTCTGTCAGGGAACAAAACTGCACCCAGTGAACTGCCCTGCCTGACTCCAGGCACTGGGAACCTCCTTTACACCTTCCCCCTTGGAGTAATCATTTGAATTGTTTCAATTATTCCCATCTAATTGTCAAATATTTTGAAATTTAAACCCAGCCTGAGGTCCGGATATTATTTAAAAAAAAAAACAAAAACCAACAAACCAAACAGAGAGGAGGGAAAAAAAAAAAGACAAAACCCAATAGCTACACAGAATTAACAAGCTAAAAGAATTAATTGTAGCGTGGGGTTTTGGAGGCATCCAACTCCCCTCCTACTCTGTGCTGCTGATTTCAGGGATTTCCAGTGCTGGAAGGAACATTTTCTTCAATGCACAGCAGTCTGCTTTCAATGGTCTATTTGTGCAGCTTTATTACTATTATTATTATTATTATTATTATTATTATTATTATTATTATTATTATTATTATTATTATTATTAATTTATTGTTATTATTAATAATAATAATTTTTATTATTATTATTCTGCACATCACTGCCCCCTCACAGCTCTGTGGAGACCCGGCCAGCCCTGCCAGGGAGAAGGGAAGGAACAGCTCTGAGACCATCCCAGCACCTCTTCAGGGAATTTCATCCCTCCTCAAAGTCCCAGAGCCAGGGAATCATCACCACGTGGAGATGCCAGGGAGAAAATGGGATTTTTTTGGCCAGGATGAGGGGAAGACAAATGCACCAGACCTGAGAGTTCTGTGAGGACTCCTGGAATATTTGCCAGGCTGCTGCTGCTGTGACAGGAACAGGTCCCTGGGGCTGCTGGAGGAGGCTGATAATGAATTTGCAGGCAGGAAAGGAGCCTGTGGATGTTTTCACACGGGGCTGCTCGCCTCAGCTCCCGTGGAAATGTGTTGGGGGCTGAGGGTTCCTCCTCTGGGACAGCCCTGGAGCTGCTCCCTGCAGGCACCAGGCTGGGCAGAGGGGCCATCCCCCCCCCAAACCCTCCTGTGCCCCAGCACACAGAGAATCCTCTCCTCTCACACCCCCAGAGAGCAGAGCTGCACCACACCACGAGCTGTCAGCTGGGATGTGCTTATTAAATAAAATTAATGCTAAAAGACAGAAACAGAACTCCCCTCTAGAGCTGCAGGGCAGGTGTTTAATTCAGCATTTTATCCTATTTTCTTCTCTTTTTTTCTTTTTTTGCCTGAGATATTTTTCCATCTCCAAGCAGCTCAGTGCTCTACAGGCTCTCTGTTCCCTTTCCTGATGGGTTCTCTCTCCATTTAAGCCATCTTTTTGCTTGCTCCCCTTGACAGTAGTTCCCTCTGATTTTATCTTTTCTATTAGGCAGTGATTGCAGAACCTCAGAGGGTTCATTAGGAGCTTGATAATCCCTCCAGATTTATGAGCCTAAATTGCTCACTCCCATCTCCAATCCCCATTTAAATATTACTAATTTCCTTAACCATCTCTTCCATCTGCCCAGGTTTTGTCTGATGTCACCTTCCCCATAATGATCCCTGCCAAAAATCCCGTTAGTTCTGCTCAGAGCTGGGCTTTGAACAAAGTGGTAAAATAACCTGGATAAACAGATTAATACCCTGAGAGGGTGAATGGCAACAAAACTCATTTCATTCTCACCTGCCATTGCTGCATTCCACGAGATGAATGGGTTTGAAAGGCAAATTTCACCTCCAGCAAGTGCTTAATCACACCCGTGCTCAGGACTGGGCTGGGGGTGGAGGTGGGAGCTTCATTTTTAGAGCAGCATCCTTGAGATGCTGCTCAGACAACAGAAACAACCCTAAAAAAAAAGACTTTTCTGCAGAATGTGCTGCTGATGTGAGGTGGAAATCCCTCACTGTGTGCCCAGCCCTGCTGTGTAGGACTGGGAATGGGTTGGGGAGGGCAAGAGGGACAGGAAGAGCTGCTGGGAGCACTGGAAATATTTGCTGGGAGTGGGAATGGCTGGGATTGGCATTGTGGGCAGATCTGTCCCCCAGCAGCTGTGCCAGCACAGTGACATTGAGACTTGGGGCACAAATTACAACCCCCAGGCTCCCTCCTTGCCTCAGCCCTGCAGGAACATCCCTTCCTGAGCCTGTGCTGCCCATTCCAAGGGGATGAACAGCACCAGTGAGGTTTGTCTGGCTGGACTGAGCCAGGGACTGGACACTGAGCAGGAACCCAGCCAGGAGCCTCGTGGCCTTTTCTGCTCCTTGCATTTCTCCCTCTGACACCTCCCTCCCCAATCCCTTCTCCCTCTGTGCCCCAACCCCTCCATTTCCCTCTATCCCCTTGTCCCTTCTCCCCTCTGTGCCCCAACTGCTCCCAACTCTCCATTTCCCTCCCCAACTCCTTCTCCCTCTGTGCCCCAACTGCTCCCAACCCCTCCATTTCCCTCCTTTCCCATTTCCCTTCTCCCTCTGTGCCCCAACTGCTCCCAACCCCTCCATTTCCCTCCCCATTTCCCTTCTCCCTCTGTGCCCCAACTGCTCCCAACCCCTCCATTTCCCTCCTTCACCTTCTCCTCTCCCTCTGTGCCCCAACTGCTCCCAACCCCTCCATTTCCCTCCTTCACCTTCTCCTCTCCCTCTGTGCCCCAACTGCTCCCAACCCCTCCATCCCCATTTCCCTTCTCCCTCTGTGCCCCAACTGCTCCCAACCCCTCCATTTCCCTCCCCAACTCCTTCTCCCTCTGTGCCCCAACTGCTCCCAACCCCTCCATCCCCATTTCCCTTCTCCCTCTGTGCCCCAACTGCTCCCAACCCCTCCATTCCCCTCCTTCCCCTGCTCCTCTCCTCTCCATGCCCCAACTGCTCCCAACCCTCCATTTCCCTCCCCAACTCCTTCTCCCTCTGTGCCCCAACTGCTCCCAACCCCTCCATTCCCCTCCTTCCCCTGCTCTCTCCTCTCCAGCTCCCTGCCCACACGTTTGGCTCCGTCCCTTCCCGTCTGTCTCCCACCCAAACACAAAGTGTGATTCAGCTCTCGGCTTCCCTGCCAGAAATATTAATAGGAATTAGAGAATAGGAGAATCACTCGGGCTGGTGGCACCTCCACTCCACCCCCCAGCTTTCCATCAGCCCCACAGCAGCACTCAGAGCTCTCCTGGTGGTGGAGGAGAAGTTCCTCTGATGTTTATTTTGGGTTTCCCCCTCTGCTGCCTCAGCCCATCCCTCCTTGTTCACACAGCACTGAGGGGTTTACCCACACCATGATCCCATTAATAACATTAATTAAGGAGAGCATCCCCTGCTCTCAACATTTATGGGATCATCCTTCCTTTGTCTCTGGGCTTCCAGGTGCTCATCCCTGGCCTTTTCCAACACAGGGAATGGGCTCAGGGAGGGGGTGACAACATCAGCAGAACCCCCAAAAAATCAGGAAAACTGGGAAAATCAGGAAAATTGGGAAAATCAGGACAATCAGGACAACCAGGAAAATCAGGACAATCAGGACAACCAGGACCCACCCATCTGCTGGAGCTTCCCCAAGACCTGCACATGTCCTTGCCCCAGCTCCTGTCACACTGTCCACAATTCCTGCCTTTGGATGCTGCACCAATCGTTTTCCACCTCCCCAAGACTCTCCCAGCTTTGCAGGAATGATGCCTGAAGATTTTTTAGCTTTTTATATATTTTTCATCTTTTAAAATATGCGGTTGTAGAGTTTCTAGTGATTTTCCTGCCCTTTCTCACAGTTTGGAACAATAATCCAACCCCTCCTAACCCATTCCTGAGGTTCTGGTTAGTCTGATTTTAACAACAGGAATCTCTAACGAGGACATCTTGTTTTGAACCAGAATTTAAGAGATGTAACAAGACACAGAACAACTCCAAGGGACAGACCCAAGGGTTGGTTGCTGGGGCAACTGGTCTCTTGTTGGATGTACCTGTTAGATGAACTAATTAATTAACCTGATAAAAGCTGTAAAATCCAATAGGTGTGCACAGAAAGCTTTTGTTACAGAACTGCTTTTGGAAATATTATTTGTGATATGATTTGGAAAGGTTTTGCATTTTGATTCTAGTAGCAGGTGACACCCCTGCCTCCCTCCCTCCCCAGCACAGGAGGCTCTGCCCAAGCATCCCACGGGTCAGGGGGATCAGCTCCCATTAAAATGACTCCAGACTCAGGCAGGAAAAGCTGGGAAAAACTCCTTACCAGATTAGTGAAGATATAGGTGTAATAGGCAGATGCCATCCCCAGTTCAGCTGCCTGTGAAGGAGAGGAAAAAAAGAGATTAAACCAGAGCCTGACAATCTCCAATCTCCACTCCAGCAAGGCAGAGCCAGGGCCACATTTGGCTTTTTCAGGCTTATCTCTCCTTGCAGGAATGGAGGGTAGGACGCAGCAGCACGGCTGGATCTGGGAAATTAAAGTCTGGGGAAGGAATTTTTCAGCAGGACTGAGCCCAGCTGAGGTCTCCTGCCCACTCCAGCCCTGACAAAGCACCCACAGAGGGAAGTGACCAGCTCCAGACCTCTGGGAGCATCTCTGCTCTCTCCACAGCATTCCAAGATGGAATTCAGGGATTCCTGCATCCATCCAAGGACAAACTCTAAGGAAACCACCTGTGGGAAGCAGAAGCTTTTGAACTCCCAGCAGAAAAGCTTCTGAACCCCTGACAGACCCCAGTGGTCCACAATGGTTTGGAAAGGTGAGGTGGGTCCTGCAGCCCCAGAACCCCTTGGGATGAGGAATTCCATGATATTTTAAGAGAAAAACAAGGATTTCTGCTTATTTTGTGTGTGGATGCTGCTTTGCTCCTGTTTTGGGCCATAACAAGAAAAAAGAGCAGCTGAGAGCTCCAGGCTTGTCCCTTCCACCACAAACATCACAATGGAGAGGGAAAGGCAGGAAAAGCTCTTGGGGGTTACAGGAAAAGGACAATCAAACCACTGGTGGCTTTCCAGTTGGATCAGTCAGATTTGGGCTCAAATCCCACAAATTAATGAGCATGGATGAGACCCAGTAACTCAGCCTGCTCTGAGAACTGAGACAGGGCTGTGCTGGCCACAGAAACAGAAAAAAAAAAACAGGGCAAAACTGTCCAGGGATGCAGAGAGAAGGACACAGAATGTTCCAGGGGGATGATCTGTTCTAGAGATCACAGAGCAGATAACTGAAGGCCTTTCCCAAAATTCTCCCTACACAAGGAGCTGGTTGTGGGAACAGATGCTCAGGAAAGTGGGGCGTTAATCTGCAGATGCTCCTGGAAGCCTCTGTTCCACTGCCAAGCACAGCTGCTCTCAAATCAAGCTTCCAGACCCTGGCAAAGAGGTTTTCCCAGCAGTCCAGACCACACAGAGGAACGGGAGGCAAGGAGGGAAGGACCAAAGGCAGCACCTCCTGGTGTGAGCCCCTTCTCATCCCTCCCAGAAGCTGTGCCAACAGAAAGTGAGGGGAGGAAAGACAGAAAGAGGCAGCTGGGATTGCACCTCTCCCTTTTCCTGCCTGTCTTGTGGCTGTTCCTGAGGCCACCAGCACTGTGCCCAGCCCCGTGGCAGCACCTTGTCACCCTGTCCCTCACCCAGGTGACACAACAGACCCAGCAAAGCTAAGGAGCCCCCCTCACTTTTCACCCCCTCCACAGCAAACCTTGGCACCAATTCCCCCTGCTCGTCCCTTCCTGGGGACAGTGACAATGCCAGCTCTCCCTGTCACCCACTTTGAGGTCAGAGGTTTGGTTTCAAGGGTAGAAAATGAAGGTGAGCAGCAGAGCAGCTCCTCTCCCATCCATTCACCCAGCCCTGGGAGCAGGACAAGCTGGGAGTCTGGGAAGCAGCCACGTGTCTCCAGCCCACCTGTGCAGGGTGAGGGATGAGGAGCTGGGCATTCCTCTCACTCTGCAGGGCTGCTCTCCTGGGACAGACCCAGCAAACCCACCGAGGGATTTCCTGCTCTGGGATAGGACATGGATCCTCCTGATGCTCAGCACCACCACCCCTGGCTCCCAATAAAACACCTCCCAACCTCCCAAGGTGCAAGAAGTTGCCAGACCAGGAGCTCTTTATTTATCACCCTCCATTCCCCCAGTCCTCTGGCTGGAAGAACTGGGTTTGGCTGGGAAATGTTGGCAATTTCTGACATTCCTCAGGGGTGGCAGAAGGAGGCTGGAGCTGGGCAGGGAGATGTGGGTGCCTGGAGAGAGCTGCTGGGAGCCTGTGGGAAGTCACTATAGCAACAGAGGAGGGGGACAGCCCTCAGCAGCCAGGCAGCAACAGGGGAAAAAGGGGAAAAAACCACACCAAAAAACCCCCCTGAGTAGGAAACCCCCAAATTTTCTATTTAGAAATTAAAACTTCTTGGAGTGGAATAAAAATCTTTTGGGGGGAGAGAGGAAGGATCCAAACATCCCTGGTGGATGTCATCAGGAGTAAACCTGGCACAGGCAAGGCCTTTGGATGACACATTCTGTGACAAAAGAGCCAGGACAGGGTGGAAAGCCAGGGGGATCCCAGGGCTTGGATGCTGCCTCCCTTCAGGAATGTGCTTCTTGTTCCCTCCAGGATGTGGGAAACTCTGCTCCATCTGGAGCCACTGCTCAGTTTTGAAGCAGGCTATCAAAACAAGCACTAGAAACTGCAGCCAGAGACCATTTGAAAATAAACAGGATTAAAATAAAATCTCGGTTAATAAGACAATAAAAGAAAAAGAAGGAAAAAGTTAGACATATAATGGGAGGGGAAAAAGGAGGCACAAGAGTCATTTCAGAGAGCTGAGGAGTCCTTCAGAGCTTTTGGATGGCAACACCACTTGTGGAGAGCAAACACATCCCCTCAGAGCAATTCAGCCACCACTTGGACAGATCCAGCCCTGGAAATTCCATCAACTGCAATTCCCCTCTGGGCAGAGCCCATTCCCAGCCCTGCTGTGGGAATTTTCACATTCAACTGATGCCTTAAATTTTAGTTTTCATATTTTTCAGGTTCTGTGCTGCCTAGGTGAGTAGTTCTGAGCTTCACATCAGGGCATGGTGAGCTCTGTGCACAGAGCAGGGAGACAAAACAATTCCTGCTCCAGCTGGGCACCAAGGACAAATGATCCAAATCTCAGCCCAGGAGCACAAACCCCGTGGGCTGGAGAGAGAAAAACAAGGCTGGGACTGGCTGGGCTAAAGCTGGGCTGGGACAATGAACTGCAAGGGGCAAATGGAGCAGAGCTGATCCCAGGGAGAGACCCCGGGAGCGCTCGGGCATTTTGGGGCCATTTTGGGTCATTTTGGGACCATTTTGGTTCATCCTGGGCGCATTTTGGGGCCATTTTGGTTCATCCTGGGTTCATTTCGGGGCCATTTTGGTTCATCCTGGGTGCATTTTGGGACCGTTTTGATTCATCCTGGGCTCATTTTAGGACCATTTTGGTTCACCTTGGGTTCATTCTGGGACCATTCTGGTTCATCTTGGGTTCATTCTGTGACCGTTTTGGTTCATTTTGGGACCGTTTTGGTTCATCTTGGGTGCAGCCCTGGCTGGGCTCTGGTGCTGCCCAAGGTGGATCCATGGACACCTTTTAATAAATCCCTGCTTTATTCTTTAGCTCTGCCCAACCTTACAAGGCATCACAACACCCCACAGGAGCTGGCTGGAGGGAGCAGCAGCACCCCGAGGGACAGGGGAGGGACACTCACTAGTGATGCACGGCGACCCCAAGGCAGGAATGATGTGCTCTGACTCTAAATGATTTCAGAAGGCTGAACAATTGCTTTGTAATATATTACATTACATTATACTATATTAGAGCTATCCTGGAACTCTATCATACTAAAAAGATACTGAAAAAAAAAAAACCATGACTGTCTCTGTCACAATACAGCTTTGGCTGTGTATTAATTGGTCAACCAATAAAAACAACCATCACCAGACTCCAATCAACAAATCACTCACGGTAAACAATCTCCACAACACATTGCACACGTGCCAAACAACAGGAGATTAGAGATTAGGAGATTAGAACTGTTTGCTCTTTGTCTCTGAGCTTTCTCACTGCCTTGCCCAGGAGAAATCCCTGGGCACGCTGTGCCTGCTGCTCCCTGTGGGTCTCACCTTCTGCAGGATGGTGTGGGACATGGAGGCGTTGGCATGGACGATGATGGTGGCTGTCTTGTCATCTCGGATCTCCTTCAGGAGCGGGGTGGGGTCCCGGCTGTCGTCCAGCATCCGCACCGACAGCGTGTCCTTGGAGATGAGGAACTGCCTCAGCAGCTTCTCCAGGTTCAAAAGGCCTTTGGGGGAAAGAGAGAAAAGGACAGATCCCTGTGAGCTTGAGGCTTGCTTCTCCCATGGGACACAGTGACCCATGGCAGGATGCATTCCTGAAGTTCTGGGTCTGGGCACTGCAAAGGGGAGGATTCAGTGCTTGGTCCAGCAGGGAATGAGAAATTATGGAGTTGTTATTTTTCCAGTTATTCCAGCTGTTCCCCAGAAAAAAGGAAGTGGAAGAAAATGATTTGGGGCTCAATTCTGGGTCCAGCAGAGAATGAGAAATACTGGAGTTATTCCAGCTGTTCCCCAGAAAAAAGGGAGGGGAAGGGAGGGGAAGGAGAGGGGAGGGGAAGGAAAAAGGAAAAAGGGAAAGGAAAAAGGGAAAGGAAAAAGGGAAAGGAAAAAGGGAAAGGAAAAGGGGAAAGGAAAAGGGGAAAGGAAAAGGGGAAAGGAAAAGGGGAAAGGAAAAGGGGAAAGGAAAAGGGGAAAGGAAAAGGGGAAAGGAAAAGGGGAAAGGAAAAGGGGAAAGGAAAAGGGGAAAGGAAAAAGGGGAAAGGAAAAGGGGAAGGAAAAGGGGAAAGGAAAAGGGGAAAGGAAAAGGGGAAAGGAAAAGGGGAAAGGAAAAGGGGAAAGGAAAAAGGAAAAAGGAAAAAGGAAAAGGGAAATGATGTGGAGCCCAATTCTGGGTCCAGCAAGGAATGAGAAATGATGGAAATATTCCATCTGCTCCCCAGAAGAAAAACAAAAAAGGTGGAAAGGATTTAGGACTCATTGCTTGGTCCAGCAGGGAAGGAGAAGTGATGGAGCTACTCCAGCTCTTCTCCAGGAAAAGAAAGTGTCCCCAGACTCATGTTGGGAAGAGATAAGACCTTCAACACAAGGTCCAGACAAGGTCTCCATCATCTCCCTGCATGTGGGATTGCTCTGGGTACTGGAGGATTATTCCTCCCCCTCAGCCTTTGCATTTCCAGCTCCCAAGTTAGGTGCCCAGGAAGGTGCAGCTTTTTTGGAGCTCTTAGATGGGTAGCTGCTCTCTTCCAAGGGGGTGAGAAGCTCTGCTGAGAGTTGGAGGTCACTGCAAAAATACAACATTAAAAAATCGTGACAAAAATAAGGATGGGCACATCAAGGGCTCCTTCCAACACAGCTGCCTTGAAGCCTAATAAGATGTCAAAACTCCTGCTGCAGATTTTGTTAGTCAAGAAAGCAGCTTTGATAGAGCCTCTCTTGTCTCCAGCTGCTGAGTTTCATCAAGAAATAACCTCCTGCCAAGTTTGATTGACCAGAGGAACCAGCAGATGGATTCATCAGCAAGACACAGACAGCATAGCCACACATCCCATCCCCTCAGGAAGACAACCCCAAAAGAGGGGGGAGACAGAGCTGGAGAAACAGAACTATCAGCAGGATCACAGCCCAGCTGGCAGAGAGGCAAATTAACCCTCAAGTCAGAGTTTTACTCTTAACCTGACTGATTTCTGATGGCATGAATCCACTCATTGCCCAGCAGGTCAGGAGGCAGGGAAGGGTCCCAGCAGGATGGGATCAGTGCTGGAGCTCTGCTCTCAAGGACTGCCAGCACTTCACCAGGTAACAAAGCAGGGCAGAGAAAGGGACAGGTCCAAGATGAGGAGCCTCTCCTTCCCAGGGAGAGGTTTAAAGCACTCTGAGTTTGCTCAGAGCTCCTGACAATGCCCTCACCTCTCCCCTTTTCTCTGGGAACAGGCAGGAGCACAGCAAGGGGTTATAAACCAGCTGTGCCAGGACCTTTCTGGGTCACATCAGCTTCTTCTTCTTCCTCACCAGGCAGAGAACTCTGCTCACAGCACACAAGGACCTCACCTGAACACTTCTTTTGTCTTCCAACCCAGGTGAACAGTGAGTTTTACCTAAGCCCTCCATTTGACCCCTGAGGATGTGGAAAGGTTCATTTTCACCTCATTCCACATCTGCAGGGGACCAGACAGGCTGCTGGAAATTATAGCCCTGACACTACCAAGTTTACTTGCAGCTCATCCCCGAGCTGTGAAACCCAGGGAAATTTCTCTAAAGCTCATCAGGCACAGAGAGAAAGAAGTGGAACCAGGAGAGGAAAAAAAAAAAATCATTTGATCTCCACCTTCAGCTCGAGGAAATTTTCATTTTCAGCACGTCAGATCCTACCTGTAGCCTCATCCAGCCTCCTGCTCTCAGCTGCTCTTGCTGTGTGCAGGGAAGTCTGCATTGTGCAGAGATTCCCCTTTGTTTGATGCTGAGAGGATGTGAGACTCCAGCTGCTGCTGCCAGACTGGCACTTCAGAGGGATGTGAACCCCAGCAAAGGCTTGCAGACTCCTCCTGGCACCTTTGAAGTACCAAAGTGAGGACACAGAGCTGCACCAGGCACCTGCTGCTGGAACACTCCCATGGGGAGCTCTGAGAGAGGTTCAGGCTGGCCTCTGGCAAGTCCTGACCTTGATTGTTTGATTTTTCCTCGTGCAAACATCCAGAGCTGGCAGGATCAGCCCCACTCCTGAGCCCTCAGCAGCTGATGGAGGAGCTGCTCCTGGCAAGGAGGAAAAGCAGGAGCTGGGGCTCTCCTGGGGTGTCACATCCCTGTTTAGTGCTCCTGGGAAGGAGGAAAAGCAGGAGCTGGGGCTCTCCTGGAGTGCCACATCCCTGTTTAGTGCTCCTGCTGATGAAGGAGCTGCTCCTGGCAAGGAGGAAAAGCAGGAGCTGGGGCTCTCCTGGAGTGCCACATCCCTGTTTAGTGCTCCTGCTGATGAAGGAGCTGCTCCTGGCAAGGAGGAAAAGCAGGAGCTGGGGCTCTCCTGGGGTGTCACATCCCTGTTTAGTGCTCCTGGGAAGGAGGAAAAGCAGGAGCTGGGGCTCTCCTGGAGTGCCACATCCCTGTCTAGTGCTCCTGCTGATGGAGGAGCTGCAGAGCTGCTGGTTCCACTCCTGGACATGGATGGTTGGGAAGAGAACATTCCCATCATCCAGCCTCACTTTTAATCCCAACACTGTTGCTTCAAACGTCTCCCTGGGTGTTTGAAATAGAAATAAAAATTAAAAAAAAAAACCCAAAAAGGACCAAGGATGTGCACAAGGCCTTGGACCCCCATGCCCTGGTCACCCTTCCCAAGCTCTGGGTGCTATTCCCTCCTCTCTGGCAATCAGAGAAGATCCTAAAAAGTCCACACACTCCTCTTTTTGCCTTTTTGGGTTAAGATTTCTGTGGAACCACTCAAAACCTTCCAGAGCAGCTCCCAAACCAGCTAAATCTTGAACATCACAGAGAAACTGAGTCAGATACTCTCTCCAGCAAGCCAAAAGATACTCTCTCCACCAAACTGAGTCACACAAATCTCATTCCATTCATGGCATTACATTTCACATTCCCCAGGGCATTACACTTGGGCTGGCCCAAGTTCTTTGGCTTCAAGGGTCATTTTCTGCTTCTGCCAGGGGAAATCACAGCCAGTCCCCAGAGGAGGATGTGACAGGGCGAGTGTGGAAGGGCAGGGCCCAGGGCTCCCATCACACAGCCTCACACTTCAACCACAGCAGCTCCAGCTGCCCCTCCTGGGATCTAAATAACACCAAAAACAGCATTTCCTCACTGATGAGCAGGCAGCTCTCATGCTCCCCTCAGCTGCCTCAAGGGAACCTTCCAAAAGCCTGAAATGCCTCCAGTTAGTTGTTTAAGGACTGTGCTTAGGAGCAGTGCATGTCCTAAGGGAAAATCAGGGTTTGTGCTCCTACACCAAGCTCAATTAAGCCTTGTCTGTGCTCTGGTACAGGCAGGGCATGTTGGGCTTCAAGCCTGGCTCAGATCAGCTCCTCGCTGAGCACAAAGAGCTGGGAGGATGAAAGGCTCCTGTCCCACTGCTTCCCTGGGCCTGGGAAGGACTCAGCACATCCTAAATATTGAGTTATCCAGCAGCACTAGAGCGAAATAAATTGGATTGCTTCAGGTAAGAGGGTTTGATCCAGCTAAATAAAAATCATATTAATCACATTAATTCCAGTGGGAGACACCTGGCCCAGGAGCAGGGCAGGGGTGCAGAGCCCTGAGCCTCCTGCACCACAGCTGAGAAAACCTAATTATCTTTGCTTCCCTTCTTGCTTAAGGTTAAGGTTAGACAATGAAAAATTCCAGCTCTGGGAGTGATGTGGGAGATCATTTGCATGATTTTAATTGCATCATTTTGAGCCAGGGCCTTTCCTGGGGTGGATGTGAGCACTGCTCAGTGAGGGTGATTTACTGACCGACCTCAGCCTGCTGCCCTGGGGCACAGAAAGCACAAAGGAGAGCTGAAAACACTCCTGTCCCTCGGGCTCTGGGCAGGAATCCTCCACAGCAGCTGCTGGGGAGTTTGCCCAGGGCTAACTGGGAATGGTGCTGGCCCAGTCAGAGCAGCAATCCTGTGGCCCTGTTCTCTTCAGGTTTCCTGAGCCTTCTGATGTTTACATTCTTGTAACGAACTTTCTCATGCATTTTTATGAAAATAATTTTTGTTTTACATTCTTTTCTGGAGGAGGAGAAATTTGATGGGCTGTTGGTTTGTCCAGTGTCATTGGAGAGGTGGCACTGTCACCCTCCAATCCACTGCCACTTTTGGAAATCAATAAATGTTGGAAGCAAAACACTCTTCAGATGGCAGGAGAATCTCTACCCATCCCCTTTCCTCCTCTGAAAAACTCCTCCATGGGCACCAGGGTGGAGAAGGCTGCTCTGGGCAGACACGTGAGGAGCTGGGACCTTCTCCAAAAGGAGATGAAGCAGAGGGTCCTGGCAGAGCCAGACTTACATTCAGCTTTGGCACAGATGAGGCAGGCAGTGGTGCAGTTAAAGAAATTCAGGATTCCTGCCACGGCCACGCTGATGTCGGTGTTGCTGGGGTGGAGGTTGAGGGTGGTGAACCTCTGGAGCTGCAGCTTCAGGAACTCCTCTGGAGCCACTTTGAAGTGAGGAACCTGAGCGTGGGGAGGAGGAAAGAAAATATAATTAGGGAGGAAGTAGAAATAAAAACAAGTAAATCTGTCACAAAGGGCCTGTGGCGGGGAGCACACAGCAGGCAGAAAGTGGAATATCCCAATAAAACTGCAGAAGCAGCACTGGAGTCAAGAGGGGAGGGTGGGGCTCATGCAGCAGCAGAGGAAAATAATTATCAGAGCAACAGAAAGGCACGGGAAGGAGTGGAGCAGGAAGAGTCTTGCTGAGGCACTCAGAGAAAGGCGTTGGGGACTGCAATTACAGCACAGGAAACCTTCCCTGCCAGCTCAGCCTAATTAGCTGGGGCACTAATTGGGGCTGGGCCCTGCCTTCGTTGGGGAAGGATGCCATGCAGGGACACAGGGGTCACCCAGGGCCCTGAACCCAGCCCTGCCTGCAGGGAGGTGCCACCAGGTAATTAATTAGCAGAGATGAAGGTGAGAAGATGATGACCCTGTGCTGGCGAGGCTGGGCAGGGAACAAGAGCTGCAGCAGCTTTGGGCACTTCAGACCAACAGGACAGGGCTGGAAGCACCAGGGCTGGGCTTGTCATGGATGCAGAGAGCAGCAGCTGGAGCAGATGTGCTCCAGGGGGAGTTCTGGGAGCTGGGAAGGTGCAGGGCTGGCTTGGAGGGAGCTGAGCTGCACACCCTGCAGGCTGTAGCCCCACATTTCTCTTCACAGCAAAAAGCAAGGCACAATTCTTCCCAAGAATATTTCTGGGTTTCACATTCTCTGAACCTCAGAGAAAGGAAAAAACAATTCTGATCTCATTTGCTGCGCCTGTGTTTGTGCAAAAGTAGAATGCAACATGGAGATTCTTTACCCAGAGTAATGGGGGTTTGGTTCCTTGGCCTGTCAGGGCCAGCTGTGTGTCTGTGTGTCTGTGTGTCTGTGTGTCAGGACTGTCGGGACAGTCACGAGATGCTGGGCAGTTGAGTTGAGTGCTTGGCAGATTCAGTTTAGATGTAATGTAATGTAGTGTAATATTGTTGGGAAGGATGAAAGTTGGACAAGAGTCTCACAGATATCTGTGCTTGGCAGAGAGATTTTGGAATGTAGAATTTGAAGAAGGAATAGAAGTGAAAGCAAGTTTTGATGTAGAAGAAAAGAATTGCTGAGCCAGCCTGAGTGGGTAACCAAGGAGCAAAGGGTGTGTGAGTGAGAAGGGGTTTTATGGCTCAGAGCAAAGGACAAACCCACCCCAAACCAGAAGATGTTTGTACCCAGCACAGAGAGAGCACAGGCAAACAAGGCACAAAGGTGGCAAGGAGAAAAAAGGGCTCAGAATTTCCCAGTGCAAGAAAAGTGAAAAACAACTTCTGGCTGAAAGTGTGATGGACTGACTGTGAGTGACTGGAGAGCAGTGCCATGGGTGTGGGAATGACAGGAGTTAGGAGAGGCTGGAGGTGACAGTGAAGGGACAGATTGGGTCTGCTGGGTGAAGATGCTCAGCAAAGAAAAGGACAGAATGCAATGGAACAAAAAGAAAAGTGCAGAATGCATTTTAACCTAAACTCAGGGTGTCCAGGCCTGCCTGCAGCTGGAGCTGACAGCTGTGGGCACAGCTCTGTCACCCCCAACCCTGGGCTGCTGTGACATCTTGGATACAATAAACTGCATTTGGAAGAGCTGCCTGGAGTCCCCCATCCCTCATTTAGGCTCTCACATATTATAGTATAGAATAATATAGTATAATAAAGTAATTAATTAGCCTCTGGTAAGATGGAGTCCTCCTCATCATCCCTCCCTGCCACGGGGATCCCTGCAAATACAAAGCAGACCAGGGATGGAGCAGCTGGACAGACACACAGACCGAGCCCAGACACTGCAGGCTCAGCCAGATGAAGAGAGGCAATCTTGTTTTCCTTCTGCCAGGTGAATTATTCTGGAAGAAACAGAAGTCAGAGGAAGGGAAACATCTGCCAGAGCTTTGTTAGCAGCGTGTCAGGTCCTCTCTGCCTCCCCTGTTGGTCCTTCTGGAGCCATCAGCCCCTGCCTCCCACCTCTCCCCTCCTGGGAGAGCCTGTTAGCAGCTCCTGAAGGCTGCTTCCCTGACAGCAGGAGCTGCTGGTCAGCAAGGGGAAGTTCAGGAGCAATAAGCTGCTGCCTGCCTTGATTCCAGCCTGCAGCCCTCACCCAGGGAGGGAAAGGTGGGTTCCAGTAACCAGAGCAGACAGGGCAGCTCCTGGTCACTGCTGGGAGGGATCCAGACCCAGCCTGGGACTCAGAGATGCAGACACAGGGAATCCAGCAGCATAGCAGCTCCCAGGGCTGGGCACAGCCTGTTCACCCCCATCCCCAGGAACCCTCCTCTCCTTTCCAAGAGCTCTGCCCCAGCCCAATTCCCCTTTTGGGACAAAGGGATTCTTGTTTGGGAGGAACCCACACAGCACATGAGGGCTGGGCACAGCCTGTTCACCCCCTGCCCCAGGAACCCTCCTCTCCTTTCCAACAGCTCTGCCCCAGTGCAATTCCCCTTTCTGGCCATTCTTTGGGCCTGAGGGGGGTGACACAGGACAGGTTCATCCCCCAGAACCATCAGTCCCTCCAGCTGGTGCTCGGTGCTTGCCTGGGGACACTGCTCCCCTTCCCTGAGGGGTGGCTGCAGGCACAGGCTCTGTGCCCCAGCTGGTGCTCCTGGGATGTAAATCCAGGGAGTTCCTGCAGGTTTACATCTCAGGGAGAGAACCAAACACCTCAGGAGGGCACCAGCACTCACCTGTTCTTCCTGAAGAAAAAAAAAAATCAATCAGGAGCCTCAGATCAGAGGAAAAACACTTGCAGAGTTGCCCTTCCTGGCATGGAGCACAGTCCAGGGCATTTAGCAAGAGAAAACACTACAAAAGACCCCCAGGAGACCCCTCCTGCTGCAGCCCCGTGCTTCAGGGCTGGAGGATCCCTTCCATCCCTTCCACCCCCCAGGAACAACAACCAGCACTCATTTGTGAATGCTAATTATTTACAGAGCTCAGTGCCAGCCTCCTCTGTGGGAAGGCTGAGCTCCAGAGAGAGCCACTAAAGGGCTGAGAGATGTTATCTGCCTTGAAAGGGATGAACTGTGAGAACAGAACTCAATTTCTTCTCCAGAGTGCAGAGCCAGACCCGTGTAGGAAGGTTCAAGGCTTATAAAATATTAAATCCAGCACATAGCCTGGACACAGATTAAAAAAAGGGGTTGAACTGGATGGAAGAGCATCAACACAAAGCTCCCCAAGAACGTGGACAGAGCCACTGCAGGAGGTTTGGGTTTGCACCCAGCAGGGCAAGCTTTGGGCTCTGCAGCCCTCCGTGGGGACGTGGTGATGAATGTGAGGAGCAAAAGGGGTGCAGAGGGGAAAAGGGAGGCAGAAAGAGGGAGCAGAGGGCAAAGGAAGACATTTCAGAAGTCTGTGCATTGGGAGGAGGGGGGATCAACCCCTCTGTCCACTCTGAACTCCTCCACTTACCTCTTTCTCCCCACAGATGTTGCTGATGATGGAGCTGGAGGCTGGGCTGGAGGAAGGCCCCAGGACTCCCACCACGCCTTTGGGCAGAATCTGGCACACTGTGGGCAGCAGAGAGAGGGAACAGAGATCAGAATTCCTCCCAGATCCCAGCAGACAGCCGTGCTCACCTCAGTAAGGACACGGCCTCATCTCCTTCACACAACACCCTCTGTGCCATTTCCATCCCCTAAATCCCTTTATTCCCCCTGAAGCACTGTCACCCTCCCTGTGGCACTCTCCATCTCCCCCCAGCCTTTTAAAACCCCACCTAAACTCTCCCCAAAACCCCAGAATTTTCATCTCTGATCCCTTTCTGTCCCCAGGACAGAAACATGAACTAAACTTTATGGAAGATGCTGCACACCACAGTGACCCGACCTCAAAGCACCAAACGGACTTGCAGCAATTTCTGCCCTCATCTTTGCAGAGTTCAGTGGTAAAAACAAGGATTTCACTGCTGCTTTTCATTTGTTTTGTGTTGTTTTCTTCCTGGCAGTAGTTAAATCTTCTGGCTCCCTGCCACCAAGGTTAGCAGAACTATAAAAAACCCCTGACAAAGTGAAGAAGTGAAATCTCTTCCTGGGTTAAACTGCAAAGATTTTATTGGTCCTTTTAATTCACAGCACAAATGCAGCTGAATTGCACTGCCAGGAGCAGCCCAGCTGCTGCCATCCCATCCCCTGCACCACTCAGAACTTTCCTTGCAGAGCAGGAAAATCCTCCTGAGCAGGAGGGGAGAGCCCCTCCTGCCTCAATCCCTGAGCTCCAAAAGCCTCCTGAGAGCTGACCTGCCTCAGCATCCTCACACACTCAGCTTCCTCCCCAGCCAAAACCACATTTCCTCACCTGGAATCTTTCTGGAGGGCTGGAAGGAGGCACCAAAAATGGAGAAAAGAGGCACCAAAACTCTTATGAGTTATGGCCAGGGCAAGCTCACGAGGTTTCTGGGTGTGAAAACCAAACCACTGCACCCCAAAGCTGAGATTTCAGCTCTCACCACTATCAAACCTGGCTTGCACCTCAGAGCAGCCCTTGTGAGGGTTGGGAAGAGTTATTTGAGCTGGAAAAATTCAAATCTGAACATGGTTTTTTTTATTTTTTTGGTAATAAAGTGAATTCATCATCAAAACTGCTGAGCTACAGATGAGGGATGGGGTTTTAGGGACTCTGAGTCTTTAAATTGAGGCTGGAAGGGAAATAAAAGCTCACAGTGCTTGGGGTGGTGCTAGAACAGCAAGTTTGGGGTTGAGTGTGGGGTTTGGGATGTGAACTTCTGCAGTCTCAGGTTTTCCCAGAGAAGCTGTGGCTGCCCCTGGATCCCTGGAAGTGCCCAAGGCTTGGGGCACCCTGGAGCTTGGCCCTGCCCATGGCAGGAGGTGGAACAAGGTGATCTTTAAGGGTCCTGCCAACCCAAACCATCCTGTGGTCTCTGGCCTTACACTCCTCCACAGCCTCACCACTGGAAAATGAGGCCCAAATCTCATTTAATTTCTCACTCTGGGGAATTGGTTTTGCTTCTCTTTCGAAGGAAAAACTCCTTATCCTCTCCAGTCCCCGCTGATTGCTCCAACTTCTTACAGAAAGTGCTCATGAAATGCAAACATCTCCTCTTGGGTTTTCCTTCCTCCTCAGCTCCCTCTCCCTCCAACAACTCCGTCTCCTATGGAGGGATATTTTTCTGCAGCATCTTCAAAGGAATCATCCAGGGCTTGCTTTTCCTCCGTGCTTAAAAAATTTACAGGCACTTAAAGCTCTCCAGAAGATCCTTTTAAATCAGGAGCAGCAGCCTGAAAGCCTTGCCTGCTGCCTCAGCAGCACTCATCAGTCCCTCTCAGCTCTGCCATTCAGCATCCACGAGGAAGGAGCTGCTCCAAGCCCTCCCTTTTTCACAGGTCACCAGGACAAAATTCCCAGGGGAAATGTCGTTGTGCAGTGCAGGGGGAAAGTTTGGGGAGGGATTTTCTTCTCGTGCTTGCTAGGAGGAACAAAAAGTGGGTGAAGTAGCCATAGCAACAGGGTTGCAACAGCTGGAGGAAGAAAAAGACCTGGCTTGTCACTACCAGGGGGAAACATCCATAAAAATGAAGGAAAACAGATGGAAACAAAGTGGAGGTGCCTGGGCAAAGGTTCTGACCAGGTTTGGGAAGCCTCTCTTGTGATCCAAGCACATTTCCTCTTTCAGAGCCCTACCTGGTGCTGCCCGGGAATAAAGGCTCCACCCTGCTGCTGCCATGGGCACCCAGGGAAGCACTTGCAGGACGTGGAAATGTTGGTCCTGTATCCAAAATCCACCCAGCAATCCCAGGGCCTCTAACTCTGGATAATTCCAGACCCCTGCCACTCCAATCCCTTCCCACTCCAGCCCCTGGGCCCTGGGGAAGCTGAGGGCTGTGCAGGGCCCTTTGGGAGGGCTGCAGGCTCCAGCAGCTCCGGGTTCCTGCACCAGTTTTGAGCTTGTTTAGAATTCAGGGTCTCAGGAATGCTGGACTTTGAAGTGGCACCACTTTAAGAACCTCTTTACCTCCGACCATGCTGGATCAGGGCACAGGGACCCTCCTTCTGCACAGCAGGGCAGTGTCCAACCACTCCCATGAGTGCATTTGGGAATAAAGCCCAGATCTGGGCACCTGGGACACAGCAAGGTCTTTTTTAAAGGAAGGCAGAACTGCAAACTGATTTTTGAACATGAAAAAGCACAAGAAATGAGGAGCTCTCGGTGATAAATGTATGCACATCCCCTCAGACATGGCCAGAGTGTCTTTGTCTTCCTGAGATCCCAGGAAAACATTTCCATGAATCCTGCCCTGTTCAAAGCAGGGCTGGAAGGTCCCTCCAGAGAGAGGAGCCACCCCTGGGGCAGAATCGTCTCATTCAGAGCACACAGGCACCTGAGCAGGGTTTCAAACAGAACACACAGAAAATTCCTCGTTATAATTCAAAATAAACCAGCAGGGAAAGTGTGGGAACACCTCAGGGGCTCCCTGACTGCAAAATACAGCCAAGATTTCCAGAGACAGGGACTGGCCAGGGGATTCTGAGAGAAAACACAGCCAAGATTTCCAGAGACAGGGACTGGCCATGGGATTCTGAGAGAAAACACAGCTGAGATTTCCAGAGACAGGGACTGGCCATGGGATTGTGAGAGAGAAAACACAGCTGAGATTTCCAGAGACAGGGACTGGCCATGGGATTCTGAGAGAAAACACAGCTGAGATTTCCAGAGACAGGGACTGGCCATGGGATTGTGAGAGAAAACACAGCTGAGATTTCCAGAGACAGGGACTGGCCATGGGATTGTGAGAGAAAACACAGCTGAGATTTCCAGAGACAGGGACTGGCCATGGGATTGTGAGAGAAAAAGAAAGGGGGGAAAGAAAGGGAAAAGAAGGAGGAAAAAGGGGGGGGAAAAGGAGGGAAAAAGGACCCAAAATAACAACAGTAAAAACTCTTTTACCTGGCTCAGCTCTGACTGAATTTGAATTTTGGGAGCAGATGCAAGAAAAAAAGGGAAAAGTGCAGGTTTTGGAAAGAAAGGAATTCAGATGGAGAGCTGGAGCCAGGCTGGAAGTGGCAGCAGCAGTTCCAGAAGCCAGATCCAATTCCAGAAGGGTTTCCGGGCTCCCTGTGGGATTTAGGGAAGCAGCAAAATGTGCTCATTTTGGGAGACTGGTGACTTTAACTGGATTCACAACAAAGAGCAGCTTAAAAGGCTGAGGAGGCCAGAGGGGACAGGGTGACAAGCAGGGAAATCTGTCCTGCCCAGACATCAAAAGGAACAAGGTGGTTTAGATAAAGACATGATTAAACAAGTCCTTTTGGAGCTGCACTAAAGGAGCTGGAACATCAAACACAAAGAGAGAACAGGTTTCACTTGAAACAGTAAAAAAAATAAAAAAAATAAATAAATAAAGTTCTGCTCACAACTTCTCATTGAAACCTCCTTAAAATCAGCCAGGAACAGGCAAAGTTTGTGTTCATTCATAGCTAAGGCTGGAAGAGCAAACCAGGCAGGAATGTGATGGATGGAGTGGGATTTTACCTGCTGGAGCAGCTCTGATTTTGGGGCTCTCTTACATTAAAATACCTGAGTCAGTCAGAAGGGGAAATGGGAGAAAAACATCTCCAGAAAAAAAAAAAAACAACTAAAAATTAATATAATATAATAAATATAATATAATAAATAAATATATAAATGTAATAATATAATAAATGTAAATATAATAATAGTAATTAATAATCTAATATAGTAATATATATAATATAATAAGATAACTATAAGAGAATATAATATATATCTATAATATAATGATCTAATCTATAATATAAATATAATTATAATATAATATACTATAAGATCATAACGTAAATCTAAATCTCAAAACATAATATATAAAAATAAAATAAAGATAAAATATTAATATAAATATATAAATGACAATTATAAATATATATAAAAATATATAAATCTAAATCATCTAAATATATATAACTAAAAATCTAAAGTAAATCTAAATATAAATAATAAAATATAAATATAAATATAAATATAAATATAAATATAAATATAAATAAATATAAATTAAATATAAATTAAATAAACCCTGACTCCACACATAAAAACCCTTCCTCCCCAAAAATTCTTCCTTTTCCAGTCCATGGAGTACGTGGTGCAATCCCAGCACTCCCAGATCTGTCAGCTAAGCATGGAGCTGTGATATTTCAGAGGGAATCAAGGAGTGTGAAATGTGAGAGCAGTATTAAACAGCTGTAAACAGCTTTGCAGTCACAGGTTAAAACATCTCAACAGTTTTTATTAATATTGTGTGTCATAACAAAAACCAGCAACGTATTGAAGCATTTGAAAGCCATGAAAGCCTTGAAATTTAAGTTTGGGGATCTGATTTTCCTCTGCCACCAGGATAAATCAAGAATAACATCAGTGACATTAATAGCAGAGCCACACAGAATCCAGATTATTCCTTTTCTAAGAAAAGCCTCCAGACATTTTTCCCCCTCTGAAGAAAAGGCAAATAACACACTGCAAAATTCACCAAAATCAAGACAATTTGCTGCCATTTCTACTCCAAAAATCCAAGTAAAGGAAACAAAGAAAATCACCCCAAGGTGACAACTGGAAGTGGGAAATGGGTTTTCCTCACTTGCCCTGTTTTCAATTCCTCCCCAAACACAACATTTGCTGAAACCAACAATTTCTTGCATAATATTTCACTCTCAGCCAATTAATATTCCTCTGCTGGAGAAACCTTCCAAGAGAAGAATTCCTGAGCAGTGTCACAGGCTGAAAAAGGGGCAAAAATCCCTCTGGTGATCAAACCTTCCAAGAGAAGAATTCCTGAGCAGTATCAGAGGCTGAAAAAAGGGCAAAAATCTCTCTGGTGATCCTTACAGCATCTCTGGGGTCGCTGCAATCAAATCTGTTCCCCAAAAACAAAGCTACAGGCCAGGAATGCTGCTGCAAGCAGGATGTTTATGAGGAAAGAACAAAAACTGGGCTAAAAATGCCATTTTTTGATGCCCAGAGAAGCTGAGGCTGCCCCTGGACCCCTGGAAGTGACCAAGGATGGCTTGGGTGGAGCTGGATGAGCTTAAAGTCCCTCCCAACCCATTCCAGCCTGGGATTCTGGGATTCCATGGCAATTCCCATCCTTCCTGCAAGGTCTGGGCAAGGAAATTGGACCTTAATTGTTCTGGCCAGGGAAATTGGACCTTAATTGTTCTGGCCAGGGAAATTGGGTCTGTCTTACTGTGCCAAGTTTGGGACAAGAGTGGACAAGAGAGATGGAGAAGAGCAGGAAAATGTTTAGAAATGGAGCAGGGTGCAGGTCCCAGAGCTGGGCTCAGCCTGGGTTGCCTCAAGGGTGACAGGCTCCAGAAATAGAGCCCAGGTTCTTGCTGAGATCTCTTTATTAACTGCACACTGCTATAAATAGAGCTGGTGCAGGAAATGAAGGAGTGATGTGCTGATCCCACAGCCCCACGGAGCTGCTCTGCCAGCTCACCTGGAGATCCCTGAGCACTGCTGGGCAGAAAAGCCACCAAAACTCCAGGAAAAACCAGCCTGCCCCAAAGCACAATGCCCTGCCACGCTTCTTGGGGATGACCCTGCAGATCACACAGCCACAGAATGCAGAATCATTACAAAACGAGTCTAAAACCCAGATTATTTACAATTATCCCTCCAGCTTTCTCGAGCCAACTGGGAATAAAAAATTATAGCCCTGCCTTGAACTCTAAAGGTCAGCTTAAAAATGATTTTAAGAGGAGGATTTCCTATTCCAAAGGGGTTTCCCTCTTACAGGAAAAAAACTACCAGAGACCTTTAGGGTTCCTTTCAAACTGTGGGACAGTGACCCTCAATTTCTTTTTTATTCACCAGAATAATAATTCACATTAAAAAAATCACAGAACTGGCATATTGGGCACCCAGAGGAACAACCCTAGTAAAGAACAGC